>NC_036241.1:574333-850765 GCF_002742605.1 Olea europaea var. sylvestris | reverse complement strand
AAAATTCAAAAAAATTGTAGAGAAATGAAACCTTGCGTGAAGAAGCCGAGGGAGAAGTCATTGCTTTAAGAATTCCTAGAGAGAGTGTATGATGGGAAACGGTGATATCGAGTTTTGGGGTTACTTTATGCAATTTGATTGGAGTATTATTAGAGGAAAATTGCACACTGGTCCACAACCTCTTCTTCTAGTAGAAATGTTGTCCCTAATCTTTATAATAAAATATGTTAGTACTTAGTCATTAAACGTGTTGTTTTAATTGTACAACCAATCTCTAGCGACGGAAATTGTCCAAATTTTATTACGTCATCATATTATTCTTGTCTGTCTAATCTTATCAAACTAAGTTACACCAATAGTCGAGGCATTGACTTAGCAAAGGTGAATGGTCAAGGTGCTGAGATCGCCTTATACATTAGTCAAAATACTAATTATTTGCAAGTCGAATCAATGAGATGATGGCCATAATAGATCAGTGTGAACGATGGGAGACTTCTGCCTTTCTTTAGTTACCTTGGCTACTATATCCTTTCGCAGCTACAATTGGTAATTGACCATTTTTTTAATAATATTTTGTGTAATGGCTCATCAAAGTGCCAATCGAGGTTGTGTAAAATAAAAAGAAAATTAATAAAAAGCAATTTTTTACGAAGCAACAATTTCTAAGCGATTGTAGCTTTTCGATTTTTACATATAATAGGACTAGTACCTACATTTTCTAGTTCAGTCAACTGGTTCAGTTCCGTATTGATAATACTGAGTTTACTTCACAACTCAGATATAGGCCTAGAAATTCGGGAGGTCATGTGACACGTTAATAAATGTTTAGATGTATTTTATGATTTGGGATTGATCATGTAACAATAATGAAAGAATAAATACTAATTTGCACTTTACTAAAGAATAAAATCAACTTGTTCCTCAAGTAAATAGTCTAGACACTTAGTTGTATAAATTTATCTATTTATAGGACAAAAAGAAGGCATCTTTTATTTGATCTCTTTTATATCTCCAAACTTTTATTTTGGCAGAAAAAAAGTTGCTTTGCTTTTATTTTGGTAGTATCAAGACATTTCGGCTTAACAATCCAAAAGTAGGATGAGCTCAAATGTAATTTAGCTCTTGTTTGCCTCTTATTTATTAGTTGTCAAATTATTTTATCTACAAATAGGTAATAAATTCTAGAATTGGTCGTTTGTGATTCGGTTCTCGATTCTAATATCAAGAACCATAGACCTGAATTCACTTGAAAGTTTACTTGTTTGATGGAATTAAAATCAGATTTTTAGTAAATTTTAATAAAAATTGATGAAATGTATAATTGAAAAGTTGTGGATCTCATGAAATCTGTAGTTGAAGTTAATAATTAACTTTGACTTTAATTAAAATTTTCACCAAACAAGGGTATAATTTTTATTTTAAGTAATAGACCAATCATTTATCTTTTCTTTAGAATTTCACTTTGGTACGTCAACTTATTTTCAAATCATTATGGTGTTATTATTAAGACAAATGTAGGCATAGTCTTATAGGGATAGCAATGGTTGAGGCAGCCCCATATCCCCTATTTGCTTATAATTTTCAGGAGGCAAGGACTTGGCGAAACAGAATGGGGATAAAAAAATCCTTATATTTTGAAACATTAATTATTTTTTATTTTATAAATATCATTTAAATTTAAAAATATAAAAAAATAAATAATTGTGGCAAAGTTCTGGATGGATACCGTGTTCCGTTCCCATCTTGATTCCTCGATTAGCTGAGTGTGGTCAAGATATTTTGCCATCCTTACATGAATTGATGACTGACTTGTTCATAGAGACATAGTTTTAGGGATGCCAATTGAGCGTAAGCAAAGACAAGATGTGGGATGAGCTAAACTAGATTGCCATGTGAGCCAACTCGTAACTCGGCTTGCAAGCCATGATGCTATGCCTACATCATCAATCCAATTGAAGCAGCTTAAAAACCTCCTGAATTCAAACTTTTTATTTATTTATTTATTTCTATAAATAAGGATGATTGTAAACCAAATTCATCACATTTTCACAATTCTCTACAATCTCTGTAAAATATCACTATTTCTCTCTAGCAATATAGTTCTATAATTTTTTATACAGTTGTTCCTTCATTTCCAATTATTTCTTATTTTACTATTTAATGTTTTTCTCCTATATCTGTTTATGAAATTCGTAATGGATTCCTCTGAATTTATAAACCCAGATGATGATCGTCACCAATTCCTCGATAGTTTCAATACTCCCATAAATTGTTGAAACTTTATGAAACTTTTAAACCAGAAAACCTAAATTACTTTATTACCAAAATCCTTCATATCAAATCACCAAGAAAACTAATTAATGTGAAACATACCTTAGTTCATTAGGAATAATTCCTTATTAGTGGATCTTGATCTGGACCTTGAATCTTCAATCCTTTTATGTTTGGCTTCTTTACTTTTAATCTTGAATTTTTCCTCATTTAATTTTTCAATTCTTATTCTTGATTTTGCTTCATGATCCATAGTATTGATTCTTGAATTCATTCTTCTTGATTTTTGATTGTGGGTATTGAATCTTTCTCTTCAATATGCTTTCTCTTAAATATTGTTGTGTTGATGGGAGCCACAAAGAATGAAAAATCGCATATGAATTGGGAGACTATACCCCTATTCATATTTCCATACGTACTTTCGTCCATCAAGGAAACTCAAAGTTAATGGATCCGATCTCTACACATATTATACAGCACACACTTTATTTAAATGCCCTAAGTCCAATAATTTAATTCTTTATTAAATCACTTTAAATAGCCTTATACAAAATTAATTATATATGTAGGCCCACATGACAAAATTGTGCATAACCTTATAATGCCACAACTTTTGCTACCATAACCAAAAAAATATCTCCAAACAATATCATCCATTGATTATATCAATATAGGATCAAAGCGGTCTTCGTTACAAGTATTACACTAAACCAATTAATGGTCATATATATCAACACAATAAAATGACACAGATCAAGTGTGGATGCATAGTATGGAAATTACATGCAGTGTGATCCAAAACATGTCTATTTCCAACTGATCATACCTTGTTTTTTAATGAGATTAACCATAAACTTAAATCGGAATGAAATTGAACTGAATACTTTATTTTCTGAAATAAACAAAATATCCATTGATAGCAAAATATGTGTCTAAAACAGACAATATCCAAATACAAACTTCCGCTAAATTAGCATATCATCAAAAGATGTAACTAACACCCATATAAGGAGTATGCTAATGAAAGACATTGGGTGATAGCCCCTTAGTAAGTGAATCTACAATTATAGAGTTTGTCCTAATATGTTCATAGAAACCCGAACACTTTGAATTCTTTCATTGATAACTAGGAACTTAATGTCTACAAACTTTGATATCATCAAGCTCCAATTAGAATACAAAACTGTTCTTGTCACAGAATAACTTAAGTGGCGTTTCAATTCCAGCCAAAACATGCAACCCAGTGATAAAATTCCGTAGTCATATTCCATGATCAATATCAAAATATCCAATTATCTCCAATTAGTCTGATTTTCCTGAATGTGATCGTGTAATCCTTAATTTGTCCTAATATGTTTCATAGAAACCCGATCACTTTGAATTCTTTCATTGATAACTAGGAACTTAATGTCTACAAACTTTGATATCATCAAGCTCCTATTAGAATACAAAACTATTATTGTCACAGAATAACTTAAGTGGCGTTTCAATTCCAGCCAAAACATGCAACCCAGTGATAAAATTCCGTAGTCATATTCCATGATCAATATCAAAATATCCAATTATCTCCAATTACTCTGATTTTCCTGAATGTGATCGTGTAATCCTTAATTCTCTGTAAATACTGAATAAGCTAATTGGCTGCTTCCCAAATATCCATCCTAAAGTTACTTAAATATCTGCCTAGCATCAAACAATGAATTTCATATCTAGACTTATACAAACCTTAGCCTACATTAAACTCTTAATTGCTAGAGTACAGGGAATTTTCTGTATTTTTTCTTTTAGTTTATCCTCATGGTATTTATTGAGGCTAAACTTATCTCATGTATCGCCTGATTTACAATCTTGCATCGCAAATCTCTTAGGAACTTTATTGATATAACTCTTTTGCGATGATCCAAAAAAATACTCCAATAATGATCCTGATGTTTGTATATATAACACAAAAGAGGCATCACCAAAATCTTTCATTTCAAAATTCCGTGATAGATTTTTTTGGTTTCGTGCAATAAGTATTTATCATTGCCGGAAAGTAGTATGTCATTGACATACAATATCAAAAAAATATGATTACTCCCATTGAACTTGTGGTATACACAATCATCAACTATATTTACTTTAAAATCAAATAAGATAATTATTTGATGAAATTTATTATACCATGAACGAAAAGCTTACTTAAGCTCATAGATAGAAATTTTTATTTTTATTTTTTGTAAACCATCTGATGTAGCTCAAGATCAACATGTGTCACAAGTGGCATAATAATCCTAAACGAGTCTTTTTTAGAAATTGGACAAAAAGCCTCTTTAAATTCAATGTCTTCATTTTGAGTAAAGCCATTTACAACAAGACAATCATTATATCTTTCTACATCACCATTTGAATACCTCTTGATTTTAAATTTCCATTTACAAACAATGTTCTCCGCACCTTCAGGTAATGAGATGAGTTCCCAAATGTCATTGCCTTTCATTAATTTTATCTCTTTATTTATGGCATCAATCCACTATTGAGAATTATTCCTTTGCACGACTTGATGAAAATCTAATGCTATCCTTATTTTCTTAGAGAAAGACTATAATATTATCCAATTTGCCTTTCTATTTTCTTTAGTAGATCTTCTCAATGGTATTTATTCTTAAGGTTGTTAAGTTTGTTTTTTTGAAACACTCTTTTGAATGAGTACAAGAGTTTTTGTAATATTATCT
Source organism: Olea europaea var. sylvestris (assembly GCF_002742605.1). NCBI lineage: Eukaryota > Viridiplantae > Streptophyta > Magnoliopsida > Lamiales > Oleaceae > Olea > Olea europaea. The sequence continues at coordinate 845,780 of NC_036241.1, read as the reverse complement.
TGATCCAAAATTGTTTCTTGAACAAGATCTAAAGTAAGAATTTGTCTCTGGTCCTAATTATTGTCATTGCAACAGAAGAAATATATACATATTCTTCTTCCAAAACCAAATCCTCAACCTTGTAATCTTTTCTTCCCCCCTCAAACTCTACATCCCCAAGAACTGGACATTTTTTGTTCGAAAAATTGACCGGATAGTGGTATCTTAAAGTTTGTAATCTATTGACCTTTCAAAGTATCCAATAAATTAGCCATTGAATTTCAAATATGCAAGTGCTTCAAATTAGGCTTCTTGCCTAACCAAAGCTCATGAGAGGTTTTGATAATTGCTTTGCTTGAAATTTTATTGAGAATTTAAGCTGTAGTCTTTAGTGCTTGTTCCTATAGAGATTTAGGTATACTGTAGGATTATTCCACATTCATCTAAGAATTTAGCAAAAGACCCAAGACATTGTTCTCCTGATTCATCATATCTTCCATTGTATTTACTACCACGTCAGATCTAATTGTTTTATTCTTTTGTCAAGTTGATTTTTAATTTCAACATTATAAGCCTTGAACTTGTCCAGTGATTGAGATTTCTTATTAATGAAATGCAGGTAGCCATAACGAGAGTAATTATCTATGAATGTAATATGTGACTGTTGACCATTCCAAGAAGTCGAAAGAAATAGTCCATAAACATCTATATGATTTAGTTCTAAAATGTTCGGAGTCCTATTGGCACTTAATCGCTTTATGTTTGTCTATTTTCCTTTCATGTAATTAACACAAACACTAAAATTTAGGAGATCAATAATTCCTTCTGACACAAGCTATTTATATCTCTTTTGAGATATGTGACCTAATTGCTTATGTCATAATAAAATGAAATTCTTGTTGGTTAATTTATATTTAATACCACGTGAATTCAAAGGAAAGATTTCTTTATAAAAGATAATAGTTACCTACTATATTTGAATTAAGAAAAAAGATCAAATTGACTATTTTCAATTGAACAATAGTAAACAAATTTGTCCATCATTGAAATAAAAACCAAATTTTGTCTAAAAGGTGGTACTGCAAATATCTCTTTCCTATTCAAATAATATCCAGTTTTAATAATAACTTCAAAGTCTCTATAGCCCCAACTTCAATTGATTTGTCATCGTCCCATATAGATGAATCTTTCAATATCAATTGGCTTTAGATTGCTCAAGCAACCCGACTTAGACATGCTTATTTAAATAGCGACACTGAAATTTATCCACTAAATATATCTAGCTACTGAAACTAAATTAACTTTAGAACAAACCAAAGTGAGAAATGTGCTTTACTTTATACTTCAAGCATGATATTTAGTACAATCTCTCTCCATCTATCTTATATTTTCACAAAAGTAGCAACTAAATGGTTTATCATGTTTTAGGCTTTTGCTGTTTCTTTTGAATTGAACCGGATGCAACCTTCTTATTTTTTAACTTGTCCTTAGAGGTATTTACTAAGTAATATCACTAGCATCTTGCTTTAGCCTTTCTTCTTCTTGCATACAATATGGAATGAGCTCATTAAAAGTCCACTTCCCCTTTTTTGACAGTTGTTACCTTATCGGACATAGCACCCGTACATGTTGTAGAAATTTCATGCTACATGATCATGAAGTCTTATACGATTTGAACAATACCACTAATTCGAGTGCCATTTTATTAGCGGAACTCTTATCTATAAGAGTAGTGGCTTGTTAAGTCCTTAACATGATGTGCCGTCAAGAACGATACAAAAGTTCTCATTTCAACCCTTTAGCTTTAGTTCAAGTATAGGAATTTAATTAATTAATCGGCAGATATTTTCGAAGTAGATGGATTAATCGAATAGAGAACTTAAAACATAAAAAACATGTTCACATGGGAATTCGTATTGAATAATCAATAATTTCAAATAATAGTAAATCCTATCACAAGAGACCGAGCACAATATTAATATTTAGTTTTTAGATAGAAATACTAATTTGTAAGTGGCACTCTTAGTGTAGTAATCAAATATTAACAATAAATTTGGTCAAATATCAAGTCCATCTTTGGACCAACTCAATGTTCACATAATGTTAAAACATTATAATTGTCACATATTTACTACCACATGTGTGTATGTAATTCCGAGTTGATAAATATCCACATGAATTATATATGTTTGCTTAGAAGGTGCTAACTGAAAGTACATCAATTGTGTTCAAGTAATAAAGTGAACTTTTTGAATCCGAGTTGTCGATCCATCGAGAAATGTTTACTTTCTATTACACAAATGCATCAATTTAATTCTATAAATAAAAAGTAACACACACAATTAAAATCATGATTTTGAAAATGAGAAAATAAGTTATAATAAATTGTGGGTTGTTATAGCTTGGTATCGGAGCTTGGGTATCAATTTTCTATAGAACCATATAGACTTTAGAATTTTAGTTTGAACTATTAGTATATAAAAAATAAAATTAAAGATCCATGAATAGTTGCACGAGCCACTGTTCATGTCAATAGAGACAACATGTCACTGTTCAATATGAACGGTGAAAAATTTTTAAAAACAAAAAAAATAAAAAATAAAAATAAATATATTTTTTAATTGTAAATGGAAGATAATATATTTTAGGAAAGAAGGTGAACAATGCAGTCACATGAATAGTGAGTGAGAAAAAAAAATAAATGTATAAAATACGTGTGTATATATATATTTCATTGATCAATATCTTCTTAGAAAAGAAAATTTTATGTTTTACCACAATGAAGACTAAACTATTCTGTTATTATCTTTTATATTATATCTTTATGGACCGACCGAAAACAATAATCTATTACTATTTCCACTGAAACTTGTAAATACTACAGTTCCATTAGAGTCAAACTAAAAATAGGTTTTCTAATTCTCTCTTTTCTTATTTTTTTCATAAAATTGTTTTTGACCGTGATTAAGTATTAAGCTTTGCTGTGGTTTTAAATTAAGAGTTAAACTTTGGTTGCATCGTTAGGGATTTTTTTAATCTACCTTATGCAAAACTTTTTACTAGGTTAGACATGATTTATGTATGTATATGAGAAAAAGTTATGTTGAAGACTATAACCAAATTCTATTTAATTAAATTTGGTTGTATGTAAATTGCTCGATTAATTAAAGCTAGCATAATATGAAAGATCATTGGCACTCAACGACTACCAATCGACCACCCTCCGACAGTTCTATGGTATATAATTGGTAAGGAAATAAAGGATTAAATTCATTTTTAGTGAAACTTTACATTTTTTGTATTGCCCATTCATAGTTTTCATGACATGTACAAAATTTTCTTGCTATCTTATGTTTTATATATCAAGTAAAACATGATTTCAATCCTTATGTAAACGTATACTCGAGCATGAAATACGATATGTCATCATTATAAGAACGTAAGCATAATATGTTAGGATTGGTGTTTGTATGTGATGGATGACATTATTTTTATCTAATGGAAATGGCACCACTTACCCACATAAATTTGATACGCAACTTACTGTGAGCGGTACAAGAACTGAATAGACAAAATCAAGCACCATCATCACAGAATGCACCATCCATGAAGCTATCTCACCTGTTGAGCAATTTCGCAGTTAAAAAAGTCCTATTTATGATGATGGTTCCAACCTATTGGCCGTTGAGAAATGGATTAGAGGTCTTTATTGCATCTTTTGACAAATTACTTGTATAGCTGCATAGAAGATCCAATATGTAGAATTTATGTTTGTTGGATCAACTGGTCACTGGTGGGAGTCTACCTAATGCACTAGGACCGAAGAGCAACATCCTAATTTGACTTGGACACAGTTTAAGGATAAGGTAATGGCAAAATATTTTCCACAAGTTTTGAGGGACATCAGGAATAAGAGTTTCTGCAACTTAGGTAGGAAACCACGTTGCTTATTGGTTACGAAAGAAAGTTTGACCAGCTCTCAAGGTATGCCCCACATTTGGTGGATATAGAAGTTAAGAAGGTCAAGAGATTTGAACATGGACTAGGCTTGGAGTTCATCATGATCATCATGTCTCATTGTTTCATCGTACTGTCAAATATTGGAGATGACTCATGATATTCATGTTAGAGGACTATATTTAAACAATATGCACAACAGAGCAAAGAGCCATTTGGAAAAAAGAAAGTGGAACGATTAGAACAGGGAAAGACGTAACTAGCAGAATAAGAAACCAAGTGCAAGAGTTTGTTTCGATAGGACGAGTGAGAGCATTATATCATGTCCTAAGTGTAATAAACTCCATAGGGATGAATGCTTATTTGGGAAGAACATGTTTTTTTGTGTGGTAAGCCAAGACACATTGCGTTACATTGTATGGAGCCTCCATATAAGAATGACGATGACCAAGATAATAATCAAAAGAGAAGTGCCCAAGTCTTTGCACTCTTAATTAGAAGGAAGTTGAACAAGATCCAAATGTGATAGTAGGTATTTTATTATTATTTGATGTGCCTACTTATGTCCTTTTTGACTCTGGGGCTACATATTCTTTTATCTATACATCTTTCACTGCTAAGCCTAACACTGTATGTGAGAAAACGAATAATGAGTTAGAAGTTAGTATTCATTTAGGAAGAACAGTATTCATTTAGGAAGAACTCTTTGTACAAATAAGATAGGTGAGGCTGGTAAGTTAGAGATTGATAGAAAGGTACTAGAGGCAGACCTATACTTTTTAGAGATGAAAGATTTTAATGTTATATTAGGCATGGGTTGGTTGGGATGAAATCACGTAACCATTCAATGTCACAAGAAAAAAAGTGTTATTTCATAGTCCAGAAGAGGAAGAGTTATGTTTCTTTGGGTCAAAGTTCAAGTATTTACCTCGTCTTGTATCTATATTGCAAACGGAGAAAATGCAGAGAAAAGAATCATGTTAGGGATTCTTAGTTAATATTATCGGTTCTTAGCCTACAAAATTGTCTATTAATGATATAAATGTTGTACCTAACGTTCTGATGTATTTTCAGAAGATATACCTAGCACCCCACCGAATAGACAAGTGGAATTTACGAGTGAGTTGGTTTCAAAAGCAGCACCAGTATCCATGGTTTTGTATAGAATGACACAGAAAGAACTTCAAGAATTGAAGCTATAATTGGAAGAGTTGCTAGATAAAGGTTTCATTCAATCAAGTGTATTTCCACAAAGCACTCCAATACTTTGTGAAAAAAAGGATGAGACTATGAGGATATGTATCAACTACTAAGAATTGAATTATCTAAAAATCAAAAATAGATATCCACTTCCAAGAATAGAAGACTTTTCAATCAGTTAAGGAGTGCAACGATGTTTTCTGAGACTAAGTTGAGGTCAGGGTACCAAAAAGTACTTTCAAGACTTGTTACAGATATTATGATTTCAATATCATGCCTTTTGGTTTGACCAATGCTCTAGTAGTATTCATGGACCTAACGAACCTAGTGTTCCATCAGAATTTGGGCTAATTCGTTACGGTATTTATTGACAGCATACTTGTGTACTCCAAAAAAAAGTAGTACGTGGATCAACTATGATTAGTACTCGAAACTTTGAGAAACGAGAAATTATAAGTTAAATTCAAGAAGTGTGAATTTTGGCTCGATTGCATAGGCTTTCTTGGTCACATGGTTGCCGCTCATGGTATTGAGGTAGACCTAGTTAAAGTGGAAGCAGTAACAATTTGGTCTAGACCGACTAGTGTGGGCGAAGTTCGTAATTTCTTAGGGTTGACCGACTCTTATATGAGGTTTATTGAGGATTTCTTATCAATAGTAGGGCCGATGACTTAGTTGACTAGAAAGGGTGTAAAATCTTAGTGGACAAAAAAGTGCAAAGAGAGTTTTAAGGAACTTAAGCAGAGATTAGTTTCGGCTTCCCCGTACTACAATACCTAAAGTTCAGGTGTAACGCCCCAAGCTTTGGGGACTCGTGGCATTACCAAGATCTTAAATTTGAAAAAATTTACCAAATTATTCATGAAATGTAGAAATTAACAAAATGTAGAAATTAACTTGTACTGAAAGCATTAAGGTTTCAAAGAATCCGTTACAAAATTAAAGAAATTTTCTCACTCAATGTTTAGATTTTCAGCTTGTATAACTTTCTGAAATAAATCTAGTTCGACAACTAAACGAAATCCAAAATTTGCAAAATCTAAACTGTAGACATCTTATACGTAGGAGAATTAAAGGTTAAGATTTTATACATATTCAATCGATAAATTGGTCAACATTATTTTCAATACCGGATCTATTTGTTTTTGGGTACATTTCGGCATCTCTTGGGAAAACGTTTTTAACTTGAGTTTTGCACAACCAAAATTCATGATTCCAAATCCGAGAGATAGATAACTCATATGGTATCTTCTCCAACCGGAATCACCTCAAAACTCCAAGCATTTTGGCCTGGGTGAATTCTTAAACTTAAGACAGAAACTGAAAATATTAAAATCCTAGTGTTGCAACTCAATTGAACTAAATAAACCACTATAAAAATATTCTATCATCCTTGAAATAATTTCATCAACAATTTAGTCTTCAATCTTTAAAGAAATACCAATTTAAAATATTTCAAATTTAAATAATTATTCGAACAAAATATGACTAAAATGATGTCTTTTGGAGTTCACAACAGGACGCCGCCTTTATTCTCCACACTGCCATCGATTGCCTTAATATGAAATTGTTAGGGGGTTGAGTTTTTCATAGAAACACTCAATAGACTCATACACACGTTAAATCTGAATCTATCATCCTTTAAGCATATACTCGTGTCATTCAACCTTACTAAGTAGCACATTGATAATCAGGCGACATACCAACATTTGGTGCACTACTACGCCACCAAGTTCATATTGCTGGTACAATACTACGCCACCAACTCATATTTAAACCCCAAAGGAGCCACATATAACATGTCATCACAATTATACATGCTGACATATAACATGAACCGGAATAAAACGGGGTTTGAGTTTACCTCTTTTGAAACAATATGAAAGTTTGAGCACGGTGTCCTTTTACTTGGATTTTATTTATTTATTTGTGGACTACTTGATCTATGTGTATAAATCTTGTGTTTCTGTGTTATCCATGGAAAAGAGGTGGAATAATTAAGTAATAGGAAGGTAGAACTTGGCAGACCAATTGTGGTGATGATAGAAATCTTTTGCATGAATCCTAATGGCATTAGACTTCTAAGAATTTAATGTTTTATCCTTAATGGAGATTAAAATATTAACAACTAACTTTTAATTCAAATTATCCAGTAATAATTTTAATTAGGACTAGGATAATACAAAACTTACTCAAGATTATGAATAATCCTTATATATCATATGTGCACTGACCAAAATTCCAAAACAAAGGAATAGAATTCTACCAAAATTCAATAACACTAGTTTTTCTTTTATTTGCTTTAACTTGGTTGTTCTTATCCAAAGTAATTTCTTCTCAAACCTAATATACATTATTAATTACAACGTATCAAGCGAGTCCAATATTGCTATAGTAACTTTCACAACATCAATAATTTAATAATCAATTTCGCGATATCGAGCATTAACTAGAAATTAGAAATCTTAACTAAATCATGACTTATGTGAATACTAACTCTATCAAAATTAAACGACAAATGTCTAACTTAAATTTACTATAATTTATCTCAAAATATTTTCAAGGCAACAAGTGACTAATATGGACCAGACAAAGTTAGTGTACTAAATGCATGGACACTTAAATCACATAAATTGCGAACAATATGCAGTGACACAAATTTCTTTCTTATAAAAATTTGGAGAAAAACTATCATTTAAATATATAATTTTTTTTAGGTCGCTACATCCTAACAAGTTTGTCATTTATAGCGATGCGTCCAAGTAGGGTTTGGATTGTGTTTTGATACAATATGGAAAAGTGATTGCTTATGCCTCAAGACAGTTGAAGCAGTACTAGCTAAACTATTCAATGCATGACTTGAGTCCTCCGACCTGATGCTAGAGGATCTCCCTCCGAGGTTACCGTCTATGAGAAATAATCAACATCAGATTGACCTTATTCTAGGGTCCAGTTTGCCTAATCGACTAGCATATTGCCTCAGTCTCAAGGAAGCCGAAGAGTTATAGTGACATGTGGTAGAATTATTGGAGAGGGGCTATATCCGTGAGAGTATGAGCTCATATGTAGTTCCTGCTCTACTAGTGCTGAAGAAGGATGGCTCTTGGCATATGTATGTTGATAGCAGAGCAATCAACAAGATTACAGTGAAGTACAAGTTCTAATTTTCCATTTGGATGATGTGTTAGATCAACTGTCCGGTTCTAAGGTATTTTCAAAAAATGATCTTAAAAGCGAATACTAACAAATTAGAATAAGGCCTAGAGATGAATGGAAGAAGCGTTTAAGACACAGCATATATTGTAGAAGTGGATGGTCATGCCCTTTGGACTATCCAATGTGCCCAACACCTTTATGTGGTTTATGTATAAGGTTTTACAGCATTTCATGGGAAGTTCGTGGTTGTCTACTTTGATGACATCCTCATTTATAATCCATAATGGGCTTTAGATTTTGATCACCTCCGTACTGTTTTTGATACGCTGATGATGGAGCATCTAATCATCAATTAAAATAAGTGTTCTTTCTTCACAAATCCTATGACCTTTTTGGATTTTGTTGTGTCTACTGTTGGTGTTCATGTAGATCAATAAAAAAATAAAAGGCGATCTTGAATTGGCCCAAGCTAAATACCTTGCACAATGTCAGAAGTTTCCACTGTCGGTTTATTAGAAATTTCAATACTCTAGTTGTCCCTATATTAGAATGCCTCAAAGGATGTGATTTTTAGTGGACCAAAGAGGTAGAGACTGGCTTTCAATTGGTCAAGAAAAAAATGATAGAGGCTCTATTTTTCGTACTTTTTGACTTTGAAAAGGGGTTTGAGGTAAATGCATCTGGGGTTGGCATTGGTTCTAAGTCAAGAAGGGTGCCCAGTAGCCTTTTTCAATGAGAAGTTATCTGAATCAAAGAAGAATTATTCCACCTATGATCTAGAGTTTTATGCCATAGTTCAGTCCATAAAGCATTGGCGTCATTATCTGGTATAGCAGGAGTTCATTCTTCTTATTGATCATGAGGCCTTGAAGTACGTCAACGATCAACACAAACTGAGTAGATGGTACGCCAAGTAGGTGGCATACTTGCAAGAGTTCACAATTGCACTAAGGCACAACCTGTGAATCTGAATCGTGTCACAAATACATTAAGTAGACGTACATTACTCCTCACCATCATGAGCACTAGAGTTGTAGGATCTGAGTCATTTCCCGATATGTATGCTGCAAATCCTCCCTTCGGGAAGATAATTCAGGAGGTGACTGATAGTCAATGACATGATTTTATTTTGCATAATGGCTATCTGTTTTCTGGATTACAGTTGTACATTCCAAATAGTTCATTGAGGTAGCAGATTATTAGTGAACTACATAACGAGGGTCATTTTGGGCGAGATAAGACATTGGCTTTAGTCTCTTTTGGCTATTATTGGCCCAAATTGAGCAGTGATGTGACGTATTATACAGGGCGTTGTTATGGTCAGCGGTCTAAATGAGCTCTTTCTAATGCGGGACTGTACACACTTTCACATATACCTAAAGTCCCTTAGATTTGTATTGGGCTTACTCTATACCCAATGGGTGATGGATTTTATTTTTGTTGTGGTTGACAGGTTTTCCAAGATGGTTCATTTTCTAGCTTACTAGAAAACAATGGATGCTATCTAGATCATCCATCGTTATTGCAGGGAGATTGTACATTTATATGGTGTTCTCCAATCAATTACTTTTAATCGTGACACCAAGTTCATGAGTCATTTCTGGAAAACCTTGTGGAAAAAATTGGAAACGCGGTCGAACTTTAGCAATGCCTATCATCCCCGGCCAAATGGTTAGATCACGGTGGTGAATCGGAGCTTGGGAAACCTTTTGAGAAGTTTGGTAGGGACTAAACCTAAGCAGTGGGATTCGACATTGCCTCAACCAAAATTTGCCTATAACAGGTCGAGGAATAGAACCACAGGAATGAGCCCATTTGAGATTGTCTATGATCGGAATCCATTCGGAGTACTTGATTTAGCTTCTATCCCACGTATGGTTCGTTTCAGTCACAAGGACGAATAGATGGAAGAACATCTTCGGGGTATCCACGAACAGGTGAAGCCAACCATTTAAAAGAGTAATGCCTAGTACAAGGTTCGGGCTAATAGTCATCATTGTTAGGTGCTTTTTGATGGTGGTGATTTTGTTTGGGCGGTATTAACCCGTGATCGTTTTCCTGTTGGGGAGTATAATAAGCTTAAAGAGCGGAAGATTGGACCTTGTGAGGTCCTACCAAAGATCAATGGTAATGCATACAGACTGTGCCTCCCTAGCCATTTGAAGACTTCTGACGCCTTTAATGTGAAGCATCTAAGTCTTTGTTTTGTGAATTTTGATGAAGCTATTGTAAACTCGAAGGTGAGTTCTTTTCAACTCGGGCGACTGATGCAGGAAGTTCCGAATCAAGTGATGCTGAGTTGTTAGATAGCACGTTAATGGTGCTAAGATACCATGAGTTGGCAGATCAGTGCAAAGATGGCAAGTGATCGTAATATTTTCCTAATTGGGGTAGTTTTTAACCTGTTTTGGTAATTTGGCAATAACTTTGGTTACAGTTATCTGAATAGCAATTATGACCCCAATTCGGAAAACTCCTTTTGGCATGCACGTCCTGGTCACCCAACTACGCTCAATAGGCTTTGTTTTCGAGGTCAAAATCCACTATTTTCCATTTTGAATTCCCATTTTTAGTTATTTTTTTCCATTTTTGGTAATATTTCGTTTGTCGTTTTCTTGATGATTATGAACTCGATATAAGTCAGACTATCGGCAAGTTACTTTTACTACGTAGTTTCTTTTGATATGATTATTGGGATTTTGCTGTTTTTGGTAAAATACCGATAAAAATGATTTTTAGCTATATAGCCGAGCTTGTTGGCTGTTTTTCGTCATTCTGGATTTTTAATAAATTTGAGTTGAACGTCATAGGATATTTCTGGGTTTTGAGCATTTTCTCTCGTGTTCTTCTGTGTCAATCATCTATCAAACTAACCTACAGGATAATCACTATCCTACACGGCGTTACTTATCCACCATGGTAATATCCAACTATAGTATAGTAACATATTACTTAAACTCATAAATAAATAAATTCATGTGCACGTGAGCAAATCTTGAACTTTGGTGCGTGAGACGACCAATAGGTAAAAAAATCTTATCAAAATTGTTTGTTTGAAAAAGTCTAAAGCTTTAAAAATGTCATCGATTTTTTATTTTAACAAGAAATAGAACAATTAACCAAATGGAAAGCATTGACAACCTATATAATTTTATAGAGTAATTGAGCACAAAAAATGCGTAACACAAAAGAAATGTGAGATTGTAAAGTAATACAGTTTTCACACAACATATACAACTGCTATAGTCTTTTATCACTGGCAGCCTATAACATAAAAAAGGATAGATTTCTTAAGACATAAAACTTCTATTGAACTAAGGAACATTCTAAATTTCTTGTATTTGTAAGAAAAAGTTTCCATGGAGGATGTTATGAAATGAGATAATTGTGACTTGGCATACTTCTGAAAAATTTCTATCACTTGGTTCAATCTTTAGGATCAATTACCGCATTGAAGCCTTAACCAACACAATCTTACATATGAGGCTAGCATCTTTTCCGTCTCCCCACCTTCTCTCAAAGCTGTGCATATATATGTATCTACACCTATTTAAGCTTCCAATTTCACATTTTTACCTCATTGCTCCTACTTTTGCTCCATTTTCTTTTAGGGATTTACAACGGAGGATAAGCAACGTTCTTATGTCATTCTTGGTTTCATGAAACTAAACTTCTGAGCAGAAGATGCAGGTGTTGGTTTCTTTCAGGAATGGGAAGGGAAATCTCTTTTCCTGCAAAGGTTGCAAAAAGTCAGTCATACTTCCAGTTCTACAATTATATGGGGCGTTGAGAAAGATGTAGTCGTGAGGGCATAGTTGAGAAGGATTCGTCGACACCATAATTTTCAATTTAAGGTTTCCATGCTTCCTCAGTATTTTTGTTCTAAATTCCGACGATCTTAAAGAGCCTATGGTCAGTAACTCATTGGATTCTATTCTATTTACTCCTTTTCTACCTAAGACGTGCCTTTCTTCATTGAAGAATTTTCATTATGTCTGGAGCAACATCATTTGCATTATGGTTTTATCATATGCTTTGCGATATCAAGATATTGTAGAGCCTTAAATTTTTGCCCTCTTTCATTTTTGTTCCCTAATTTCTTCCTTCATTCAATTTTATAGTTTTCTTTGTTCGGTTTTAATCCTTCATCAATTAATTTCGTGTTTAGTCCTCATCATTCAAAAGTAAATAATAATAGATTTGATGAGAATTTTAGAAGAACATCGCCAAAAAATCTTCTAGCTTAGAGCTTTTAAAGGATAGGCACACCTCCAAGGAGGTGTCCTTTGAAATGTTAATGCCAAGCTCCTTCAAAATGTAGAGTAATGACAGGCATTATATTAGTATTAGGCTATATATGATGTTCAATACTCCAAGGTGTTGAGAGTTCTTTTGGTTGTTGGGGCGCATAATCGCTAGTGATGGGGTATGATGTGTATTGGGCAAATTGTTGTCAAAAGACCTCCCAGGCTATGATGTAAACTCGATTTAATTATCGGTCCACTTTGTCCAATTGACTGAACATTCACCAACTCCTCATAATTATACGACTCGACCTTAAAACCAATTTTGAGCCATTAGTAGCAACCTAATTTCATTAGAATTGCTTATAGCCCATTTCCTGACTCCTTGGATGACTTATTATATTGCCCACTTAGAAATCATTCTTTATGCTTTTCTGGGCTCGACCCATTGTCCCACCCTAATTTTACACTTATATATGTGCCTAACTTTTTTTATCATGTAGTGTGTGTGTTATTGTATTTTTACCTTCTCTCTTTTGAAAAGAAAAATGGCGTCTCTCTCTGTGATTGAGTCCCTCTTCGATTTCTTTTCTTCTCTTGGCCTTAGTGGCTACAATAACACATTTATTCATCTCTCTTCGTGGGAAATAGAATGAAATTGGAGTTTGGGTATTTGTTCCTTGTTTGATTCGAATAGTGGTGGCAATTTTTGTGAGGTTTTGGTTGATTTGGAGTTAATTGAGCCCGTTGCAACCTCGTAGTAGTCATTCTTACAATGTAGGGATGCAAAGGCTCCTTCTAGTTATTAAGGATGAAGAAATGGGGCGATATTTTCTTTGTCAAGCCGAAGTCGCGTGAAGGGGTTTGCTATCCAAGGAAAGGTTGTATACCATCTCTCAGGACATTATGTGTTCTGAGATTAGGCTCCACTTCATCCCTTCTTCAGAAAAGCACCGAAGGCCTATGAGATAGCACGTACATGTGATGTCAAATGGGTATAATCAAATTGCAGGAGCCTTTAGGCTATGACTTCACTTCAATTTGGGCAAGGTGATGCCTTTCTATGTTTTCCAAATCCTTTATTAGCCTCATAAGTTGCCTAAGAGAGAAGATAACTAGGACAAGTGGTGGTTTTATTTTGCTCCTTGGAGGAACTTAGGCCTTTGGTGCCAGAATGTCCCACCTCCATCAAAGACTGAGGAGTATCAATGCCTTTTATAAAAAAGTTTCCATACAGAATGTTATGAATAGAAATAACTGGGACCTTCACACTTCTGAATCATTTTTATCACTTAGCTCATTCTTTTGGATCAGTTTCTGCATTGAAGCCTTAACAAACACAATCTTACATAAATGGCGAACACCTCCTTCATCTCCCCCATCCTTCTTTCAAACCTGTGCACATATATCTACACCCGTTTAAGCTTCCAATTTCACATTTTTAACTCACTGCTAGTATTTTTTCCTCCATTTTCTTCCAGGAGTTTACAGTAGAGGATAAGCAGTATTGTTGTGTCATTCTTGGTTTCATGATACTTGTTGACTTCTAACAATGTGCCAATAGGTGTCGTTCGAAGCACTGCACATGTGGATGTATTCTTCAATATATTTATTGCAAGTCTAAGCACTTGTTCGATAGTTGATCGAACACGCTTAAATAAATTGACAAAGTTTATGCTTGTAGGAGAAGAAAGTATAAAACAATGAATGGGTCTTTTTGGAGAAATATGCAATGCTCTTTTCTATGTCTAAAAATCCATCCCTGAAAATGTTACACAAATGGCTATTTATAGTGACCAGGCCAACGTGGTCACCATTAGATCCGATCCACGTGGCCTGATCTGCTAGACTCTAGTGTCGCATTAAATCTATCTCACATTAATTACATTAACAGGCATTAGACAAGGGGTCAGTTATCTTACATCACTAGGTTGACATTCCTGACACCTATTTAATGAGAACGTCACATCAATCAATTCTAAAGATACGCCTATCAGACTCTCTTTCAAGCGTTAGGGACTTTGAAAGTTGGGGGTTTCGATATAAAGGAGTAACCCCACTTTGGATGAATAAGGACCAATACCACTTTGGAAAACCCAATACAACGACTTCGGTGGTCACTGGGATTACTTCCATAACTCCATCTTTACTTTTGATCTAATGCCACGTGCATGAGCATGGGGCTTCCATGTGGCCCTAATTAAGAGCATTACTTATGATTAGTAACAATACTAAAATTCTAAATCAGAAGACGGAGATTTTTTTCAAGATCGGAAAGAGATATCTCTTTTCCAGCAAAGGCTGCAAAATATCATTCATTCTTCCAATACAAAAATTACATAAGGGTGTTGAGCCATACGCAGTTAGTGATGGCCCAGTTGAGAAGGATTTGTTGACACCATAATCTTCAGTCTAAGGTTTCCATGCTTCCTCAATAATTTTTTTTCCAAAACTCTGACGATCTTGAAGAGCCCGCTGTCAGTAACTCCTTGGATTCCATGCAATTTACTCCTGTTCAACCTCAGGTGTGCTCTTTTTCATTGAAGAATTTTCATTTTGTATACATTTGGAACAACATCATTTGCATTCTAGGCATATCATATGTGATGTTGTTTTTCATTATGCTTTGCAATATCATGGCATTGTAGAGCCTTAAATTTTGCCCCCTTCATTTTGTTTCCCAAATTTCTCCCAACTCGAGTTCTTTCTTTGTGCAATTTTAGTCCTTTATTAACTAATCTTCTATGTTAGGTACTCATCATCCAAAAGTAATTAATAATAGATCTGATGATAATTTTCGAAGATTGTAATTTACTCAAACTTTTCGATTGCTGAATTTAGCTCACGACACTTACGATTCTTCTCTGATTCACTACAACAAAAATAATCTTTTACAACGTTCAAAAAATGTTGCTAAAGACTTTTTACAACGTTCGGCTATATGACGCAAATCTGGATGTTGCTGTAGAGTAGAAGGATACGATAATATTTTTTAAATATTGCAAAAAATCCTTTCTCAATGTTTTTCAAATGTTGTAAAAAAACACTTTCACAATGTTTTTTTCAAACATTGCAAAAAAATATTTTCACAACATTTTTTTGAATATTGCAAAAAAATATTTTGCAACGTTTTTTGAACGTTGCAAAAAACCCTTTCACAATATTTTTCGACCGTCGCTGTAGGGATTTTTTATAGCAATTTATGTAAATTGACTCGCAAAATTAAAAATGACTTCTTCTGAACAAATTTCGGAATTTCATAAAAATTGATAATTTCATTACAAATTTTTGAATTCATACACTTGAACAATAGAATGTGATATAACACCACCTAAATAGAAAACGAGCTTCAAAATGAAACAAAATTAGGAATAAAATTTATATATAGCTTAGGCATGAAGAGCTTATTGCCACACTTGCAATACCATATTTCTGGATAATATTCTGATGGCATACTCAATCCTATCGTTCTTCATGCATTCTTCAATTTGCTTGCCAAACAACTCAAGATGGTCAACGAAACTGCAAGAGAAGCATTAAGTCAATAGGAAAAAAAGTCTATCTTTGAATTTCAATCAAATCATATGTTAATCAGGTTTTTCCACAATTTTATGGTCAAATCTAATCTTTTTTCATATTTATGGATTGGTTTTTCAAAAGCTGCAGCTGTGCCATACTGTAAAATTCTCTGACCAAATAAAATTTTAGTCTTAAACAAAATAGTTTGTGCTTTAATGTAATCCCCACACACATAATTCTATACCAAAACTAGTATGAACTTGCCAAAGCAAATAATAATCAAAATCAAAAGTGGTCAAAGTAAACTTGAAAACGCCCAAAATCTCAACGCGAGCTAAAATTTAAATATGTCATTATAGCCGACTGTTAGGTCTAAAAGTGTAATTGGCAATTCTGTGGGCGAAATGGGCTCAATTGTATATTTGTAAAATTCAAGGACTCAATTGAACAATGTTGTAAAGTTAGGGACTTGGAGTGCAATTTTGTGAAGTTGTTTGACACGGACTAGGGTTTGAGTCTAAGGATCAAATCAAGAATGCGGCATTGGAATTTCTCTAGTTTCTGGCCCTGCCATCTCTCGAGTGTAAAATACAAAAAGCTCGTTGCTCGATTTTCTCTCAACGTCGCTCCAGCGACAGTGTTATTTGGAAAACCCAAATTTGCATTTTTTTAGACTTTTACACTGCCTAAGACACATATTGACCCCAAGTATAAAAAGAAAAGTCTGGGACGTGAGATGAAAGATTGCCACTTTTTGTCTTCATAGCAAAAACATCTTCACATCACTCTTGAAGATCCAAGGTGAAATATACTGGTGAATCCATAATTCTTGTGATCTTTGCGATCAATAGTCGGGGAAAACATCATCCTTCTTGAAGACAAAACACCATGCTTCCTTATATCAGTTGAGGAAGGGATTCTCTCATTGGAAATTGAGATATGTGGATGTCAAGCTCAGTGAATCGGACAATAATAGGTTGTTCTTGGAATTCCACTTGGCGGTACAATCAGCTAAAGACCAAGAGGCTGTAGTGGACAGCAGATTAGGTTGCAGGAGCTAGATCGGGAAGTCTAGTAGGAGGCTAAAAGCATCTATAGCAGTAGATCGTAAAACTGGAACAATGGGTCTAATTGGGTACGGAGTTTGGTAACTTGTACTTGTTGAATTGGTATAATGGACTTCACTGGTTTGGTCTTGGTGTTTTACCCATGTTGGGATTTCTCCGTCATCATATTGTGAGTTGTTGTGTTTATTGTTTACTTTACATTACATAAACCGACAGTTCAACCTTAGGAATTAATTGGATTGTATGTTAAACCATCTACACATTAATTAAAGTGACTTGTTGCTTTGATTAATTAATTCCGTACGTAAGGTCAAACTAATTGTTAATTTGGAACGTAAACTTGGTAACACATAAATTTGAAATTGACACCGTATCGCGTTAGCTGAATTTTCTAGCGTATCTAAGCGTCATACTAGAATTTTCACCGACAAATCACAAAAATATTTAAGAAGCAACCCATTATATCCGTCAATGGATAAAGAGACATAGGCTAAGAAATTAAAGCGCACCCAAAGAGAAAGAGGCGTTGCTAGTAACCACACCTGCTTTTCAGTATCCACATGATGAAGATGTGCCAAGTACATCAGTGTTTCACAAGATCATAAAAGAAATCCCAAAATAAAACTAGATGAAATATGATGTGAATTAGCAATATAGTTACTCCACAAGCATAAAGACAAATCTTCATTAGCACAAAGCATTTCATATTATCTACGTCACACTCCACCTCCAAAAAAAAAAAAAAAGGCAAACAAAAAATAGTAATTCGTTCCTGCTCATTTCAAGTCTTGTGCATACCTTAATTTTAATTTCGAGCAATGACGAGCATGCCTAAATCCTAAATAGATAGCTCTAGAAACTACCTAAAAACCACACTAACAAGGCTGTGCAGCTATTTCTCATGATGAAAGTTGAGACTTCAGCAAAAAAATGCATTAACCACGTCATGTTACAGACTCAAATAGTGCACATGAGGGACAAAGGATCTGTTTGCTGAATATCCATCCAAAAGAGAACCCCACCCAGTCAAACGACTAAAATGCTTTCCATTTGCATATTTTTCCTTGAGAAACCAGCGTTGAGGATCCTTTAAATTATTTGTTGGATATGGTTTTACAGTCCCCTTTTCACCAAAAATGTCAGGCACTGTATTGCCAGACAAACAATAAATATTCCTCCCAAATACAGACAATGTCAACCAGAAGAACTTTGCAAATGCATTCTGAGAGGTTAGTAATAATAGATCGCAATATATTTTTACACACGTTAGGAATATCTCACTTCAATTGTTCCATTGGAGCATGAACATCATCAGGCAGTCAATTATTAATGACGTTGGAGAATAATGCACACAAAAATAAATAGGCAAGTAGTACGTGGTGATTAATTATTGATGTTAAAAACATATTTCATTTTTTTCAGCTTTTCCAATCAATCTTCTTTTCAATAAGAATGAGAACCTTGTATTGCAGGAGGATATCATTGTCTTTCATAGTTTTACGAACTATATTTCCCTTTCATCTTCAACAATTACAACTTCTTCCAGCTTTGCCGTGTGACATAATGTAAGCAATCTCAACTTTGACATTGGAACAATAAAGTTGTCGCCTCTGCATGATTTTTGAATCAAACATAGCTCGAAACATTTGATAATTCAATACAAAAATCAGGCATCAGCAAATTTTCGTAAGAACTATCTTACCTTCGATCACCATACTGAGATTAGCTGTGCAATTCTTTGAAGGTGCCGGACAATTTCTAAGGAACCATAATCGTTAGCTGACCAAATTCGCTAGCAATAGCTTTAGGGAAAGTGAAAATTTATGAGAATTAAAACTGCATGATTGGCGCTTTATTACTAGCAATGATTTTTACAGTCTTCTTTCTTGTTATAGTTTACGCTCTTCACACAATGGTATCTTCATGAGAACCATCACATCATAGCAATTGAATCTCTACACTTCTCAATATTCAGATCCATTTTGAGAAACCTACTTAAATATATCACTTATTTCATTTTCTTTTCTTTGGGCAGTCATCCAAGGACACGCACAACAAGAAAACACTATTGAAACAATGCACTTTGGAGAACTAGTCCTTCAAAGTCTTCAACTTTAAATCTGGAAACTATATGCATCATATAACCTACGGGAAAACAGGATTATGACTTTCAACCTCACCGAGGAAACAATGATGGATTGTTTATATTCAAAGATCTAAAACAAGAGAAAAAGATGAATAGGGACTAAAATAATCTATTGCACCAGTAATCCCATCATGTTTGCACTACAGGATTGTCCTGATTATGATGTGCTTCAAACAGCTCTAAAACCAGTGAACTCCAATAGTCCAAGCAAACCCTGACAAATCAAATCAACAGCGACTTAGTTGTCATTAGAACAAAAATAGTGCTAAAGTTTTATTGGATAAACGAGTCCGTTCATGTGCACACCAACTAATCCTTGCTCAAGGAATAGAAATGAAATGGGTGCCGCTTCTTCACGCTTGGGTTGGCCTCTTCGAGTGGTTGACAAGGGAACTTGGGTAATTGATTTTCTTGATTTGGGGCTTTGGGTTCCAGGAGAGCTTGGGTAAATTTCATAGTCATTTGGGGGATTGGGGATGGAGCTTGGCCAATTGATTTGGAAATTTTCTTTTTCATGTTTCTCGGTTTAGACACAAAGGGTTTGAGACAAGAACTAGTTTGGGAGGACAAAAGGACTTCACGCTTTCCACAAATGGATTTTGATTTTGTTAACTGGAAGGAGTAGGCTAAGGAAAATGAGAAGTCTGACTTTGGGAGGAGGAGGTGGAGACAGTGGAGCCGAAACTAGGAGTAGGCGGCGGCTGAGGTGGAGGGAGTATGGAATGAGATTGAATTTGAATGGATGGAATGTGTTGAAATCGTTCATATAAATGCTAATTATGGTATGGGGAATTCAGTGAGATAGCCGGGTTTGCCAATGTTTTTGGAGAAATAGCCTTTGACCAATACAAAGAGGAGAAAAAAAAAATGAAAATAGTTTAATTGACAAAATGACGAAACTATCCTTCACATTTAAACACAAAAATCCTTCCATATTCCTTCTTTCACCCCGTTTCTTCCTAAGGTAAAAACCCTGTTCCCCCAAATTCAAAAATAACGTCTCTCTTTTTCTTCCCCTTTGAGAAAATCTCACAAAATCGACTATGAATCTCACGAAATCGACCTGGCCTCCGATATCCATACAAAAGAACACGACGAGCATAGGCAAGCGAAGTGACTCCCCCTACCGCCTCTTAGACTTTGTTTTGGAGCTACGAGGTTATGGAAATTTCTCTCCTTGCTACTGCAACTGTGAAGGTGAACACAAATTTAAGGTACGGCTTCTTCAACTCATGCCTTCTTCATACTTCACCTCATTAGCATTGGCCTCTTCACCACCACATTTAGTGGCCAAATTGATCATTTTCTGGTAGATATATTTTTGCCTAAGTATATTAATATACCTGTTCGAAGTTTTAGGTATTATAGGTAAAACATGTCTTACAATATAGAACCAGAAATTACTTCCAGCTCACTCCAGAGACTTCAGCTTCCAACAGTTTTGTCTTCAGCTGTTATTAGTTAGTAGTTAGTTTGTTAATTTGATAGTTGGTTGATTAGATAGATAGTTTGTTGGTTAGTCATTTAGTCTATAAATAGAGCACCTTGTATACCTTCTAATTCATTGGATATTTTCAAATTTTCAATATGATTTCATATTGAATTTATCCTTTCTTCTTTTTACTGATCTCTAGTTCTATGCTAGGGAGAATTTAACACGGTATAGGAGATTTTGCTTCAAGTTGTGTAGATGAATCAAGTTTCTTGTAGTCCTCAAAAAATGTGGATCAAAGTAGTCCACCCAATCGAACCTTTGTAAAGGTTCAGAAATCATGTTCCTTCGGACAGTCACTCGATATCTCCAAATTTAGCAAATATCAAGAGCTGCGAAGAGAGCTTGACAAATAAAATGCTCTCCTTTCTTCTTTTCCAGTTTACATTCTCTTTTGTCGAATTCCTGTAATTATAATGGTGGACTTCAATATGGTTTGAGTTCTTCTTCATCAGTTCTTTTCTTCATTTCTTTGTTCTCGAGCTCTTGCACCTATAATGGCAGGAAAAAATGAAGCTTAAGTTGACCGAGAGAATGATGTTCTCCTACTTAGGGATGACCCTTGGCAGATCTAGTTGCATCATTTTATCAGTTTGACATGCTGTGGTCACTACTTGCAAGCGTTATATTTGTGCCAATTTTTCAAAAAATTCTTGGAGGCAGCCATATTCTTGATATTTGGCTGTTGGAATCTTAAATGAACCATATGGTGTATCTATGATCCGTCATGTTTCATTCTAATATCTTCAAGATGGGCATTTTGAACATCCATTCCCCTCTTGAGGGGGGGGGGCTCTTACAATATAGAACCAGAAAATACATGCTATGAAGTCCAGGAGAAACTCATAAAATTAAAATTTTAGAGCATGTTTGGTCTTTTGCTTATATTAAAGAAAAATTCAAAGTTGGCAGTCAATACAAAATTACAAAATAACTACATACTCCTAATACTTTAGTCAAGATAAAGCCAGATTTTTAGAAACTAAATCACTATGTGGTCTGTTGCCCTTTGCCACATTCAAGTCCAATTTTGTGTTGCCATTATATCCCTTCATCATGAACGCAAACATATACCATTGGTTCCACATAAATACGAAACAGACAAATAGACAGCAACTTGCATACTATGTCCAACTTAATAAATATCCATTAGTTTCATCAAGTCATGCAGTTTTATCCATTATTATCCATCTGTGCATGTGGGTGGGAGATTAGGTAGCAAAAAATGAGTACAAAACCCACCATCACATTATGACATGTTTTCTTACCTCTTAATTCTATCTCTCTTAGTGAAATGCATTTGTCATGTTTTTGGTGGCTTATAATTGAGCTGAGACTTGAAATTTAAAAATTTATGAAATTTCTTTAAAGGCACAATCCTCATGCTACTGACTAAATCTTCATAAAACAAGCACTAAAGATATGATCTACATTCATGAATCACACTTATTTGTTCCTTGCAATTAGCTTATATATCGTCCTCAGCTTTCCTAACAAATATATCTTCCCTTACTACAATTTTGTTTTACCTTGGAGCTTTCTATGTGTAGTCATGAAATTGCTTGTAAGTCATTATTTTTGTCCAATGCTTTGGTAAATGATTGCCTTGAGAAATAAGATTGCTAACTCAATTATTGTTTTGCATTTTACAATAGGAAAAATGGATGCTGAAGACATAGTGAACGTGAAGATAAGTAATAGATGTAGAATGAAATTGATCGATGAAGTTTTCTACAGCTTAGATGACAAGCATCAGGACCTATTCACCAACTCCTGCTTTGGACATTTGTTAAGCTTGAGAAACATAAAGCTTGCATCCCAATCAGTCCGCTAATTGATTCCGAGGTTGACAAGTACCTCAAAAGAAGATGAAGTATTTATTAAGGTTGGAGACAAGCTTGTAAGATTTGGATTGCAAGAATTCATATTGGTCACTAGGCTTAAAGTTGGAGATTTGGAGAACGAGGATCTGAAGCTAGGGCAAAATTGTAGACTAGTCAAAGAGCGTTTTAAGTGTAGCAAAGGTAAAATAAAGAGAGGTTTATTGTTACAAGTTTTCAAACGCTGCAAGCATAAGAATGATAACTATTAGTTGGGCCTCCTCGTCATATGATGTACGTGCTTTTGGCAGCAGAGGAGAATACATTTGTTAACCCATGGTTGTTTTATTTGGTGTATGATCTCAATCGATTTAACAACTATTTGTGGGGGAGAAAGTCATACAAGTATACTATTAAGGTCTTTAAACGTAATTTGGGAGACATATTGAAGGGTTATACAAGTTCTCAGCGATATTCGTATTCTCTGCATGGATTTCCACTTGCAATCACGGTAATATATTCTAATATATTTTATTTCATTATGTTACTAAAAATTAAATTTATGATTGTATAAATTTAGGCACTTGAAGCAATTCCCTGTGTTGGAAAATAATTCGGTCGTGTAACAGTCGATTCTAGAATTCCAAGAATGATAGGCTAGGAAATGTCTAAGTAACTTAGGGGGGATATACTTTGCGTAATTTTTGAATTGTCAAGTGTGAGTTTTGTTTATCAAAATGTAAATGGCGTATCGATAGCTATAACAAAACAATTTGCTGAATAATTATACATTCTTATTTTCTCAGATGGAGGTACATTGTACGCTAAATCCTACAGAAGTTGAATTGCAGGAGTCGTTCTGGAAGGAATCCGGACCTTTTGATGATGAAGTGGATCCTAAGTTGGATAATGTCACTTCTAAGGATGAAGGCGAAAAGAATCTCAGAGTGACGATGCTCAATCAAGTTTCACTCGCCCATAATGTCCTAAGACATCAGATCGACCATCTATGTCTAGCCATCTACATTCATCCAAGACAGCTAGACGACCCACCTTCTTATGATTATATCACTCATATAATAAAACAAGAAATAAGAGGTGTTGAAGAGAGGCTCCGATGTGAGATGTTAGAGCGCTTCGATCGAGTAGAAAGGAAAATTGATTTATTTCTCTAATTAGCTGGACGAGGTGGAGTTCAGTCAGAAAGAAGCGAATTTGATGATCGTGCTTTTAGTACAGGCAATCAACAGAACAAAGAGGCAAGAGAGCGAGATGAGGAAATTATTGAAGAATGCTCTCATGAAAAAGTCACACCGAATAAGCAACCCGAGGCTTTTCCTACATATGATGATGGTATGTTCTCTCTTGTACTTTTTTCAATAAGCTACAAAGAACTTTTATGTTGGGTCCCATTCGTTGGATTTGAAGGATTTTTATGTTGGGTCCCATTTGTAGGATTTGTGCCAGATCCTTCATTTGCTATAGTTTTGTACCAACAATGACCTTTAGTATGGACCAGAGAGACCTTTCGGACCGATGAAGCTCGACAAGATGATCTCACAAAGAAGGTGGTTAGGACAAAAGAGGATTTAAACATATCTAACAAAGGTAAAAATAATTTACATTTCAATATTTCACTTTTCAATCTTCTGTGTTAAAATGGATTGAATTGTGTTCCATCAACTTTTGTAGATGATTATGAGAAGCCTTCGGCATTGTCACATGTTTGCCAACCTAGTAATGAAATCATTGTCATCGAGGATCCAAATTCTGAATTGGATGTAGGAAGGGGGCATCGAGTTGAGAGAAGAGCAGCCGTGCTACTTTCTCCATACACTAACCCCTTAAAGAGGAGAAAATTGTTGAACATTCAAGCATATGACCCTTTAAGGGAAGTAGATCCTGTGAAAGTTGAAGACCTCAACAAGTGGTTGGCAAATGCATCCATGAGGTAATTTATTTTATTGCAGTGGTTGGTGAAATTTTGAATTTGCAAGTTTGCTTAGTTTGATATTATTGTCGTCACAGTGATACAGCATCCTTGGCTATCTGTGAAGTGTGAAGGAAATTCTTTGATGAACTATTGAAAGATGACGGGTGGCTTATTGATGAGTTAAGCAATATTTGTATATTAGAATTATTATTACTGAAATAATGCATTGAATTAATCATGTTTTGACATACAGCATATCAACTCGGCCTTATGCCACATTAGGGAAAGTGTAGTGACATATCCACATATATTTAAGCAAGATTGTGCTATATTGGATTGTTATTTTTGGCAACTTGTTAAGAAAGCCTACCTAAAAGTGGGTGTACGTAAAAAGAAAAATGGTAACTATTTATTTGACTAAGAGCTCGTTGATTATGTTGAAGGGGCTTCATCGGTGCTCGGTAAACACTGGAGTAAATGTAGATTTTTGTACGTTCCTTACTGTGTACTGGGTTCTCATTAGTTTGCACTGAAGATTGATTTGACGGAGTGAACTATTTATATTTATGATAGTTTACCAAAACGCATTTGCGCTGCTCAGCTTGCCGAATGTATGAAACCTATTCAAGTGTTAATTCCCTTGATGATAAAGGAACACATAGCGCGTGAAGAAAATTTCAGCACCAGCATGTTTCGTTATCAGAGGGTTCTAGTTCCTGGACAAACAAATGGGTAAACTTGGTTCAATATAACATTTAGTACCAATATCTATGACTTCTTTCATCTATGTCATGTCTATCTAACTTTTTTCCCATTATTATTTTGAAGGTCTGATTATGGGCTTTTCATGGTAAAGTACATTGAGTTTTTTAGAAGCTCAATTGAATATGGATTTGATTCGTTCAAAATATATGTCTATTTAGAAGAACAAACTAGCTGCAGAGATATTTGCATGACACTTTGATCCGTAGATTTAGTGAATGTTTTGATGTTATTTTTGTATTTATACCTTGGAGATTGATTTTTGCAATCATAAATGTTTGCTTCAAGTTGAATGTTAACTGTGGTTACAGCTTTTATGTCTTTCATATAAATGTGCTTATGCATTTCTATGAAAATGGCAATTCGATCATTATTTTGGTCAAGTTTTGTTCAAGAGAACGGCGCTTATGCTGTTAATGATATGAGAGAAAATCCATGAGAACGGCATAATTGTCGTTATGTTAAACGATCATTGTATACGAGAATGCCAATGTTGCCATTACTGATATTGAAAAGATAGGGAGAACGACACATGTAGCGTTATAAAAACACAAACATGTTCATAAGAACGACACAAGTGTCGTTACCAAGTATAGAAAGACGCTTGTGCCGTTACTGGATTGAGATTAAACATTAAAACAACATAATTGCCGTTATATTTAAATATATATTAGTCACTGTCACATGCGTTGTACGGATTTTGTATTTGTTGTATTTTTATAAGTGTATGAATTTTAGTTTTTTGGAAAATTTTTGAATGCAATATCTTGAAATATTTCCATGATATAAAAAAATGATTGCAAATTATTTTTACAATTGCATACCAGTATTGTGTCATCTAGAAAAAAATACACTTGTATATTTCATACTTGAATAAGAAATATATGAGATTATACAAATTATTTTGTTTGTATTATTTGATATTGTTGATATGATTGAGTTGAATGTGAAGATTATATTTCTAAATTTTATGTAATTCAATGTTGGAAAATTGAAGATTGAGCACCATATTCATATGCGTTTATATTTTGTACTTCATATATATTTAATAATTATTTTATGCCAATGTAAAAAAACAAAAATCTGGGAATTTTTCTGAAATTTGGTTTGATAAGTGAAGGTACGGTGTTCTACATTCGCGGTATTTGTAAGTGCAAAAATCTGTATATAAAAATACAGTATGCTACAAATACGGTAGACATCATATAGGTAAGCTGTAAATACGATAGGCAGCAAATATGGTAAGCTACAAATACGGTAAGGTGCAAATACGATAAGTTATTTGCTAATACAATATGTTGCAAATACGGTAAGCTATAAATATGGTAGACAACATATATGATAAGCTGTAAATACGGTAAGTTGCATATATGGGTTTATAATTTGTTATAAATGTATAAAATTTATTTAGTATTGAATTTCTTAAGCATTAAATGTTGTAATTCAATATTGTATGCTTTTTTATAATTGTATTTCCAAGAATAAAAATAATAAAACAAGTGATTATGAAATTGCTAATTTTTAAATGTGTTTTTTTGATAAAGATAAAAATGATTTTTTATGTTATTTTAAAAAAAAAAATTTATTGTAATTTTATTAGCGTAATAAGAAGATTTATTCTTCCACACACGCATCATGCCATCAATATAAAAAAAATTTTTTTTAGTATATATAAACTCCACGAGACAAAAAAATAAATAAACAAAACAATAAAAACTTGTGTCGTTAGACAAGTCTACAAGAATGACACTTGTGTCGTTACTGATCTTGAAAAGATATGGAGAACGACACAACTACCATTATAGTGACATAAACTTAATAACGTGAATGGCCCAAGTGACGATAATATTCATATAACGATACTTGTGCCGTTATTGAGAAGAGAACGAGTATTGGCAGCCACGAGCGATCCGAGCCTCGATATTCCGTAAGTTGAACTCATTTCAGTCGCGAGATGGACATGCCGCTCTCATAGTTCGAGAGATGCCTAGTTACTTTGGTTTTCTAACGAACGTGAATGGTGACTTGTGATTTGACCAACTCGACATCCAAATCCATGCCAATTCCATCGTTAGCCATCACATAATCAATAATTCTGTCTTTCTTAAGTTAGAAGGTCCAATCCTTGAGGTAGACGTGGTGGAAATGAAGCGAAAAATGGGAGAAATCAATAGAACGACACAAGTGCCGTTAAACGTCACTTTTGTCGTTCTGTTCATAAGTACGAGTACGATCAGCCACGAGCCTTTTGGGTCTCGATATTCGATAAGTTGAACTCAATTGAGTCACAAGATGGACATGCCTCTCTCATAATTCGGGAGATACCCTCGTTACTCTATTTTTCTAATGAACGTGGATGGTGACTTGTGATTTGACCAACTCGACATCCAAAATCCATGCCAATTCCGTCGTTATCCATCACATAATCAATAATTTTGACTCTCTTAAGTTAGGAGGTTCGATCCTTGAGGTTGACGCAGTGGAAATGAAGCGAAAAATGGGAGAAATCAATAGAACGACACAAGTGTCGTTAAACGTCACTTGTGTCGTTCTGTCCATAAGCACGAGTACAAGCAGTCACGAGCCTTTCGGGCCTCGATATTCGATAAGTTGAACTCATTTTAGTCGTGAGATGGACATGCCGCTCAAATAATTCAGGAGATACCCTCGTTACTTTGGTTTTCTCAGGAACGTGGATGGTGACTTGTGATTTGACCAACTCAACATCCAAAATTCATGCCAATTCTATTGGTATCCGTCACATAATCAATAATTCTGACTCTCTTAAGTTAGGAGGTCCTATCCTTGAGGTCGACGTGGTTGAAATGAAGTGAAAAATGGGAGAAATCAACAAAATGACACAAGCCCCGTTAAACGACACTTGTGTCATTCAGTCCATAAGCACGAGTGCGAGCAGCCATGAGCCTTTCGAGTCCCGATATTTGATAAGTTGAACTCATTTGAGTCACGAGATGGACATGCCTCTCTCATAATTCGGGAGATACCCTCGTTACTCTATTTTTCTAATGAACGTGGATGGTGACTTGTGATTTAACCAACTCGACATCCAAAATCCATGCCAATTCCATCGTTATCTGTCACGTAATCAATAATTCTGACTCTCTTAAGTTAGGAGGTTCGATCCTTGAGGTCGACGTGGTGGAAATGAAACGAAAAATGGGAGAAATCAATAGAACGACACAAGTGTCGTTAAACGTCACTTGTGTCGTTCCATAAGCACAAGTACGAGTAGCCATGAGCCTTTCGGACCTCGATATTTGATAAGTTGAGCTCATTTTAGTCGTGAGATGGACATGCCGCTCAAATAATTTAGGAGATACCCTCGTTACTTTGATTTTCTCAGGAACGTGGATGGTGACTTGTGATTTGACCAACTCGACATCCAAAATTCATGCCAATTCTATTGGTATCCGTCACGTAATCAATAATTCTGACTCTCTTAAGTTAGGAGGTCCGATCCTTGAGGTCGACATGGTTGAAATGAAGTGAAAAATGGGAGAAATCAACAGAACGACACAAGCCCCGTTAAATGTCACTTGTGTCATTCTGTCCATAAGCACGAGTACGAGCAGCCACGAGCCTTTCGGGTCCCGATATTTGATAAGTTGAACTCATTTGAGTCACGAGATGGATATGCTACTCGCATAATTCAGAAGATACCCTCATTACTTTGGTTTTCTCAGGAATGTGGATGGTGACTTGTGATTTGACCAACTCGACATCCATAATCCATGCCAATTCATCGTTATCCATTACGTAATCAATAATTCTGACTCTTTTAAGTTAGGAGGTCCGATCCTTGAGGTCGACACGGTGGAAATGAAGCGAAAAATCGGAGAAATCAACAAAACGACACAAGTACCGTTAAACGTCACTTGTGTCGTTCTGTCCATAAGCACGAGTACGAGCAGCCACGAGCCTTTCGGGTCCCGATATTTAAGAAGTTGAACTCATTTGAGTCATGAGATGGACATGCCTCTCTCATAATTCGGGAGATACCCTCGTTACTCTATTTTTCTAATGAACGTGGATGGTGACTTGTGATTTAACCAACTCGACATCCAAAATCCATGCCAATTCCGTCGTTATCCATCACGTAATCAATAATTCTGACTCTTTTAAGTTAGGAGGTTCGATCCTTGAGGTCGACGTGGTGGAAATGAAGCGAAAAATGGGAGAAATCAATAGAACGACACAAGTGTCGTTAAACGTCACTTGTGTCGTTCCATAAGCACAAGTACGAGTAGCCATGAGCCTTTCGGACCTCGATATTTGATAAGTTGAGCTCATTTTAGTCGTGAGATGGACATGCCGCTGAAATAATTTAGGAGATACCCTCGTTACTTTGGTTTTCTCAGGAATGTGGATGGCGACTTGTGATTTGACCAACTCGACATCCAAAATTCATGCCAATTCTATTGGTATCTGTCACGTAATCAATAATTCTGACTCTCTTAAGTTAGGAGGTCCGGTCCTTGAGGTCGACGTGGTTGAAATGAAGTGAAAAATGGGAGAAATCAACAGAACGACACAAGCCCCGTTAAATGTCACTTGTGTCATTCTGTCCATAAGCACAAGTACGAGCAGCCACGAGCCTTTCGGGTCCCGATATTCGATAAGTTGAACTCATTTGAGTCACGAGATGGACATGCTACTCGCATAATTCAGAAGATACCCTCGTGACTTTGGTTTTCTCAGGAATGTGGATGGTGACTTGTGATTTGACCAACTCGACATCCATAATCCATGCCAATTCATCGTTATCCATTACGTAATCAATAATTCTGACTCTTTTAAGTTAGGAGGTCCGATCCTTGAGGTCGACACGGTGGAAATGAAGCGAAAAATTGGAGAAATCAACAAAATGACACAAGTACCGTTAAACGTCACTTGTGTCGTTCTGTCCATAAGCATGAGTACGAGCAGCCACGAGCCTTTCGGGTCCCGATATTTGAGAAGTTGAACTCATTTGAATCACGAGATGGACATGCTGCTCACATAATTTAGAAGATACCTTCGTTACTTTGGTTTTCTCAGGAACGTGGATGGTGACTTGTGATTTGACCAACTTGACATCCAAAATCCATGCCAATTTCGTCGTTATCCATCACATAATCAATCATTCTGACTCTCTTAAGTTATGAGGTCTGATCTTTGAGGTCGACATGGTGGAAATGAAGCGAAAAATTGGAGAAATCAACAGAACGACACAAGTGCCGTTAAACGTCACTTGTGTCGTTCTGTCCATAAGCATGAGTATGAGCAGCCACAAGCCTTTCGAGCGATATTCGATAAGTTGAACTCGTTTGAGTCTTGAAATGGACATGCCGCTCACATAATTCGGGAGTTATCCTCATTACTTTGGTTTTCTAAGGAACGTAGATGGTGATTTGTGATTTGACCAACGCGACATCCAAAATCCATGCCAATTTTGCCGTTATCCATCACGTAATTAATAATTCTTACTTTCTTAAGTTAGGAGGTCCGATCCTTGAGGTCGACGTGGTGGAAATGAAGCAAAAAATGGGAGAAATCAACGGAACGACACAAGTGCCTTTAAACGTCACTTGTGTCATTTTGTCCATAAGCACGAGTACGAGTAGCTATGTGCCTTCCAAGCCTCAATATTCGATAAGTTGAACTCATTTGAGTCGCAAGATGGACATGACTCTATCATAATCTAGGAGATACCCTCGTTACTCTGGTTTTCTAACGAACGTGGATGGTGACTTGTGATTTGACCAACTCGACATCCAAAATCCATGCAATTCCATCGTTATCCATCACATAATCAATAATTCTAACTTTTGTAAGTTAGCAGGTCCAATCCTTGAGGTCGACGCGGTGGAAATGAAACGAAAAATGGGAGAAATCAACAAAATGCCACAAGCGCTGTTAAACGTCACTTGTGTCGTTCTGTCCATAAGCATGAGTACGAGCAGTCACGAGCCTTTCAAGCCTCGATATTTGATAAGTTGAACTCATTTGAGTCACGAGATGGACATACTACTCACAAATTTTGAGAGATACTCGCATTACTTGGACAACATGAAAAATGAGAACAACACTAGTGCTATTACTGTTATGAAAACAACACAAGTGTCGTTAGTTATGTAAACACGATACGAATGATTGATTACTTAAAATATTTAGAAATAAATTTTTATTAAATCAATAATATTTAATTTCTGAACAATATTTCTTTATTTTCTAGGTAAAATACAAAAAAAGGCACCGGTGATGTTTTGATATAACAAAACAAAAGATAGTTGTCTTATGACTTTATCGATTTTAAGACAATGACAAAACGAATCATCCCAAACATTTTAAAAAGTTTACATTTACGAATGACGAAAGTAGTACATCATAACACCACCGTCCTTTTTAATACTACAAAAGAAGCACACCATAAAAGTCAAAATTCAACAGATGTGTTGCTTTGTCTTCATCATTCATGTCTCTCGCTGAGTGGTACACGATCTGTACAAGTGATACGGTTATGCTCAGTTTTCAAAGACCTACTACACTTACGAGATTTGCGCACCTCTCCTACGGATTGTTTCCTTTTTTTGGTGGATGTCCACTTTCTCTTCGTGTCAACGGTCGTATCACCTTTCTTGATCGAAATTATCAGGAATTTTAGTCCGCCTTGTTTGGCAATGGATATATATATTCAGAATAAGCTTGTTTCCAGTAAGAAGTACTACAAAATGGAGAGCAAAACCTGTAACAGTTGTCTCCAACATCCCTTACTACTGCAATTGCATGTGCACATGGAAATTGTTCAAGATCAAATTCCTTACATGTGCATGTCCCCCTCTCCAAATTAACAATGAAACTTTCCATTTCGTCACTCACTTGCATTTCATCTAGGCTAAGAGCTTTTACCTCGAAACCTTTTGACTCATCATACCTATCGTACATTTTCTCCTCCAAGTGAGGGGTGAGGTAGCTTGTACATTTTTCGGCATCAACGCGCCTATCATGAAACCATCTCTGCATCGTTTCCCTGATATGCTCGATCAAAGCAAGTATAGGAAATTCTTGAGTACTTCTTAATAATGAATTTAATGATTCTGCATTGTTTGTGGTCATATTATTGTATCTGATTCCATTGAAATGTGCTCTTGACCAATACTCCACGCCAACATCATCCTCTAAGTATCCTCAGATTTTCTCGTGTAGACTACACAATGCTTCATATTAATCTCCAATTTAGCTAAACTATATGCCTCTACGGTAGCTCTAAACAACAGCACAATATCTATGCGAGGAAATTTGCTCTTCAAGTTAGTTTGCAAATGCCATATACAATGTCCATGATGTGCATTAAGATAGACACTGTTGAAATCATTTGATATGCTTGTTGCACGATCAGATATAAAGATTAGCTCGTCTGTGTCACCGGTTATTTGTCGCAACTTTTGAAAGAACCAAGTTGTAATACCTTAATTTAGTGTAAAAAAAAAATAAATAAAAAAATTGAAAAGTCAAATGTCATACTATTATATATATATATAAAGAAAAAAGAAAAAAAAGTTAGGTGGTGAATTGGATTGATATAAACAATCCAATTCACATCCAAATGACCACAATAGTAGAGAGAAATAGGAACGGGAGAAAGAATGAGAAAAAGAGAAAGAGAAGAGAGAGAGAAAAAAAGGGAAGAAGAAGAATAAAAAGAGAAATTTTTTGCCAACATGTTAGGAATTAAGTGGTCTACATTATTAGGCTTGAATTCCTCAATTTTGAAAGGTAGCGATACGGACAATTGGACAGCGTACCATCAGAGTTAATTTTGTGAACATGGTTCTGTGAGTGGAAAAATATAAATATTTTTAAAATATTTATAAATTAAGTATATTGCCAAAGTATGTGCAATTATGTGCCCGAATTATATGATTATTATGGAAATCTCTTTTATTATGATACATGTGGAATATCAAAGATTATTTATGACATATTTGTGACTTGCTATGTAAGACATGTGATATTGAGATTTGTTTGGTATGTAAGACATGCAATATTGAGATTGCCCAAAAAAGCGCCCATGATTATATATTTCTTCGAGTTCACAGAGGGGAATTGGCCGTGTTTTATCCTACATAGAGGGTCTTGACCAAATATTGGTCTTGATTATGTACATGTAGTTCACAGAGGGGCCTTGGCATGATTATCAGCTGATGTTATATCATGATTTTGAAATGATATTTTACGACCTTATGTGAAAATTTCACTTTTGATTATAATTTCATGATGTTTTCTTGTGAATTATTAAATGATATGAACTTGATTTTCGATAGAAATGTAAAATTGAAAAAGTATAATTATTTTCGAACCTCTCCACTCATT
Organism: Olea europaea var. sylvestris; assembly: GCF_002742605.1. Classification (NCBI taxonomy): domain Eukaryota; kingdom Viridiplantae; phylum Streptophyta; class Magnoliopsida; order Lamiales; family Oleaceae; genus Olea; species Olea europaea. Next base: position 812,132 of record NC_036241.1, on the reverse strand, counting down.
GAGCTATCAACTCATATATTTTCTTGTAATTTTCCTACAGGTGAAAATTGATTCTTTTTAGCTGGAAGAGCCTAATGATTTCGGAATGAGAGCCACACGACATGTTGAATATTATAACTCATATTGATGAAGAACAAAGTAAATATTTTGGGCCCATCGCATTATATTTTATATAAGCATTTAATTTTGTTGCATTTTTTTTGAAATAACTCATAGTTAGCCCTGGTGATAGATTTGACATCTAGTTAGTATCTATCATTGGCACACGTCATGTTTCGGGTCCACTAGGGTGATTCGGGACGGGTCGTGTCAAAGTGGTATGAGAGCATGGTTTTGAAAATTTTTATGGTTCATGCATATTCAGCGGATATGATCACAAGTTGTGGTGGCAGAAATCACAAGCACTCTAGCTCGAATGTTTGGAACCAAAAATGATAGAAAATATTTTTTTGAACAGATTTAGAAACGACTAATCTGTAAGTATGGTAGTTGTAATGATATGATGGTTGGAAATGTTATTAGTTGTTGGGTTCGAACTATGTGTATATGTGACCTAATAAAATTTGAGTAGATTGTGATGATTTTGTGGGCATTCGAAGTTACAGATGTTACAACCACTAAATTATCAATTTTTTGTAGAACTACTTGAAATTTTTTTATGAGTATATAGGAAAATTTTTAGCTATAGTTTGCATGATAAATACAAGGAAATGACATGATGTGTGATTGTTGACAATCATTGGGGAATTTTAATTATTCTTGAAGCCAAATGGTGTTTAGTTTTATCAAAATTTTGTGGTGATTTGTGGCCACTTATATGGGATGATAATAGAAATCATAATAGTGTATATTTATGCTATATGATGAGAAATTGTGGAAGACAAAATGAGGATTTGTGGATTGATAGATAACAATTCGTTATCGTGTATTTTAGGCATTGAGATAATTAACTGTAATTCCAATTATTTCGATTATTTATGAGTTATTTGATTATAAGGATTGTGAGAATAATAGGAATGAACTTCATAATGATTATTGATTATGAGGTTATTTGTTGCTTAAGAAATATAATTAAATGGATATGAGTATTTCGGTATGTTTATGTGAATCGAGAAATAAAAAGGAGTAGAGAATGGTAAAGTTGGAATTTATTGATATTGGAAAATTAACATGTCCAATTTTGGTGGTACATTGATGTGTGGAAGGTTATTATTTTATGATTTTAAGGAAATTTTTATATAATTAAATGTTTTAGGTCATACAATATGACGATAAATGCCAAGGTTACATGATCATAACATGATATGGCGAATAGCATGTAAATGAATATAATGGTTGCCCCATAGCGAATAATGTGATGATAGATTTGGGTTATTAAGTTAATTAATTCTGTTAAGCCCATTTGTTGGATTATTGTGTCATATTCCATACAATTTGGAAGCGTTGAGTTAAATTTTGAAGTTAAGATGAATTTATTGAAATTTTAGTGATTTAATTTTTGGGCTATTTTCAATTGTATGGATCATGAACAAAGTATTCCATTTTCATCAAAATATATTTGTTAAGGAATATAAGTAGAACATGTTGGATTTGGATATTTCTAAAGTTTAAGATGATCATTAAATATAGATTTTACTCATTGTAAAATAGTATCTTTAGGTTACATTATCTTAATTAAAGGTCTTTTATGCGATATACAAGAAGGCTTATGCATTGACGATAGATCAACGACCTATTTATGGAATAAGAGTATATATTTTCATGGATTAAACGTTATTATTGTCTCTTTATAGAAAGAAAGAACAAAATTTGTATGGGTATAAAAATGTCAAAAGTTTTGCTATTAGGAAATTCTGAGGAAATATTTGCTCTTATATTTAAAGATGATGAGTGATTGATTCACGATAATGATTTATGATAATGAGTTATGTTATGGTCTAGAAAATGTTCTATAAGTGCAAGGATAAAATATGGATTATGTTGTAGATTGATAAAAAGATATGATTAAATCATGATATATGGTTGGTTATATTGGGTTTGACATATAGGAATTGTGGCATTATCACATGGTGGGAAGATCAATACTTACTGATCACAGGAGGTTAAGGTATATTTGTATTCGAAAAGGAGCCGAACTTGAAGCAGTGTATATATTATCGTTAGGTGATAAAATGAAAAACTAAAAAATCACAAATTGATCATTAGAATGATATTTAAGGTATCGGTTCAACATGTATTCCATCTGTTCGAGGCTTAGTAAATAGACGTCAGATTTAACTTATGCTATAAGATTATAAGTGGAGTCAAAAGAGAAAGAAAATCTTATATATGAGGAAAAACCAATTCAGATATTGGACAAAAAGAAATAGGTCTCGGGAAGTAAGTCTATTTCTTTGGTTAAAATCTAATGGAGGAATCATGTTGTAGAAGAAGCGACATGGGAGAGGGAAGAGCAGATGTGTTCTTAGTATCCATGACTTTCCCGTACTTAGTCGTTTGAATTTTGAGGACGAAATTCTTTTAAGGGGGTGAGTTTTGTAATACCTTAATTTAGTTAAAAGAAAATAAATAAAATTGAAAACTCAAATGTCATACTATTATATATAGGCAGTGAATTGGATTGATATAAACAATCCAATTCATATCCAAATGCCCACAATAGCAGATAGAAACAGGAACGGGAGAAAGAAAGAGAAAAAGAGAAAGAGAAGAGAGAGAGAAAAAAAAGGGAAGAAGAAGGAAAAAAAATAGAAATTTTTTACCAAAGTGTTAGAAATTAAGTGGTCTACATTATTAGGCTTGAATTCCTCAATTTTGAAAGGCAGCAATATGGACAATTGGACAGCGTACTATCAGAGTTAATTTTGCGAACATGGTTCTGTGAGTGGAAAAATATAAATATTTTTAAAATATTTATAAATTAAGTATATTGTCAAAGTATGTGCAATAATGTGCTCGAATTATATGGTTATTATGGAAATCTCTTTTATTATGATACATGTGGAATACAAAGATTATTTATGGCATATTTGTGAATTGCTATGTAAGACATGTGATATTGAGATTTGTTTGATATGTGAGACATGCAATATTGAGATCGGCCAGAAAAGTACCCATGATTATATACTGCTTCTAGTTCACAGAGGGGCATTGGTCGTGTTCTATCCTACACGAAAGGTCTTGACCTGACATTGGTCTTGATCGTGTACATATAGTTCACAGATGAACCTTGGTCGCGTTCTAGAATTGATTATGAGAGATCTTTGAGACCGACTTTCGTTCATGGAGGGGGCCAAAGGCCCGTGGTGAAAGTTCTTAGCCCGTGAGGCGGATTACATATTTCAGTCAAAGGGTACATTTTTGGTGGATTTTTCAGCACGTTTGACATGATGAGATTATAGCATGGTTATCAGCTGATATTATATTTTGAAATGATATTTTACGACCTTATGTGAATATTTCACTTTTGATTATAATTACATAATGTTATCTTGTGAATTATTAAATGATATGAACTCGATTTTCGATAGAAATGTAAAATTGAAAAAGTATAATTATTTTCGAACTTCTCCACTCACTGAGCTATCAACTCATATATTTTTCTGTAGTTTTCCTACAAGTGAAAATTGATTCTTTTTAGCTGGGAGAGCCTAATGATTTCGGAATGAGAGCCACACGACATGTTGAATATTATAACTTATATTGATGAACCACAAAGTAAATATTTTGGGCCCATCGCATTATATTTTATATAAGCATTTGATTTTGTTGCATTTTTTTGAAATAACTCATAGTTAGCCTTAGTGATAGATTTGACATCTAGTTAGCATTTATAATAGGCGAGTGTCACGTTTCGGATCCACTAGGGTGATTCGGGACGGGTCGTGTCACAAGTCGATGAGTCACTACTTTCTGAATCTACTATGCCCTACGCAAGTGGATAAATTTGACGATTTGCATCTTGGCATGGGGCAACAAGTAACGTACCTCGATACTTAGATTTAAAAAATGTTCCATCCACACAAATTACCCGTTGGATTGAAGAGAGGAATCCACGTATGCTTGGTCCTAATGCCATGAAAAATACATGAAATGTCCATCATGATCAGTTTCAATAAAGGTCAACGTGCCAGGATTATTTCTCTCCAAAACATGACAATAGAATGGTAACTTTGCATAGTTATCATCAGGGCTACCTCGAACCTCTTTGTAAGCAAATTCTTTTGGCCATATACGCCTTGTGATATTTTATAGTTATGCCAAACTCTCGACAAATGTCATTGATAATGTTTCTTGGTCTGTACACTATGTTGGCATCCTGATATTTTGGAGCTACATGTTTTCCAATTACCGAATAGGTAGCATGTCTATTATCCCTGCGACGAACACTCATGGAGCAAATGTGATGGCCAGAATATTTTCGTATTTGAAAAATCTCAGATTCAGCTATGCTCGTTGCCCATAAACGCCAGTTACAACTTTCCTCAACACAAACGACTATATACACACTCTTATTTGATTTCTTCATTTTAAATTCAAATTGGTACTTCCCGGCAAGTAGCTGGAGTTTTGATATCAAAGCACTTTTAGATGGAAATAGTTCATCATTGTTTACATCCTCATTTTTCGGAATCCTAACTAATGATCTATAAGGAATTGAACACACGACTTGTGTTGGAGTACCAATAATGTCCTCGTCCATGGAGAAATCAACATTGTTTTCATCTTTCGAAAGAGATTTATCTTCGAACTCTTGTTGTTCGGAACTACCTTGAATTATATGCAAGTTATCCCAATCCACAAAGTTTCCATCTACGTTATCATTTCCATGATCGCCATCATATTGCTCAACTTCATTTTGATGGCTTATATCTCCCTTTTCTACTCACCATGAGTTTCTACTCCACAATCTCTTTCAAACTCCCTCACACTATCACATTCACATGCAACTTTTGTCGAAATAGTCACGCAAAGACGATGTTTTTTACAAATAGAAAGAAATCACTTCACTTTCGTGTCACTATTAATCCTTTGTGGTGGAATTGAAAACTTAGATATTCCGAGATTAAGAGACACCATCTCAGTTTCATATAACTTTGAATCCACATTAACAAGTTCTTGCACTTTTTTTGTACAACTCTATATATGAAATGCTAGATGGAACATAAAGAATATCCACATTTCCTTCACTGTTTCCTACATAATCTCATGTTCATTTTCCTTCTTTAGTCTTTTTAAACTCGACAAAATAGCATATCTGTACCCATATCATTTCTACAAAATCCATAGCTATAAATAAAAGAAAAAGTTAAATAATTTACTCAAGTATAAATTAAAGTAATATGAAAATGGTTACCATATTTAAATTATCAAAGTAATCACAATATATTATCAATAATAGATAGATCATAACAGATAACAGTTGTACTGTCATTTTACATGGAAGATAACAACTGTAGTGTCGTTCTACAATGCTAATAACGACTGGAGTGTCGTTATCTTCCAATAGTTGCAGACGGTACAAATATACTCAACTAAAATATCATTTTATACTATATTCAACAATAAAAGTACCAATGTAAATGAGATTTCTAAAAATACCTTCTTTAAATATAGTAGAGATTTCAATGTAGATAATATAGACACCAAATTTTTGTTCAAATGCTCAAAATATTAGAGAAGATAGATGAAGAATATAATGAATAACAAGATTTTAAGGAAGCAACCACTGAGAAAGCGTGTCGACGGGTTTTTGTAGAGGAATTGAGGGATTTAATTGGATTGAAAGGGGTATTTGAGTATTTTTAATGGTGAGGTATTTTAGATATTTGATCTTATTTGTTTATTGTTTTTTGTAAGTGAAGGCTATTTCATCAAAAAATATTGAAGTAAGGTTATTTTAACAATAACATTGTATGACCGGGCTTTTTTCCTTTTTTTTTTTTTTAATCAAAGCCCCCTTATGATTTGGTACTGGGCTAATAAATGGGCTTTACTTCTTGGCTGGCCGAGTCTGGAGATATTGTTAAAAAAAAGAAAAGAAAAGAAGGGCAAATTGGCCTTTCACAATGTTTGATAAACGTTGCTAAATGTTTCTCTTTTTGCAACATTTGATAAATGTTGCAAAAGAGAAACCTTTTTACAACGTTTAATAAACGTTGCGAAAGAATTTTCGCAACGTTTGTCAAACGTTTCTAAATGTTTCTCTTTTTACAAAGTTGGATAAACACTGCGAAAGATAAACCTTTTCAAAATGTTACATAATCGTTGTAAAAAATAAAAAATTTTGCAACACTAAATAAACTTTGCTAAAAAGCAAGATTAGCAATATTCACTTAAAAAATGTTGCCAAATCTCAATTATAAACACCAATGTCAACATTCACTTATTATAATTTTGCAATAAACTCTTTTAGCAATATTTAATTGATGAATGTTGCCTTTTGTATGTTGCGAAAAGACATTTTTGTTGTAGTGATTGCACCATTTATACTTTCAATGGAATTGTAATGTGGTTGATAAGTGCTTCAAATCAACATTAACAATGCTCAAATTTCATCTATTTCCACTAACTCCGAAGAAATTCCTTTATGCAGAGATTTCCATCCATTTTGCGTATATTTTGAGATCAATACAATAAAAAATCTTTCCCTTAAAATGTTACACAAACTTTTACTTGTAAACTTGATTTTCCAAGCAGCTCTAATTGTTTTATATGCTAAATTGAAAAAAATGTAGAAATTAATTAAATCATAATTAAATTAAGCCCTTGTTTTGTTTTGATTATTTGACAATTCCCACCCTGAATTTATTCTGAATTAATTCTCAAAGACTGATTTTCAAACAAGTGCTAAAGTGTGTGTAACGAAGTAAATCAAGAATCCAGAACTTTCTCAAGGAGAAAATTAAGTTACAAATACCTTTTCGTCCTTGACAAACATTATCTTTCAGTAAGTTGATGCTCCAACTCCTAAAATTTGTTAAAGCTCATGCCTTTGAGCTCCTTTCCTATCATCCATCTTCAATTCCATGAAATCGATTAAAAAAAGAGGGTTAAAACACATTTTTTGAATTATAATATCATCATTTGTTGTTACCTTTGGTGTTCAATACTATCGGTAATTACTTTGTTCCAAAGCCTTCCTTTTATCAATATTTATTTATTTATTTTGGAGTTATTAGTTAAAAGTGGCACTACCAACAATTTACCATCATATTCTACTTCTTATTGTTGGTTGAAATAATAAATATAGTGAAGGATTTAGAAATATTACATTGTGCACAATCTGTGCGCTGCTTGATAACCAAATCCTCTTGTTTTTAGATTCATATAACCAGATATTTGATCTGGTAACTCTTACCTGCTTGACTCCATGCAATATCCAACTATAGTAGTGCCACATATTATTTAAACTCATAAGTATTAAAATTCATGTGCACGTGCACAAATCATGCACATTAGTTCTTGCAACGACCAGGAGTGAAAAATTATTTTGTCAAATTTGTTTGCTAAGATTGTTTGAAAAAGTCAGATTTGTTATAAATGTCATTTGGATTTCTTTATTTATTTTCAATTAGTAAGAGAACATCTAACCAAAGGACGGAAAGCACTGCAAACCTATAAGGTTTTATGGGTTATAACCTTTTATTAGTTTCCTACATCACCCGTGCCTTTGTTCAAATCACATGTATTTGTGAATGATTTACTGGGATTTATTTTCTAATTTGCTTTAACTAGGCAGTTTAGTACCAGAGACACTTTTAAGTTAATTATCAGAGACAAACCGAGATGTATGACCCCCTTCCAGGCTCCTATTGCCCTAATAAAGGACCAATATATCTTTCCTAACATTTTCTGTTCTATACCGATGCTGGGTATATTTTAGGAATATCCAGCAAGTAGGACGTATCAGTGCCTTTAATTTGGAGAATGAATTTGATTTTAACAACGATGAACGAAGGGATCCACAACAGATTGCAGCAGCATCTCCCTCAGCGTCATTATGCTTTGCGATATCATGGCAATGTAGAGCCTTAAATTTTTGCCCTCCTTCATTTTGGTCCTCGATTTTCTTCTTTTGTTCAACTTGAGTCTTTTTTTAATGCAATTTTAGTCCTTCATCAACTAATCTTCTCATGTTGAGTCCTTGTCATCCCGAAGTAATTAATAATAGATCCGATGAGAATTTCAAAAGGTTGCAATATACTCCTCAAACTTTCCAAAAGCTGAATTTAAATCACGACACCTATGATTCCCCTGTGATTGCACCATATATACTTTCTGTTCATCAATTGTACTGCGGTTGATCTTCAAGTGCTTCGAAATAACTTTATTTATGCTCAAATTTCACCTATTTCCATTAACTCATGTGAAATTCCTTTTATGTAGAGATCTCCAACCATTTTGCAGATATTTTAAGATCATTAAAATAAAAACTCTCTTTAAAACGTTACAAATTTTTACTTGTAATCCAGAGAAGGGCCGATCTTGTGATTGTCAGGGCCTGAGGTAAAATTCATAAATTGGGCCCCCCGGCGAAATCAACGTAAATGCAAAATTCAACGACATATTATGTGATCTATTGCTAATTTAAAACTAACATATGCGACCTATTGCTAACTTAAACTAACATTAGAACAACAATTATGTAAGCCGACTAGGCTGCAATTATATAAGCCGACAAGACTTTAAACATTTCCAATCTTTTCAATAACAAGTTAGGGCAAGCCATTATTTATCGAGAAGTGAATTTTCGATGAAAATTGTGGAATTACACCTTTGAGAATTTCACCATCACAACTCATGAGCCTAAAATAAAAATTTAAAGAAAATTAAAGATTTTAATCATAGAGTGAATAATTGTGTGCCAAGTGTGGAAGTGCAAATTAAGAAATCGGCATAATTGACTAAAGATTTATACACTACTTAAGATCCTTTCATATTTGTGATGTGTCACAAAATTGATTGTGCACTTTATTTCTAAATAGTCATTATGATACTTTAACTTACACATTATCAAATTTAAGGCATTGTCACTTTGTAAGAAGTTTGGATCAATCCCTTCAATTAAGTTATCAAATTTATTAACTTGAAAGGGCCTGAAAAGTGAAAGCTGAAAGTTATCCAAACCAATTTCTGGCTAGACTCTGGCTTTTGCTATAAAGTGAAAGCTAGAAATGTTAACGTGGATAGGGACCTAGGGTAATATCGTGTAACTGACGAATTGTAATAGACATTATAGACTAATAGAAACCGAAGCCTTTTACCAACAAAAAATCAAATATATGAAATTCTACAAATCTAACAACACATATACATATAATGAAGACAAACCCAATTGATAAAATCCATCAAATCAATAGGAAAAGTTTAGAAACAAACCGAAGAAAGGAGCACAAGAAGTTGTTGGGCGCGAAGGTGAACAACGTATAGAGTGGTCGAGTGGAGGCGGACTGCGCTTGGTGAAGTGACCGGAGTTGCAAAGATGACTGATGAGACTTCGAGGTTCATCCAAAGAGCAGCCGCAAGCCATGGGATTGAATTTGAAATTTGGGAATTTTGGGTCTGGCAATTGAATTTTGGATTGTGGATAATGGGATATATAAGTGGGGTTGGTAAGGGTAAATAGGTTGGAGGCTATTCCATCTGGGCCTGGCATTGTTTTGAAAGCAAAAAAAGAAAAAAAAAATTCTGGGCAAAATAGGCCCCCTTCTAGTCTTGAGCCTGAGGCGCAAGCCTCAATGGCCTCGCCCCGGGACTGGGTCTGATCCTGAGTTTTCAAGCAGCTCCAATTTTTTTCTCCTAAATTGTAAAAAAATTAGAAATTAATCAAATCATAATTAAATCAAGCCCTTATTTTGTTTTGATTACTTGAAAACCACTTGTCTTCCACACTCAATTTAAACAATATATTCGCAGAAATCAATTTTCATGTTTCAAAGAATTACTTATCAATGACTGATTATCAAACAAGTGCTAATGTGTGCGTACTGAAGTCAATCAAGAATCCATAACTTTGTTGAGACAGAAATTAAGTTACAAATACTCCTTGACAAACAATATCCCTTCAGTCAGTTGATGCTCTAACTACTGGAATTCATTAAATATCAAGCCTTTGACCTACTTTCCCATCATCCATCTTCAATTCCATGACACTGATAAAAATATCTATTGGGTTAAAACACATTTTTGAATTGTTACCTTTGGTATCAAATACCATCCACAGTTGATTTCTTCTAAAACCATCCTTCACCAATAAATTTTTTTGGAGTTGCTAAGAAAATGGCATTACCCAACAATTTACCATCATATTCTAACTCCCTTTGTTGGCTGAAATAATAAATATAATTGTAAACTTAGAAGTGTTATATCGTGCACAATCCGTGTGCCTGACAATTGAATCCTCTTGTTTTTACATTCACACAACCTCGGATTTGGAAACTCTTACCTTCTTGTCTCCATGCAATATTCAACTGCAGTATTGCAACATATTACTTAAACTTATTTAAGTATAGAAATTCATGTGCAAGTGCGCAAGTTGTGCGCACTGGTCATTTCAACGACCAAGAGGTAAAAAAAAAAAAAAACATTTATTAAATTTTTTCCTAAGATTGTTTGAAAAAATATGATGTTTTATAAACGTCATTGGGATTTTTTATTTTTTAAAACCAGAAAGAGAAGATTTGACCAAGAAACAGAAAGCATTGCAAGACTATAAGGTTTTACAGATTATATCCTTTTTTATTAGTATGCCTACATCACCTTTCCATTTGTTCAATTCACATGTATTTGTGAACGATTTTCTGGGATTTATTTTCTAATTAGATTTAGGTAGGCAGTTTCATATCAGAGACACCTTTTAGTTAATTATCAAAGATAAACCTAGATGTACATGCCAAATTTAAATATCTAATGACCCCCGACGAGTGGGACATGTATATATCTGCGCCTTTAACCCTGAGAGTGATGGCAATGAAGATGAGGATGAATTTGATGATTTGGAGAATGAGTTTGATTATAACAGCAACGAAAGAAGGGATCCACAGCATATTGCAGCAGCATCTCTCACAGCTCACCTTAACATTGGCCGAAGTGCTTCTGGAATCACTATTCCATCAGAGTTGGATTCCTCAGCGATTGCTACGGAAATTTCTCTCCACACTTATGGTCAAGAGATAGATTGAGGTTCAATCTTTTTCTTATTTTGTTCAGCAACTTTTTAATGTAGTTATTTAGTTACAATTTTTTGATAGAAATACAGATCTTTTACCAAGGACTATGTCATTTCTGTGGAATTAGTTAGTTGAGATTTTAACATTAAAATGGCTTGAAATAGGTTTGCACTGATATAAGGTTTGTCCAATAAATGTTCTCATATTCTCTCAAAGAGTTTTATGGCAATTCAAAGCAAGTTTTGGTGAAAAAGTGTATCTCGGCATAGCGAAACTCCTATTTCAACGATCTTTTAGAGTTTTAGGTCCAAAATAATAAATCATTACCAATTATATTATCTTATCTCTCTCCCTTTTCTATGTTTTTTGAAACATACTACCACCACAGCTGCAATCTAGTTATATCATAAGTTGTCGCCATTTTTTATTATGCTTTGCAATATTATAGCATTGTAGATTCTTAAATTTTTGGCATCCTTCATTATGGTCCCCGATTTTCTTTGCTCGTTTACTTGAGTATTTTCTTCGTGCAATTTTAGCTATTACTCAACTAATCATCTGTGTTAAGTTCTCATCATCCAGAAGTCATTGATAATAGATCTCATAAGAATTTCAGAAGGTTGCAATTTAGTTATCAAACTTGCCAATTGTTGAAATTAACTCACGACACTTACAATTCTCCTCTGATAGTACCATTAATATTCCAATTGACTAACTGCAATGCAATTGGTCTTCAAGTGCTTCGAATAAATTTTAGACATGCTCAAATTTCACCTCCACTTGACTCAGATGAAATTCCTTATATGCAGAGAACACCCGATTTAATTTATTAAGTCCAAAGAATTGTATTCATTGTTATCCTAGTTGTCAAATACTATCGACAGTTACTTTCTTCTAAAACCTTCCTTTTATCATTAAATTTTTTTGGAGTTATTGTTAAGAAAATGGCATTACCAATAATTTACCATCATATTGTAACTCCCATTGTTGGTTGAAATAATAAATATATTGACAAACTTAGAAATGTTACATCGTGCACAATCCATGTGCTTGACAACTGAATCATCTTGTTTTTAAATTCACACAACTTGATATCTGATTCGGTAACTCTTACCTGCTTGTCTCCTTGCAATATATCCTACTACAGTATTGCAACATATTACTTAAACTCATAAGTATTGAAATTCACGTGCACGAGCACGAGCACAAGTCGTGCGCACTGGTTGTTTTGACGATTGAGAGGTTAAAAAAAATATTTTATTAAATATTTTGGCTAAGATTGTTTGAAAAAATATGATGTGTTATAAGCGTCATTGGGATTTATTTTATTTTATTTTTTAACCAGAAAGAGAACATTTGACAATCGACAAAGCAGTGCAAAACTACAAGGTTTTATGGATTATAACCATTTTGTTCAAATCACCTTTCCATTTGTTCAAATCACATGTATTTGTGAAAGATTTTCTGTAATTTATTTTCTAATTAGATTTAGATGGGCAGTTTTGTATCAGAGCCACCTTTAAGTTATTTATCAAATATAAACCAAGATGTACATGTCAAATTTAAGTATCGAATGACTCCCTTCCAGGCTCCTATTTCCCTAATAAAGGACCAATATATCTTTCCTAACACTTTCTGTTATATACGATGCTGGGTATATTTTAGAAATACCCAGTGAGTAGGACATATCACTGCCTTTAATTAGAAAATCACTTGTCTTCCATACTTAATTTAAAAAATATATTCTCAAAAATCAATTTTCACGTTTCAAAGAATTACTTATCAAAGATTGATTATCAAACAAGAGCTAATATGTGTACTGAAGTCAATCAAGAATCCATAACTTTGTTGAGATGGAAATTAAGTTATAAATACTTCTTGACAAACAATATCCCTTCAGTCATTGATGCTCTAACCACTGAAATTCATTAAATCGCAAGCCTTTGACCTCCTTTCCCATCATCCATCTTGAATTCCATGACACTGATAAAAATATCCATTGGGTTAAAACCTATTTTTGAATTGTTAGCTTCGGTATCAAATACAATCCACAGTTATTTTCTTCTAAAACCATCCTTTTACCAATAAAATTTTTTGGAGTTGTTAAGAAAATGCATTACCAACAATTTACCATCATATTCTAATTCCCTTTGTTGGCTGAAATAATAAATATAATGATTCACTTAGAAGTGTTACATCGTGCACAATCCGTGTGCCTGACAATTGAATCCTCTTGTTTTACGTTCACACAACCTCTGATTTTGAAACTCTTGCCTGCTTGTCTCCATGCAATATCCAACAGTAGTGTTACAAAATATTACTTAAACTTATTTAAGTATAGAAATTCATATGCGCGTGCGCAAGTCGTGCGCACTGGTCATTTCGATTACCAAGAGGTTAAAAAAAAAATTATTAAATTTTTTGGCTAAGATTGTTTGTAAAAATATGATGTTTTATAAACGTCATTGTGATTTAAAATTCTGTTTTGCCTTTTTTTTTTTTTTTTTTTAAACCAGAAAGAGAATATTTAACCAAGAGACAGAACGCAGTGCAAAACTTTAAGGTTTTACGGATTACAACCTTTTTTTATTAGTATGCCTACATCACCTTTCCATTTGTTCAAATCACGTGTCTTTGTAAACGATTTTCTGGGATTTATTTTCTAATTAGAGTTAGGTAGGCAGTTTCATATCAGTGACGCCTTTTACTTAATTATCAAGGATAAACCTTGATGCACGTGCCAAATTTAAATATATAATGACTCCCGACGAGTGGGACATGTATATATCGGCAACTTTAATTTTCAGGGAGTCCCAGAGAGTGATGGCAATGAAGATGAGGATGAATTTGATGATTTGGAGAATGAATTTGATTATAACAGCAACGAAAGAAGGGATCCACAGCATATTGCAGCAGCATCTCTCTCAGCTCACCTTAACATTGGCTGAAGTGCTTCTGGAATCACTATTCCATCAGAGTTGGATTCCTCAGCGATTGCTTCGAAAATTTCTCTCCTCACTTATGGTCAAGGAGTAGATTGAGGTTCAATCTTTTTCTTATTTTTTTCGGCGACTTTTTAATGTAGTTATTTAGTTACAAGTTTTTTGATAGAAATACACATCTTTTACCAAGGACTATGCCATTTCTGTGGACATAGTTAGTTGATATTTTGACATTAATAGTGATGGCAACGGGGCGGGTTCGGGGCGAGGCATCTCCACCCCGTGCCCCGCCCCACCTTAGACCGAGCGGGGCGGGGAAGGGGCAACTTTTTGCCCCATTTGTTGCCCCGTTTAATTTTTTTAATTTTTTTTTTTTTACATTTTGAAAGTTTCAAATTATGTTATTATTAGAGAATAAAATAAAAATTCAAAATGAGTTTTTAACGGATGAATTGTCTAGAAATAAAATTATTTTTAAATTTTTATTTTTATTTTTTTCTTCACGGGGCAGGTTCGGGGTGGGGCGGGGTAAATTGCTAGCCCTAGACATTAAAATGGTTTGAAATAGGTTTGAACTGATATAAGCTTTGTCCAACAAAGGTTCTCCTATTCTCTTAAAGAGTTTTATGGCAATTCAAAGCAATTTTCTGTGAAAAAGTGTATCTCAGCATGGTGAAATTCCTATTTCAACAATGTTTTAGAGTTATAGGTCGAAAATAATAAATCATTGCCTATTAGATTGTCTAATCTCCCTCTCTTTTCCATGTTTTTTGAAAGATACTACCACTACAGGTGCTATCTAGTTATATCATGTGTTGACGTCTTTTTTCATTATGCCTTGAGATATTATAGCGTTGTGGATTCTTAAATTTTTGGCATCTTTCATTTTGTACTTTCTTTGTGCAATTTTAGTCATTACTCAACCAATCTTCTTTGTTAAGTCCTCATCATCCAAAAGTCATTAATAATAGATCTCGTAAGAATTTCAGAAGGTTGCAATTTACTTATCAAACTTGCCAATTGTTGAAATTAACTCACAACACTTACAATTCTCCTCTGATAGTACCATTAATACTTCCAATTGAATAATTGCAATGCAATTGGTCTTCAAGTGCTTCGAATAAATTTTAGACATGCTCAAATTTCACCTCTTTCCATTTAACTCCAATGAAATTCCTTATATGCAGAGAACACCAGATTTAATTTATTAAGTCCAAGGAATTGTATTCAATGTTATCTTAGTTATCAAATACTATCGAAAGTTACTTTCTTCTAAAACCTTCCTTTTATCATTAAATTTTTTTGGAGTTATTGTTAAGAAAATGGCATTACCAATAATTTACCATCATATTGTAACTCCCATTGTTGGTTGAAATAATAAATATATTGACAAACTTAGAAATGTTACATCATGTGCAATCTGTGTGCTTGACAACTAAATCATCTTGTTTTTACATTCACACAACTTGGTATCTGATTCGGTAACTCTTACCTGCTTGTCTCCTTGCAATATATCCAACTACAGTATTGCAACATATTACTTAAACTCATAAGTATAGAAATTCACGTGCAAGTGCGCAAGTCGTACACACTGGTTCTTTCGATGACCGGGAGGTAAAAAAAATATTTTATTAAATATTTTGGCTAAGATTGTTTGAAAAAAAATGATGTGTTATAAGCTTCATTGGGATTTATTTTATTTTATTTTTTTTAAACCAGAAAGAGAACATTTAACAAGAGACAAAGCAGTGCAAAAATATAAGGTTTTATGGATTATAACCATTTTGTTCAAATCACATGTATTCATGAAAGATTTTCTGGGATTTATTTTCTAATTAGATTTAGATAGGCAGTTTGGTATCAGGGCCACCTTTAAGTTAATTATCTAAGACAAACCGAGATGTACATGCCAAATTTAAATATCGAATGACTCCCTTCCAGGCTCCTATTTCCCTAATAAAGGACCAATATATCTTTCCTAACACTTCCTGTTCTATATGATGCTGGGTACATTTTAGAAATACCCAGTGAGTGGGACATATCACTGCCTTTAATTTTCAGGGAGTCCCAGAGAGTTGACGGCGATGAAGATGAGGATGAATCTCATGATTTGGAGAATGAATTTGATTATAACCGCAATGAAAGAAGGGATTCACAACAAATTGCAGCAGCATCTCTCTCAGAGCCTTTTTTCGTTATGCTTTGCGATATCATGGCAATGTAGAGCCTTAAATTTTTCCCTCCTTCATTTTGGTCCTTGATTTTCTACGTTCGTTCAACTTGAGTAATTTCTTTATACAATTTTAGTCGTACATCAACTGATCTTCTATGTTTAGTCCTTATCGTTCCAAAGTAATTAAAAATAGATCTGATTTGAATTTCAAAAGGTAGGATATACTCCTCAAACTTTCCAATTGCTGAATTTAACCCATGACACCTACGATTCCCCTGTGATTGCGCCATTTTATACTTTCAGTTGATCAATTGTATTGCAGTTGATTCTAATATCAATATTAGAATTACAACCTACCATCGGACCTTTTATACAAATACAGCAATTTTCGTCCAAATGAAGAAATTCTCGTACAAGATTTAACCCTGTTAAAAACTCAAGTACGACTGTCGAGATGACTGTATTTGGCCATGCATGTAACTGTAAAGTTACCACTATAGAAAAAAAGCTTTAACATGTAATCTAAAAGTCGATTCATGTTGATATTTTTAATCATTTCTCAATTGAGAATAAAAAATGTCGGTTTGGTGTAACTCTAAATTTAAACATAACATCATGGCTAGCATTGATGTACAGAAGTGAATCCCATCGTTTTGAAAAATTTTATCCAACTCAATAAACTCACATTGAGTTTAACCTTTTTCAAAAATAAGCTTTATCTATCAAAAACTCACTAGTCTCCGACTTAACTTTCAAGAACCTGAATGTTTTCGGTAAATATAATGTCCGCGTAGACCTTTCACCATATCCAAATTAAGTTGAAATTATATTCTCCATATATAGACTTCCATCACTTTTCTCGAAATTCCTCTTTTGATTTTCTGAACTAGTTCTTAGATCCAACTTGGAACCAAGAATCATTTGAAATTAGACAGTTTTTATATGGCTCCCACTTGGATAGATAAGTCCAACTTGGAAACAGATTACTCCCACTTGAATTAGAAGTTTGAATCATTTCTTGTATATTCAAAACTGATTCATCAATACATATAATATCAATTTTAATGATGTTCTCCAATCTTTTTCTCCCTTATTGGGAAAAAAATGTCAAATGTCATATCTTATGACCCGATATCCATCCAAAAATTTCACTTAAGTACCTTTTTGGACTACATGTATATCATTGAGACACATCTTGTTCTTAACAGACTCATGTTCCCATACTCATTATGGAGAACGTATATAGTCAATTAAGAGTCTATGATAACCCACATTAGATTATTTACGTGTCCAAACTTATATATTATGAAGTTACCGACACTGAGAGAGCTCCATTAACTGATACGTTGTAGTTAGGCAACGCTCTTTTCAAAAGCAAATACGTAAGTTGGACTGTATATCTCAAACCTCATCACATTCAGCAATATTTCGTTCCTTCAATCAAATACACCATATAATTATTGGTGATTAAAGAATAGTCTATCAAATAAGAATCTCTTTCATTGCATAGATCATTGATATCTCGTGATAGAGAGTCAAGACATCAGATAATTCTCAAAGTCTTCACTTCCACAATTTGATTTTCTACTTGATTTCAGAAAAATCTAAACTAGTACAATATCTTCAATTTAAGAAACTTAGCGGCGTATCTAAAATGCGTGAATCCATCTATAAATATAATGAAAAGTAAACTTCCATCTCTATCTCTTTTAATCACAATCCGCAAAGAAAATTGAGTGGATTTTTCTAAGGAAATTTAACTCTTACAGTTTTGAATGGTTTTCTCAACTCAAAACCTCAAACAATTGCACAAATAACCATAACCATAATAAACATCACCACTGTGAGTACGAATAGAAATACCACGCATAAGTTTAAGTAAGAAACCACTCTTAGAAGAACAATAACTAAGATGAAATTTAGTGGAGTCTTTAATATTATCTTAATATCATATAGGAGGTCAGTTTCTCCATTTTACAATACTAAATTCCAGTATCATTCACATAAACATCCACTCCATCTTTATTATTTGTATATATCTACTTTGTATCAAGTCAAAGACTCGACAATAGAATAATATACCTTTTGATCTCATATAAAGTGGGTTTCTAACCTTTAAATCCACTATCCACACAAGATAAGATCCAATATGCATAGTGTTGACATGTAAACAACACTAAGAGGAATATATTCAAGTGCAATATCTTTTAGCTTAACCACTTTCGAGCTAAGCGATTCAAATCGTATAGTTGAAGCACTTGAACCTATATAACATTGCTCCTCTACCAAAACCACTTTCATTTACTTACTATCTGATAGTTCGTCTTGGTCCCTTTACCAGTCTCCCACATCTATCCCACATTTGTTCTAGCTCATTCAATGCTTAAGACTCAAAATATTATGCAAGCTAGAACATTGCTACACAAGCATGTCCTTGAGACTTAGCAACATCAAGTCGCACGTCTTTTAACTCACATAGCGGGTAGTATCAATAGAAAAAAAAGATTGACGCTTCAATTTGTAAGTCACAATAACTTTCAAAATTCCATATATTAAGGAGAGACTAATTTGAACTTACTACTCATCTAAAATTAATGTGACCAATGAAAATCTTAACACTATGCTAATGAACAACTAAGTCACATTTGAGAAAAAGATCATTTATAACGTAACTTAACAATTTAAATGCTCGAGTATTAAAATTCACATTTTCTCGTACTCGACTAAGTTCGATTCTGATCTTTATTCTCTAAAGTAGTATGACCTACATAAGGTCTTCTATTACATGGTTGATGCTCTCTATAGCATCATGTCCTTCTAGTACATTTAAAATCTTATCATGCCAAATGTTATCGCATTTAGTTTATCACCTTTATTAATGTCAACTTCTATAGATTTTGATGCCATGATCTATCAGATTCTTAGAGACATGTCATTCTTAATCAATGTCCATTTATACACATATTTAATTTTTCATTAACGCAAATTAACATCTACGATAGTTCAATGTTAGGCACAGAACCGAAAGTTCACTATGTTCCCAATCATCGTCCACAATCCTATCGTTTCACTATCATAAACTTAATTTAATAATGCAAAATTCCATGGATTCTAAGTGAGAATCAAATCAATTCTTCCAACTTTAGAACTCCCACTCAGTTGATGAATCAAATAGTTCTTGGTGAGATTTTCTCTAAATCTTCCAATCACCGAATTATCACTCAACTGACAATCAATAGGTCTAAGTAAGAATCTCACTAATTCTACTGACCTTAGCATTTATAACAATACATGATGTATTCAATTATATAATTTCATAATATGCAATAAAAATATAAATATGCACATTTATCCAATCATGACATGCATCATGATATAACAAATTAATTCTTTCAGAAGATAACTTCAATTATAATTCAAAAATAAAACTAACATCGTTTAGGTTTTATTTTACAAATTCTCAATCCCATCTAAATCTCCGTCGCAACACAGTCCTAATAACTAGGAAGTGACATTAGAATTATTATATTCTACTTGGTATCAAAAACTTATATCCCAAAATATTTACGTGTTCCACAATAGGTCATGTTCCAGATCCATTCATTTATATCGATAAACATGGAATATTTCAACAAGTTTCATAGCCTTTGTTTTTCTAGCATTCCTTCTAAGGATGCTATAAATGTGCACAGATCTATCCATATTTGATCAAGCACAAAAAGTTGAAAACAAGTCACAATGGATCACATAACCTAATTAAAACCCACACAACTCATGAACGTATATATAATGCAGTATTTTAAATACCTTCGAAGTATTTTTCATTTGAAAATGAAACACTTCAAAAAAAATAAAATTAACTCCCACTAGGCAAATACTGCTTAACAAATATTCTCAATTTTTATAAAAAATTTAGAACTTAATTGAGTCCAAAAAAAATATTTTTGATTATCTGAAAATTAATTTTAATTGCACATAAAATCAAGAATATTTGAGTGACTAATTTTCAATTTTCTAAAATTCATTTGAAAAAGTCAAACGGTAATTTTATTTGACATTCCAACTTTTAACAGGTATTAAACACCCACTATACGCCAATCTGCAGCGCTATTCAATGAAAAAAGTTTCATTAATTCATCCCTCTAATCAATTTTAACGTTCTGAGTTATCTATGTGGTCAAATTTCATAATATTAACTTTTAAGATTGTATTCTGGACCCAAACTGATCCGATTGAGACTAAAAAATGGGAAAAAAGTATTGTTCATCTTAAAAAAAAAAAAAAAAAACACAATTTTCAGATTTTTTATCAATATTTCGGGAGGCCATAACTTCTTCATTCCAAGGCCAAAATTTATGTTCTTTATATTGTTGAAAAGGTCTCGAGAAGATCTATCCAACCATATTAAATGGACATCATGAAACACAATGTGGAAGAAGTTATCATCTGATGAAGTTTATGATTTTACAAATTTTCACTAAAAAAACAGATTTTCATCTAAACTTTGGGAGGGCATAACTTTCTCGTCTCAAGTCCAAAATTAATGATCTTTATATTGTTAGAAAGGTCTCGAGAAATGGACAGCATGAAACTTTATGTATAGAAAGTTATCACATGATAAATTTCAGGATTTTACCAAATTTCACGCTTAAAATTCAGATTATCATCCAAATTTCAAAAACTCGTAATTTCTTCGTTTTAAGTCCGAAGTTTGAGTTCTTTATGTGGTTGGAAAGCTTATAAGAAGAAATTTCTAACCATACTAATCTTACTGCATGAATATGAATGAAAAAATGGAAGTAAATTATCAAATGATGCCACTAAATACCAAATAAGGTTTCAAAACTTTGCATACAAGATTCATAACCCAATTCTATCATGTAATGGCATAATTAAGCATGAATTACAGCAAGGAATTCAACCTTATGGCTCTGATACCAATGTAGGAAAATCGTAGCATGCTTCGACATAAATTTCGGGTCAATAAACTTACTTGAAATGATGAATTTCAAAATCTTTGTGTGGTTGAATCACATTGCTTTCAAATCTCCAAAATTTGAATTTTCTTGTACTCCCAATAATCCAAATCCCGATCACAATGAAATGGGATTATTGTCCACAATCTAAGTGCCATTTCTTGTGAGATTTCATGCCAAAAATGTGATTCTAGGGACTTTCCAATTTTGAGATGAATTTCCATACGAATTTTTTCACCATTTTTCTCATGTCTTGCATTTTCCTCCTCTTTTCCATAACTTCTATATGAAAGTTTCAAGTGGTTACTTGGGAGTTATGAGTTTGAATTCTAAATTCAAACCACTCCTCCAATCCTTTTAAAATCCTGCAGGTTGGGTCTCCCCACATAGGTGGCCCATTATCCATATTTTCCAACACCAACAATTTACCATCATATTCTAATTCCCTTTGTTGGCTGAAATAATAAATATAATGATACACTTAGAAGTGTTACACTGCGCACAATCCGTGTGCCTGACAATTGAATCCTCCTGTTTTACGTTGACACAACCTCTGATTTGGAAACTCTTGCCTGCTTTTCTCCATGCAATATCCAACAGCAGTATTGCAAAATATTACTTAAACTTATTTAAGTATAGAAATTCATGTGCACGTGCGCAGGCCGTGCGCACTGGTCAATATATATATATAATTAAATTTTTTGGCTAAGATTGTTTGTAAAAATATGATGTTTTATAAATGTCATTGGGATTTAAAATTCTGTTTTGTTTTGTTTTTTTTTTTTTATTTTTTAAACCAGAAAGAGAATATTTAACCAAGAGACAGAACGCAGTGCAAAAGTTTAAGGTTTTACGGATTATAACCATTTTTATTAGTATGCCTACATCACCTTTCCATTTGTTCAAATCATGTGTCTTTGTGAACGATTTTCTGGGATTTATTTTCTAATTAGAGTTAGGTAGGCAGTTTCATATCAGTGACACCTTTTACTTAATTATCAAGGATAAACCTTGATGCACATGCCAAATTTAAATATATAATGACTCCCGAGGCAACTTTAATTTTCAGGGAGTCCCAGAGAGTGATGGCAATGAAGATGAGGATGAATTTGATGATTTGGAGAATGAATTTGATTATAACAGCAACGAAAGAAGGGATCCACAGCATATTGTAGCAGCATCTCTCTCAGCTCACCTTAACATTGGCCGAAGTGCTTCTGGAATCACTATTCCATCAGAGTTGGATTCCTCAGCGATTGCTTCGAAAATTTCTCTCCTCACTTATGGTCAAAGGTAGATTGAGGTTCAATCTTTTTCTTATTTTGTTTGGCGGATTTTTAATGTAGTTATTTAGTTACAATTTTTTGATAAAAATACACATCTTTTACCAAGGACTTTGCCATTTCTGTGGAAATAGTTAGTTGATATTTTAACATTAAAATGGTTTGAAATAGGTTTGCACTAATATAAGCTTTGTCAGACAAAGGTTCTCCTATTCTCTTAAAGAGTTTTATGGCAATTCAAAGCAATTTTTGGTGAAATAGTGTATCTCAGCACAGTGAAATTCCTATTTCGACAATCTTTTAGAGTTTAAGGTCGAAAGTAATAAATCATTGCCTATTAGACTATCTAATCTCCCTCTCTTTTCCATGTTTTTTGAAAGATACTACCACCACAGCTGCTATCTAGTTATATCATGTGTTGACGTCTTTTTTCATTATGCTTTGAGATATTATAGCGTTGTGGATTCTTAAATTTTTGGCATCCTTCATTTTGTACTTTCTTTGTGCAATTTTAGTCATTACTCAACTAATCTTCTTTGTTAATTCCTCATCATCCAAAAGTCATTAATAATAGATCTCATAAGAATTTCAGAAGGTTGCAATTTACTTATCAAACTTGCCAATTGTTGAAATTAACTCACGACACTTACAATTCTCCTCTGATTGTACAATTAATACTTCCAATTGAATAATTTCAATGTGAATGGTCTTCAAGTGCTTCAAATAAACTTTAGACATGCTCAAATTTCACCTATTTCCATTTAACTCCAATGAAATTCCTTATATGAAGAGAACTCCATCCACTTTGTAGATATATTTTTGATCGATAGAATTAAAACTCCTTCCCTTAAAATGTTACCCAAATTTTTACCATTAATCTAGATTTTTCAAGCTGCTCCAATAGTTTTTTCCTCCTAAATTTTAAAAAAACAATTGTATGTATAGCCTTTGAGCTATTTTTCCGCCATCCATCTTCAATTATATGTCGAGCCTTTGAGCTCCTTTTCTGTCATCCATCTTCAATTCCATGATATTGGTAAAAAAATGAAAATAAAAATAAAATCCTAATAGGATAAAACACATTTTTGAATTATAATATCATCATTTGTTGTTACCTTTGGTGTCACTATTGATAATTACATTTTTTCAAAACCTTCCTTTATCAATAAATTTTTTTGGAATGAATTGTTAAGAAAATTGCACTACCTTTAATTTACATCATATTCAAATTTCCATTGTTGGCTGAAATAATAATATAATGATAGATTTAGAAATGTTAAATCGTGCACAATCTGTGTGCTTGACAATTGAATCCTCTTGTTTTTGCGTTCACACAACCATACATTTGATTTGGTAACTCTAACTTGCTTGTCTCTGTGCAATAACCCACTATAGTATTGCAACATATTATGTAAACTCATAAGTATAGAAATTCACGTGCTCATGTGCACTTATGCATTAGACGACCAAGAGTTAAACGAATATTTTATTAAATTCTCTGTCTAAGATTGTCTGAAAAAATCTGATGTGTTATAGACGTCATTTGGATTTACTTATTTTTTGTTAACCAAGAAGAGAACAATTAACAAAGAGACGGAAAGCAGTGCAAAACTATAAGGTTTACCTATTATAACCTTTTATTAGTATTCCCTACATTACCTGTACCTTGGTTCAAATCACAAGTACTAGTGATTGATTTTCTGGGATATATTTTCTAATTTGATTTAGCTAGGTAGTCTAGTATCAGATACACTTTTTTAGTTAATTATCAGGTTTTAGTTTATTATCAAAGATAAACCGAGACGTACGTGCGAAATTTAAATATCTCCTATTGCTCTAATAAAGGACCAAAATATCTTTCCTAAAATTTTCTGTTCTATACTGCTGCTGGTATATTTCAGAAATGCCTGATGAGTACGACATGTATATATCAGCACCTTTAATTTTCAGGGACTCCCAGAGTTGAGGGCGATGAAGATGAGGATGAATTCGAATATTTGGAGAATGAATTTGATTATAACAGCAATGAAAGAAGGGATCGACAGCAGATTGCAGCAGCATTTCTCTCCACTCACCTTAATATTGTCTGAAGTGCTTCTAGAGTCGCTACTCCACCGGAGTTTGATTCCATAGTGATTGCTTCGGAAATTCCTCTCCTCACTTATGGTCAAGACGTAGTTCGAGGCTCAATCTTTTTCTTATTTTATTTGGAAATATTTTAGCGTAGTTATTTAGTTACAATTTTTTGATAGAAGTATACATTTTTTATTAAGGAGGACAGCATTTCTGCTGAAATAGTTAGTTGAGATTTCAACATTAAAATAGCGTGAAATAGGTTTGCACTGATATAAGGTTTGTCCAATCGAGGTTCTTCTTTTCCCTTAAGAATTTTTTGTCAATTCAAAGCAATTTTCGGCGAAAAAGTGTGTATCGGCATAGCAAAACTCCTATTTCGACAATCTTTTAGAATTTTCAGTACAAAATACTAAATCATGGCCTTTTAGGTTATCTTATCTCCCACTCTTCTCCATGCTTTTTCATACATAATACCACCAGAACTGCTGCTATCCAGTTATATCATATGTTGACATTTTTTTTCATTATGCTGTGCGATATCATGGTGTTGTAGAGCCTTAAATTTTATGCACTCTTAATTTTGGTCCCCATTTTCATTGTTCATTTAGCTTGAATATTTTTTTTTGTGCTATTTTAGTCCTTGAACAACTAATCTTCTATGATAAGTCCTCATCATCCAAAAATCATTAATAATAGATGTCATAAGAATTTCATAAGGTTGCAATTTAGTTATCAAACTTGCAAGGGTTGCTAAAGTGTGTTTAATGAAGTTAATCAAGAATTCAGAACTTTGTAAAGACAGAAAATAGATTACGAATAACTTTTCTTCCTTGACATACAATATCCCTGCGGTAAGTTGATGCTCCTACTCATGCAATTCATTAATGCTCAAGCCTTCGAGCTCTTTTCCCATCATCCGTGTTCAATTCCACGACATTTATGAAAAATATCTAAAGGTTTGAACTACATTTTTGAACTATAATTTTTTCATACTTTTTTGGCTTTGGTTGCTAATGCTATCCATAATTACCAACATATTCTATTTCCACTGTTGGGTGAAATAATAAATATATTGATAGTTATTGAAACATTATATTGTGCATAATCCGTGTGCTTGGCAATTGAATCCTGTTGTTTATGTATTCATAGTCCAGGGGCGGAGCCAGAATTTTAGTTCAATGCGGGCAAATTTTTTTTACATCGAATGTCGAGGTTTTGGTCATGGATTTAAGGACGATAAAAAAAGTAAAACAATAATACAACAATACAAAAAATGACATAATTTATATATTACACTTATTCCTTGCGAATTTTCATACTCTGTGCGAACCGAAATTGCAATGCCGTGACGGGGATGAAGTCTCTCACTCACATACAAAGAGTTGGATTGATTCAAATGAATGAATGAGTTTGGGTCAATTGAATTTTGAAGGAATGGGTCTATTTGGGTTAGGAAAAAATATAATTGGTTAGAAAATATATAATGGATCTAATTGGCTCTTCTCATTGAGATCTTCTCTAATTGTTGGAGACAAGAAGCTGCCAAAGCACTCATTAACTTCTACCTATAAGTCCAGTGCGGGCAGAATGGGTCTAACTGGGTTAGAGAAATATATAATTGGTTAGAAAAAATATAATGGGTCTAATTGGCTCTTCTAAATGGGATTTTCTATAATTGCTGGAGACAAGAAGCTGCCAAAGCAGTCATTAACTTCTGCCCAAAAGGACATGCTGTGGCTCCGTCCATGATTCATACAACCAGATACTTAATTTGATTTGGTAACTCTTACTGCTTATTCTCCATGCACTATTGAACTATAGTATTGCAGCATATTACTTAAACTCAGAAGTATTAAAATTTATGTGCACGTGTGCAAATTTTGAACTCATAAGTATTGAAATTCATGTTCACGTGAACCGATTACACCTTTTTGACCTTGGGCATGCCCTCTTTCATTGAAGAATTTTCATTATGTACACTTCTGGCTCAACGGTCATTTTATTTTATGCTTTGTGATATAAAGGAGTTGTAGAGCCTTAAATTTTTCCCTTTCATTTTGGCCTCCAGATTTCTTTCTTTTTTTCAACTTTAGTCCCTTTTATTTATTTATTTATTTTTTTTTTTGCAATTTTAGTCTTTCATCTTCTATATTTAGTCCTCATCATCCAAAATTCATTAACCATAGATATGATAAAAATTTAAAAAGGTTTCAACTACCTGTAAATTAAGTTAAATGTAAAGACATTCTCGTAAGTTTCTAAATTCCGTCGAAAAAGTGCCTAAATTTTCTAACCATTAAATAAGTACGAATTACTATCAAGACTTTTTTCCGTCGAATTTTAGTTATAAATAAATTTCTTAAAACTAAATAAAAGTCAACTTACTTGTAATTAAAGATGCCAATAAAATAATAAGGAAAAAAGTCTGATTTTTGTTTGCAATCTCTCATTTGAATTCTCATAATTATAAAACCCATAAACCATTCTAAATATAAATGCAATCACGCGAATAATTCAGTTAAAGCATCAATGTCAATGTCACAATGTTAGGGATAATATGCAGGCAAGAGTGACTTAAAGTCTGCAGTAAATCATCTATTCTCATGATTCTTCTATTTGATTTCTCCATGAAACACTTCACGCTTCTACAATGAGAGTCTTCTCTCCAAATGAATTGCCTTTTAGCATTGCACGATCTTGTAGTGCACAGAATTGTAGATGCTTAACATAGGTTTGCAATAAAGTCAAGTCCAATAAATGTTGCTACGTTCCATCAAGAATTAGGAATATGAAAGGCAGTTTATAAACTTAGTTCATTAATATAAGATGATACTTTTGACAAGTCGAATCAATATCAAGCTTCCATCAAATCTTCAAGCCCAATCAGATAAATCCTTTTAGGATTCTGCACAAAGTTTTCTATGGTATGTGAAAAGATGATCACCAGTTTAAAAATACCTGAATGTGAAAATAAAATAAATAAATAAATAAAACAAATTCATTCAGAATTCAAAAGCACACAAGATTAAGACTGAGTCATGCAAAAAGCACACAAAAGAAACAAGCAAGGCATCATAAAGCACAGCAGTGAAACATAATATAAAAATAAAAGTAGTACAAATGGTGTTAAACTTAATGTGAAGTGCAAATTCCCTAGACCTTTCTGTGTGTTTGAAATCTAGATTTGTCCAGGGCCACAGCGAACAAATCAGAAAATTCAGCTTGTACTTGTTCAATATTTATAAATTTATTTTCAACCAAGTATCTTTCTATGTCCATGTATTTTGTCCTAGAGTGTAAACATGATTCTTTGAGATGTTGATTGCACTTTTTGTTATAATAGAACATGATCGTATTTTCTTCATTAATGCCACAATCACTTTAGAATTTGTTTCACCCCAATCATTGAGCATTTGCTTCATATATATAAGTTTTTTACGTAAGTCGAGCCTATAATTATGTTTAAATTTATGTTAATTGTTGAATACATAAGGAAACTAATTCAAATAACTTAAAATATGTAGAATTTCATGTTATTATCATTTGATGGAATAAAAACAACTGTAGATGTAATCTTACACTATACAATTTTGTACTTGACTCCACTTGGGAAAGCAACCACACAACCAGCTGTTTGACTTCTTAGATCTTACATACTTGTCATCCACATGGAACCCAACTAAATATAATACGTTAATTATTTAAATATGTGCGTAAGTGAACTTTATGAGAACATGAGTGAACCTTGCATACTAATTTGTTGATTATATTGTTGTTATTTTTTCACAGATTATGCGCTAACCATGGGAAAGCATATTACTTAAGTGATTCAAAATAGCCTTTTTTTGGATAAAATTCGAATTACAGAATAAGGGAAACTAGTTCATTTGGATGTATCTCTAAATAAATAACATACCTAAAGTCATTTCATAATGTCAAGTGACACACAGAGTTCCCCCAAATACTTTAGTATGCCAACTGATACCCTTAGCTAATGTGCACTTCTTATAGATTCAGATGTGTTTTGAGGAAACTCCAGATCAAACACGACGATTCCTCACTCTTACTTATCTAATTTGGCATCGATTTAATACCTTGTTATAGGGAAGCTCAATTCATGCAAACAAGCATATAATGAAGAACCTAAGAACACGACACCTAATTTCATCTGAGGATTACATGGTAAAATACATTTCAGTAATTGAACCTGGCCAGAAATATAGGATAAATGATGAAAAGAGAACAATAACGGTATCTTCATCTTTTTTCCCATCATTTTCCAGCTTTCTTTTATGATTGTACAGTTAGAAAATACTTGTGCCTGGAATCCGATTCTCTATTCTTCAGTTATTACATATTTCGGGTAAGGTTCATTGATGGCCACCACTTAAAAGGAGATCTTTAATCTCGAAAACATATAATTCATTTTCCACTAGAAATGTCTGCACAAGACCACCCAAATTTATATTTCTTGACCCATACATTAATTTTACTATTCAACAATTTAGAATGTAACTCCACAATATTCTGAAGGACTTATTCAAAAAACACAACAACATTAGACCTTGACACATTCAAAAACATACTTGACTCAAGAACACAGGAAACTAAAAGTTGATTTTGACTGGATTCAGAGCATCAAATCTAGGAGATCAAAGCAACATTGAGAATTTTCCAACTATAGTGTTGCGACGTATTATTTAAACTCATATGTACTGAAATTCATGTGCACGTAAGAAAATCATGTTCACTGTGCATGTGACGACGAAGAGGTGAAAAAAATTGTTCTGTGAAAATTGTCTGCTAGGATTTTTTGAAAAAATATAATGTGTGAAAAACGTTATTTGATTCAATAACACGGCGTACTTAAATTTGATTTTGACTTGATTAAGAGCATTAATTCCAGAGGATTGAGCCAACATTGAGAAAGGTCTATATTTATCGTATTTGTCTTAAGCATAAATATAACGCCTACATCATTTTGTTTGATGATGAAATTCCTCATATGCAGAGATTTCCTTCCAATTTTTGTGATTTTGTTACACCTACATATGATATGATTTTAAGCATTTAATTAAATTAAATTACAATGTTGGTGAATTTAGTTTTGTAAATATGTATTTATACATATAAAAACAAGTTATAAATGTTTATTATTATATAATTATATATCTTAAGTGTTTTAGTGGGAGAATAAGTCTAACTAAGTCAAGTATCCTAATTCTAATGCCATCCCAAATATTTCTCCCCACTTTCTCTCTTTTTCCTACTAACTTTTTAAACTGCCCAACAGCTATCAAAACTCACGTCTTTTAAAATCTATATTTATACGTATCTGCTTCTCTTCTTTCCTTTATTCTTCTTGTATTTTACAGCAGTTGAAAAAAATCAAATAAATTATTAAAATCTTTGGGAAAATTTATAGAGGCATAAAAATCTGCAATTTTGTGAACATCGAATCAAGATTTTCAACTGTTTAAGATATGATAACAATGTGCAAGTGGTATTCTCCCTTTTAATTTTATTGCTTCATTGACAAAAGTTATGATAAGGAAGTGACATTATTTGATATATGATAATGGCCATCTGGGACAAAATGATATGATATGCTATGAGCTCTTATCGGATTCTAAAAATATGATATGATGGTATGACAATTTTGATATGTGAATTAAAACTTTTTTTTTGGGATTTCACAAATACTTGTGTCCTAGTAAGTGTTTTCATGTACTCATCCATTTTTCTTGCATCTCACGGGTTAGAACAAGTCATTAGTTAGTGCCGAGCAAGTTTTACTCACAAGTTTTAGGCTATTTAAACTTGATTATTGACTAGATCATATGAGTATGGAACTTTTTTAACGTGTTTATTATTATTAGTTTACAGGTAGGTGAGGTGTTGTAAATTATTGTAAAAGTGGAGAAAACAAGGCTATTGACATAAGCTGAGGAGAAAACAGAAACAGAAGGGCAAAAAAGTACATTTTCTACATCAAAAGAAGAAAAAACCAGGAATATAACCAAGGCGCCACCATTGTGGCTCCTCGGCACCAACATGAAGAATGGAGGACAAAGATATGGCGCCAGTGACGCCACTCCCCAGGCGTCGAGGCACTACATGATGTAATGAGGGCGAATTTTTTAGCTCCTTTTGAAGTTCATAAAAACTCTAAACTCAGCAACAATGCAAGGAGAAGTATAAATACAAGAATGGTGGCACTTTTGAGGGGTTCCATAGTTTGAGATGCAAATAACACTTGAAAATTAGGAGAGCAAATCAAAGGAGAAAAACATCAAGAAATCAAAGATTTAAGGCATTGATTGAAAGAAAAAGATCTTGGTGCAAGAACCATCCTCTTTTCTACAGCTTTCTTTAAAATTGGATGGTGTGTTCAATACAAATCTCTTATTTTTTTCCAAACATTTTGAGTAGGTAAATTCTTTATTAGGATGAACAATGTAATCTATTTGAGACCCTTTATTTCTTTTATTCAAGATTCTAGTTCTTTCATCATATATGTGGTGTTTTTATTTAAGTATTTAATGCTTTTAATTACTTGATCAATAATTTAATAAATTTGTGAATCTTTGACAAATCAATATATGAGTTTTTAATTTAGGCCACATAGTATAATCCGATAATTTAGTATAACATGTAGAGATACATATGCTAATTATTGCAATCATTACATGAATACTTAAAACAAATAGTGAATTTAACTAAAATTGATTCAATCACTTAAATAGGCTTAATGAGAACTCGAGAGAGGTAAATTGAATACCAAAACAAGAATTAGATTGAACACTACATTAAATTTGTTAATTTTGAATTAAGACTTAAAGGTAATTAATAGATGAAATTGTTATGCCCTAATATTTCATTTGACATTTGAATTTTAAATTGATAGCTGTGTGCATCCAGCTATTTTCAATTAGTAGACAGTTTTAGAAAAACAATCATAACAATCACAATTCTTTTTTTCATCATATAAGAGTTAGAAATATTAAATTAAATATTAAAGTATAGTCCTCTGGGAACAATTATCCAGACTCAAATGTCCACTATATTATTTGTTACGATATCATATACTTGTGATACAAAAAATGCAACAGTTAGCAGGAGATAATGTGACGTTGTTGTGCCTGGATTTGTTGGACTTAAAAAATTAAATCCAGTGTGACGTGGTTGAATATTTTAAATTTCCAGCGGAAATTTTAGGTTCTTTAGCTCATGGACTTTTGTTTCAATTATGTTGGATCTTGACATTACATTTAACATGATTATTTTGATGCTTTGTTATATAATCTGTGTTTCTAAGGCTTATGGCTTTAAAAATTGTTAAGGATTCTATTTTCTGGAAATTTGAAATGTAAGGTTGATTTAAATTCCTAGCTTTTGGATGAGATTCACATTTGGACATTTTGAATTTTGAGGCTACTATTTTGAAAATTGTTAAGCATTCGGCAAAGTTAATTTCTGGAAAATTGAAATTGTGAGGTCAGTTCAAGTTTCTATCTTTTGGATGAGATTCAACTTTGGATATATTAACTGCGATATAGGCAGTGGAATTCATGAATTTTTTTTGTAAACATTACTAATTTAGGAACATTGGTGAGCTATAAATGATTGACATGAAGATATTCAGTTTAAAAGTTTACAGTTAACATAATATAAAAAATAAAACCACACTATGGAGTATACTTGTCCGAATGAAATGAATTTAGTAACTATCCGAATTTAAAATTTTGGTCATTACGGCAGATACTTTTTATATTAAAGAAATAAACACTCTTTCCCTTAAAATGTTACACAAATTTTGGCTGTAATCTTGATTTTTCAAGCTGCTCCAACAGTTCTTCTCCAAAATTGTAAAAAATATTGAAACAAATCAAATTCTAATTAAATTAAGCCCTTATTTGATTTTGATTATTTGGTAGTTAGTTCTTTTCCACACTCATTTTCAACAATGAATTCTCAAAAAATAACGTTTTCCACGTTTTGAATAATTACTTCTCAAAGAATATTAATCAAGCAAGTTGGTGTAGATCGAATCTACAAACACACGATGCTAATAACTCAAGCCGATTGAACGCGAGAAACGAACGTTTTACTTAGTTTATGAGCAACCAAAAGCCCTAGGAAACATTTTAGAGTCTTAAATATGAAAAAAACAGTTAACATACTGACCAGCAGTCCCTTAATGGGCTGGGCTATAAAGCGGGAATAACAAATACGGAAAATAATAAACTAAGAAACTTTAAATACTGTTTTGACCCAGTAAACGAATGCAAATGGGCAAAATCCATCATACATCATAGTAAAGCTGAAAGTTCATCTAGAATTGTCGCGAGCTTTCTGAAATGGGGTTATGGGCCCAAAACGGACACTGTAAGCAAAAGTTACGCCAATTTTTTCGAACGTCAACCATCCAAGCGTTCCATATATGAAAACGCATGTTTCTCCACACGAACCTCATCACAAGCACTAAAATGTTGTGTAATGAAGTTAATCAAGAATCTGAGGCATTCTCAAGACGAAAAATAAGTTACGAACACCTTCTCATCCTTAACACACAATATCCCTTCGGAAAGTTAATGCTTCATGTCCTGCAATTCATTATAGCTCAAGCCTTTGAGCTCCTTCGCTATCATCCTTCTTCAATTCATGACATTGATAGTAGAATATAATTGGTTACATATGTTGTCTAATATTATCGACATTTACTTTCTACTAAAAACTTCGTTTTTGTCAATAAATGCTGCGACGTTATTGTTAAAACAATGGTAGCATCTTACCAATGTGCAATAATTCATATAATGATAGATATGGAAATTTTACATTGCGCAGAATCCGTGTGCTTGACAACCAAATCCTTTTGTTTATGCATTCACAGAGCCAGATATTCAGTTCAGTAACTCTTACCTACTTCTCCTCAATGACATATCTAGCTATAGTATTGCGACATGTTATTAAACTCATAAGAACTGAAATTCATGTGCACGTGAGAAAAACATGCACACTGGTGCATGCGACGACCAAGAGGTGAAAAAATTGTATCAAAAAATTTAATTTGCAAAACACATTATTTGACTTAACAACACAGCAATTAAAATATTATTTTCACTTGTTTAAGAGCATTAATTCCAACGGATTGAAGAAACATTGAGAAAGTCTATGAATATCGTATTTGCCTGGAGGATTAAAATAACGATTACATTGTTTTGTTTGATAATGAACATGCACTCCTTCCAATTTGCTGAAACTTTTTAGATCAATGAAATATAAACTCTTTCCCTTAAAATTTTAAGCATATTTTAGCTGTACTCTAGATTTTTCAAGAAGCTCCAATGGGTTTTTTTTCCCTCCTAAATTGAAAAAAAAATGTAGAAATTAATCTAATTCTAATTACATTAAGCCCTTTTTTGATTTTGATTATTTGGAATCACTGTATTTCCACAATCATTTTCAATATTACGTTCTCAAAAAAAAAAAAAAATGTTTTTCAAATTTTGAATAATTAGTCCTCAAAGAATTATTATCAAACAAGTGCTAAAGTGGCGTAATGAAGTTAATCAAGAATCCGAGACAAAAGTGGATCTCCTCTATTTTAGTGGACCCAGAGGAAAGAAGTATAGTCGATCGTATACCTTGGAAGGTTTTGAAGCCTTTTCTTATTGCTAACTCGAATTACAAATACCTTCTCATCCTGGACGCACAATATCCCTTTGGAAAGTTGATGCTCCTTGTCCTGCAATTCATTAAAGCTCAGGCCTTGGAACTCCTTTCCCATCATCCATCTTCAATTTCATGACATTGACAATAGAATTTAATGGGTTAAAACAAGCTATTGGATTATCATTTAATCATATGTTGTTACCTTCGGTGTCTAATATTATTGATATTTCGTTTCTACTAAAAACTTTATTTTTAATTAATTTCAGGAGTTATTGTTCAAAAAATTGCGAGACCATCAACTCGCCAGCATATTCTATTTTCCATTGTTGGGTGAAATAATTCATATCATGACAGATATAGAAATGTTACATCGTGCACAATCTGCGTGTTTGACGACCTAAACCTCTTGTTTATGCATTCACACAACTTGATATTGCATTCGGTAAATCTTACCTGCCATCCTCAATAGAATATCAAACTATAGTATTGCGACATATTACTTAAACTTATAAGTCCTGGAATTCATGTGCACGTGAGAAAATGGTGCACACTGGTGCACGCGATGACCAAGAGGTGAAAAGAATTCTAGTGTGTAAAAAACATTATTTGACTCAACAGTACAGCGAACTAAAATTTTATTTTGACTTGATTAGCATTAACTCCAACTGATCGAAGCAACATTGAGAACTGTCTATAAATATCGAATTTCTCTGGAGCATAAATATAATGACTACATTGTTTTGTTTGATAATGAAATTTCCTATACGTATCCCTTCCAATTTGCAGATATGTTTTAGATCAATGAAAAAACTCGTTCCCCTAAAATTTTATGCAAATTATAGCCGTACTATTGATTTTTCAAGCAGCTGCAATGGTTTTTTTCTCCTAAATTGTAAAAAATGTAGAAATTAAACAAATTATAATTAAATTAAGCCCTTTTTTGATTTTTACTGTTTGGGAATCTCTTCTTTTCCACACTCATTTTCAATAATGCAGTCTAAAAAAATAAAGCTTTTCTTGTTTCGAATAACTTCTCAAAGAATCATTATCAAACAAGCACTAAGGTGTGTGTAATGAAGTTAATCAAGAAGGCTTTGCCAAGAAGATTATTACGTCACAAATACTTTCTTATCCTTGACACACAATATCCCTTGGAAAGTTGATGCTCGATGTCCTGCAATTCATTAAAGCTCAAGCCTTCGAGCTCCTTTCCCATCATCAGTCTTCACAACATTGATAATAGAATATAGTTGGTTAAAAAAAGCTTTTGGATTACAATTTAATCATATGAATTCACATGACCAGATATTAGATTTGGTAACTCTTACCTTCTTGTCCACAATGCGATAACCAACTATAGTATTGCAACATATTACTTAAACTCATAAGTCCTGGAATTCATGTTCACATGAGAAATTCATGCACATTGGTGCGAGTGATGACGAAGAGGTGAAAAAAAATGTTTAGTTAAAATTATATGCTAAAGTTGTTTGAAAAAACCTAGAAAGGTCTATAAATATCGCATTGTCTTGAACACGAATATAACAACTACATCATTTTGTTTGATAATAAAATTCTTTATATGCAGAGATTGCCTTACAATTTGCAGATAATTTGTAGATCAATGAAATAAAAACTCTTTCCCTGAAAATGTGACATAAATTTTAGCTGTATCTTGATTTTTCATGATAGATCGAAACATATTGATATCAAATACCATTTTATAAGAGATATAATTTCAAAAAGTGAAATTAAGATTGAAAAAGTTTCCATTGAGTTTAATCCATCTGAGGGTATAAAAGTAATTCCTTTACACAAATTTTTAAAGTGCTTGAAACTTTTATCTATTGATTCTTTGTGATTCATATACAGGTACTTGGAGCAAGTGAAAAAGACATAAGATCATGCTCCTGGCTGCACTAATAGTTCAAATTCTGGTAGCAAGGTGGAGATTGTTGGAGTCAAACACTGTTCTCTACATGTGGTGCTTTCAGAATTTGAATTGTGGCAAAATCGTGTTTGTATGAAACACAACTTAATTAATGGTGACAACTTTATTGGATGACCAACACGTGGATTAACTCTGGACGTTGGATGGAACCGATTCATCTGCCCTACCTTAAAAGACCCAGAGTCTTCTAGAATGTCAAATCTTTTACTCTTCGTTTTGCATTCGACTCTAGGGTTTTCAGAGAGAAAAATGGCGATTTGAGAGATGATCTTTTCTTGAGTGTTTCATGTTTAAAATCTCTGATTTTATGTATAGGATAGTGAGATCTTCCTTCGATTTGTAATATTCTATGTGAATAGTGAAGAAATCTGAGTGATTTCTCTATTGTAACTTTTTGCTGATGTTCGAAGGGTTTGAGGGCTGAGATCTGAGTAAATCTTTGTAGATCCATCACTATGCTTGAGAGATAAGTCTCATTTTCTCCTGAACAATCTATAATTCTTGTTGCCATTTTGGGCTATTTAGTGCAATCGAGTATAATCCAAATCTTTGGACACTCAACGGGGGATGTAGCGCTAGAAGTGATCGTCAAACCTCTAGGGTTTAGGCTGAAATAATTCCTTTGTGTTCATTTTTAATTTCCTGCAATTTTATTTCTGTTCGATTAAGGTTTTCTTGTTTCTTGAATTTAATATCGTGTGATCTTGCCTTTACAGATAGAAAGGGTTTGAGATAGGAATTGGTTTGGGAGGATAAAAGGTACTTTACACTTTCCACAATGGATTTTGATTTTGTTGACTAGAAGGAGAAGGCAGCAAAAAATGAGAAGTCTGGCTTTGGAAGGAGGAGGCAGAGACAGCGGAGTCGAAACTGGAAGGAATAGGCGGAGGCGGATGACGTATGGAATGAGATTGAATTTGAATGGATGGAATAGGTTGAAGTCTTCATATAAATGGTAATTATGGTATGGTACTGGGCTAATAAACGGGCTTCACTTCTTCCCTGGCTAGGTTTAGCGATATTGTTGAAAGAAAAAAAAAGGCCTTTCACAACGTTTGATAAACGTTGCTACAGGTTTCTATTTTTGCAACGTTTGATAAACATTGTAAAAGAGAAACATTTTTGCAACGTTTGATAAATGTTTCAAAAAGGTTTATCCTTCGTAACAATTGATAAATGCTGTTAAAGGTTTCTCTTTTTATAACGTTCAATAAACGTTGTGAAAAGGTACCTGATAAACATTATGAAAATTTTTATCTTTAGCAATATTTGATAAACGTTGCAAAAAATTTAAAATTTTGCAACACTAAATAAACATTTCTAAAAGGCGACATTAGCAACATTCACTTAAAAAATGTTGTCAAATCTCAATTATTAACACCAATGACAACATTTACTTATTAGAATATTGTATTAGACACTTTTAGCAACATTTAATTAATTAATGTTGCCTTTTTGCAACAATTTTTTGTCGTGGTGGTTGCACCATTTATACTTTCAATTGATCAATTGTAATGTGTTTGATCTTTAAGTGCTTCAAATCAACATTAACAATGCTCAAATTTCATCTATTTCCATTAACTCCGAAGAAATTCCTTTTATGCAAAGATTTCCATCCGTTCTGCAGATATTTTTAGATCAATACAATAAAAACTCTTTCCCTTAAAATGTTACACAAATTTTTTACCTGTAATCTTGATTTTTCAAGAAGCTCTAATTGTTTTATCTGCTAAATTGGCAAAAATGTAGAAATTAATTAAATTTAATTAAATTAAGCCCACCCCCCCTTTTTTTGATTATTTGACAATTCCCACACTGAGTTTAAACAATATATTCTCAAAAATCATTTTTCACATTCAAAGAATTAATTTTTCTCAAAAGACTGATTTTCAAACAAGCTCTAAAGCCTGTGTTAAAAAGTAAATCAAGAGTCCAGAACTTTCTCAAGGCAAAAATAAAATTACAAATACCTTTTCGTCCTTGACAAACAATATCTTTCAGTAAGTTGATGCTCTAACTCCTGAAATTTGTTAAAGCTCATGCCTTTGAGCTCCTTTACCATCATCCATCTTCAATTCCATGACACCCATAAAAAAAACCTAATGGGTTAAGCACATTTTTGAATTATAATATCTTCATTTGTTGTTACCTTTGGTGTTGAATACTATCAATAAGTACTTTCTTCTAAAGCCTTCCTTTTATCAATATTCATTATTTATTTTGGAGTTACTGGTTAAAAATGGCACTACCAACAATTTACCATCATATTGTATTTCCCATTATTGGCCGAAATAATAAATATAATGATGGATTTAGAAAAATTACATTGTGCACAATCCGTGCGCTAGTTGATAACCGAATCCTCTTGTTTTTGCATTCACATAACCGGATATTTGATTTGGTAACTCTTACCTGCTTGTCTCCATGCAATATCCAACTAAAGTATTGCAACATATTATTTAAACTCATAAGTATTAAAATTCATGTGTACGTGCACAAATCGTGCACATTTGTTTGTGCAACGACCAGGAGTGAAAAAATATTTTGTCAAATTTGTTTGCTAAGATTGTTTGAAAAAATCGGATTTGTTATAAATGTCATTTGGATTTCTTTATTTTCAATTTAACCGAAGGATGGAAAGCACTGCAAACCTATAAGGTTTTACGGGTTATAACCTTTTATTAATATCCTACATCACCTGTGCCTTTGTTCAAATCACATGTATTTGTGAGATATTTACTGGGATTTATTTTCTAATTTGATTTAACTTGGCAGTTTAGTACCAGAGACACTTTTGAGTTAATTATCAGAGACAAACCGAGATGTATGACCCCCTTCCAGGCTCCTATTGCCCAACAAGTGGGACATGTATATATCGGTGCCTTCATTTTCAGGGAGTACCAGAGAGTGACGGCAATGAAGATGAGGATGAATTTGATGATTAGGAGAATGAATTTGATTATAACAGCAATGAAAGAAGGGATCCACATCAGATTGCAGCAGCATCTCTCTCAGCTCACCTTAACATTGGCCGAAGTGCTTCTGGAATCCCTATTCCATCAGAGTTGGATTCCTCAGCAATTGCTTCGGAAATTTCTCTCCTCACTTATGGTCAAGAGGTAGTTGGAGGTTCAATCTTTTTCTTATTTTGTTCAATGTTTTTTTAACATAGTTATTTAGTTGCATTTTTTTAACATAGTTATTTAGTTGCAATTTTTTAATAGAAATACACATCTTTTACCAAGGACTATGCCATTTCGACAGAAATAGTTAGTGGAGATTTTAACATTAAAATGGCTTGAAATAGGTTTGCACTGATATGAGGTTTGTCCAATAAATGTTCTCATATTCTCTTAAAGAGTTTAATGGCAATTTTCGATGAAAAAGTGTATCTCGGCATAGCGAAACTCCTATTTCAACAATCTTTTAGAGTTTCAGGCCAAAATAATAAATCATTACCAATTAGATTATCTTATCTCTCTCTCTTTTCCATGTTTTTTGAAACATACTATCACCACAGCTGCTATCGTATGTTGTCGTCTTTTTTTATTATGCTTTACGGTATTATAGCATTGTAGATTCTTAAATTTTTGGCATCATTCATTTTGGTCCCCGATTTTCTTTGTTTGTTTAGCTTGAGTATTTTCTTTGTGCAATTTTAGTCATTACTCAACTAATCTTCTGTGTTAAGTTCTCATCATCCAAAAGTCATTAATAATAGATCTCATAAGAATTTCAGAATGTT
Organism: Olea europaea var. sylvestris; assembly: GCF_002742605.1. Taxonomy (NCBI): domain Eukaryota; kingdom Viridiplantae; phylum Streptophyta; class Magnoliopsida; order Lamiales; family Oleaceae; genus Olea; species Olea europaea. Next base: position 772,140 of record NC_036241.1, on the reverse strand, counting down.
GCAATTTACTTATCAAACTTGCCAATTGTTGAAATTAACTCATGACACTTACAATTCTCCTCTGATAGTACCATTAATACTTCCAATTGAACAGTTGCAATGCAATTGGTCTTCAAGTGCTTCGAATAAATTTTAGACATGCTCAAATTTCACCTATTTCCACTTAACTCCAATGAAATTCCTTATATGCAGAGAATACCAGATTTAATTTATTAAGTCCAAGGAATCGTATTCATTGTTATCTTAGTTATCAAATACCATCGACAGTTACTTTCTTATAAAACCTTCCTTTTATCATTAAAATTTGTTGGATTTATTGTTAAGAAAATGGCATTGCCAATAATTTACCATCATATTCTAACTCTCATTGTTGGTTGAAATAATAAATATATTGACAAACATAGAAATGTTACATCGTGCACAATCCGGGTGCTTGACAACTGAATCATCTTGTTTTTACATTCACACAACTTGATATCTAATTCGTTAACTCTTACCTGCTTGTCTCCTTGCAATATCCAACTACAGTATTGCGACATATTACTTAAACTCATAAGTATAGAAATTCATGTGCATGCGTGCAAGTCGTGCGCACTGGTTAAGATTGTTTGAAAAAATATTTCGACGACTAAGAGGTAAAAAAAAAATTTTTATTAAATATTTTTTCTAAGATTGTTTGAAAAATTATGATGTGTTATAAGCGTCATTGGGATTTATTTTATTTTATTTTTTAACCAGAAAGAGAACATTTGACAAGTGACAAAGCAGTGCAAAACTATAAGGTTTTATGGATCATAACCATTTTGTTCAAATCACCTTTCACAAAACTATAAGGTATTCGTGAAAGATTTTCTAGGATTTATTTTCTAATTAGATTTAGATGGGCAGTTTGGTATCAGAGCCACCTTTAAGTTAATTATCAAATATAAACCGAGATGTACATGTCAAATTTAAATATCCAATGACTCCCTTCCAGGATCCTATTTCCCTAATAAAGGACCAATATATCTTTCCTAACACTTTCTGTTCTATACGATGCTGGGTATATTGTAGAAATACCCAGCGAGTAGGACATATCACTGCCTTTAATTTTCAGGTAGTCCCAGAGAGTTGACAGCGATGAAGATGAGGATGAATCTGATGATTTGGAGAATGAATTTGACTATAACCGCAGTGAAAGAAAGGTATTCACAACAGATTGCAGCAGCATCTCTCTCAGCGCCTTTTTACGTTATGCTTTGAAATATCATGGCAATGTAGAGCTTAAAGTTTTGCCCTATTTCATTTTGGTCCTCCATTTTCTTTGTTCGTTCAACTTGAGTCATTTCTTTATACAATTTTAGTCCTTCATCAACTGATCTTCTATGTTTAGTCCTCATCTTTCCAAAGTAATTAATAAGAGATCTGATGAGAATTTCAAAAGGTAGGATATACTCCGCAAACTTTCCGATTGCTGAACTTAACCCATGACACCTATGATTCCCCTGTGATTGCGCCATTTTATACTTTCAGTTGATCAATTGCAGTTGATCTTCAAGTGCTTCAAATCAACTTTATTTATGCTCAAATTTCACCTATTTTCATTAACTCCAATTGAAATTCCTTTAATGTAGAGATCTTCATCCATTTTGCAGATATTTTAAGATCAATAAAATAAATACTCTTTCCCTTTAAAATGTTACACAAATTTTTACCCTAAATCTTGAGTTTTCAAGCGGCTCCAATTTTTTTCTACTAAATTGTAAAAAATGTAGAAATTCATTGAATCATAATTACATCAAGCCCTTGTCTGGTTTTGATTATTAGAAAATCACTTGTCTTCCACACTCAATTTAAAAAATATATTCTCAAAAATCTATTTTCACGTTTCAAAGAATTACTTATCAAAGACTGATTATTAAACAAGAGCTAATATGCGTACTGAAGTCAATCAAGAATCCATAACTTTGTTGAAATGGAAATTAAGTTACAAATACTCCTTGACAAACAATATCCCTTCATTAATTGATGCTCTAACTACTGAAATTCATTAAATCTCAAGCCTTTGCCCTCCTTTCCCATCATCCATCTTCAATTCCACGACACTGATAAAAATAACTATTGGGTTAAAACATATTTTTGAATTGCTAGCTTCGGTATCAAATACAATCCACAGTTATTTTCTTCTAAAACCATCCTTTTACAAATAAAATTTTCTGGAGTTGTTAAGAAAATGGCATTACCAACAATTTATCATCATATTCTAATTCCCTTTGTTGGCTGAAATAATAAATATAATGATACACTTAAAGGGTTACATCGTGCACAATCTGTGTTTGAATCCTCTTGTTTTACGTTCACACAACCTCTGATTTGGAAACTCTTGCCTGCTTGTCTTCATGCAATATCCAACAGCAGCATTGCAAAATATTACTTAAACTTATTTAAGAATAGAAATTCACGTGCACGTGCGCAAGCCGTGCGCACTGGTCATTTTGATGAGCAAGAGGTATATATATATATATAATTAAATTTTTTGGCTAAGATTGTTTGTAAAAATATGATGTTTTATAAACGTCATTGGGATTTAAAATTCTGTTTTGTTTTGTTTTGTTTTTTTTTTTTTTTAAAACCAGAAAGAGAATATTTAACCAAGAGACAGAACACAGTGCAAAACTTTAAGGTTTTATGGATTATAACCTTTTTATTAGTATGCCTACATCACCTTTCCATTTGTTCAAATCACGTGTCTTTCTGAACGATTTTCTGGGATTTATTTTCTAATTAGAGTTAGGTAGGCAGTTTCATATCAGAGACACCTTTTACTTAATTATCAAGGATAAACCTAGATGCATATGCCAAATTTAAATATATAATGACCCCCGACGAGTGGGACATGTATATATCGGCAACTTTAATTTTCAAGGAGTCCCAGAGAATGATAGCAATGAAGATGAGGATGAATTTGATTATAACAGCAACGAAAGAAGGGATCCACAGCATATTGCAGCAGCATCTCTCTCAGCTCACCTTAACATTGGCCGAAGTGCTTCTGGAATCACTATTCCATCAGAGTTGGATTCCTCAGCGATTGCTTAGAAAATTTCTCTCCTCACTTATGGTCAAGAGGTAGATTGAGGTTTAATAAAAATTTATTATTTTGTTCGGCGGACTTTTAATGTAGTTATTTAGTTACAATTTTTTGATAGAAATACACATCTTTTACCAAGTACTATGCCATTTATGTGGAAATAGTTAGTATGTGAGACCAAAATCCAGCAATACCCAAGGTGATACCGGGCTCAGTTTCCACCAAAGTCAACACCACCACTATTGAGACACACCCAAATCTCTCTTTTCTTCTTCCCACCTATGGTTGCTATTCATACCCACAAAGAGTCGGCCAAGATGAGATCAATATTGTCCAAGAGAAACCACATAGGTTGCTTGAGAGAAAGAGGCCGAGAGTTAGCAGAGAAGAACTCACAGAGAGAAGTAAAGAAGACCACTATTTTGGAGGCCTGAAGGGAGCCAAGAATTATAGCCCAAAGGTGTAACCATATATGGTAAGTTAGGGTAGGTTAACTTAGTGGTCCAAAAGAGGCTTAACACAAAGGTATTAGGCTCCAAATGAATATCGTAGCCATCCAAGTAAATGGGATGGGCTACAAGCAACACTATTAAAATAGGTTGCTTCTAATAGCCCGTAGAAAATTAGATTGGGTTGTCTCGATGGTAGTGTGGACATAAGTTCAATCATATGGCCAGGGCCGATTGATAATAAATAAAACCGAGATTATATTATTGCCCTGGAGGTCGTTTGACAACAAATTGCCTAACAACCTCCACCTTGGTGTCAAAGGACTTGCAAAACAAAATGTCTTCCACTAGTGACAACTCTAATAGAAAACCAATAAAATTGAAAATCATTTACCTATACTAATGTTTAGAAGATCCTTGCAACTTTTCTAAACTTTACCAATGGCAACACCTTCGTGCCCATATCTTAAGGATTGTATTGTGTGTGAACTTTTTCAAGTATCACCACCTCTTGAGATATTATATCTCTAATAAAGTGTAGTCTAACATCAATGTGTTTAGTGCGTTCGTAAAAACTGGGGTTCTTACATAAATGTATGGATGACTGACAATCAGAATACACAACCACATATTCATTCAAGACACATAGTTCATGAAGTAAACCTCTTAGCCATAAGGCCTCTTTAATTGCTTCAGTAGTAGCAATATACTCAAATTCAGTGGTAGATAGTGCAACAATATGTTGTAACTGTGATTCCAACTAACACATGAATTTGATAGGGTAAACACGTAAGAGGAAGTCGATTTCCTACCATCCCTATCTCCCGCATAATCAGCATCTATAAAACCCTTCAATTTTACACCTTCCTTATTAGCACTGAACTTTAGACCTACGTCACCAGTACCTTTCAAATATCTTAATAACCACTTTAATGCTTCCCAATGTTCAAGCCCGGATTAGCCATGTATCTACTAAGAGTACTGACAGCAAAACCTAAATCTGGTCTAATGCAAACCATGAAATACATTATGGAACCAATCACATTAGAGTATGGGACTCTACTCATATATTCTATTTCACACTCATTGCAAGGAGATTGTTCTTTAGATAAAACAAAATGGCTAGCAAGGGGTAATGTGACAAGTTTGCAATAACTTATATTAAATTTCTTCAACACTTTGGATATGTATGGAGATTGATGTAAGAACAAAACGGAATTTGACCTATCTCTTTTTATTTCTATGCCTAGAATTCTCTTAGCCTTACCTAGGTCTTTCATGTCAAATTCACCACTTAGTTTTGCTTTTATATTGTTTATCCACTTTGAGGAAGAGCCAATTAAAAGCATGTCGTCCACATAGAGCAACAAAAATAGATAATTATTATTAGTCTCGTTGTGTTGAAAATATAGGCAATGATCAAATTTACTTATTTGGAACCCCTATGGTGAGTACAAAGGAATCAAACCTCTTGTGCGACTGTCTAGGTAATTGTTTTAAGCCCTATAGGGATCTTTTCAGAAAACACACATAATAAGATTTTGACTTATCCCTAAAACCTTTTGGTTGATTCATGAAGATTTGTTCATCAAGTTCACCATGTAAAAAGGCAATTTTTATATCAAGTTATTCTAGTTCACAGTCAAAATATGAAACCAAGGCAATCATGACCCTAATAGCGATATACTTAACAACTGGTGAGAAAATCTCATTATAATCAATTCCTTCCTTCTGTGTGTAACCCTTAGCTACTAACCTAGCTTTAAACCTTAAGGGTTCCGAACTACTAATACCTTCCTTAACCTTAAAAACCCATTTGCAATCGACGATCAATTTTTTCTTAGGTCTAGGTACCAGTTTCCAAATTTGATTCTTTTCTAGAGAACTCATCTCTTCTTTCATCGCCTTAAGCCACTCAGATTGATCACTACCTATCGCCTCTTAAAGGTTTTTGGCTCTTTATTAGCTAGTTCTTCATAACTCGCATGGGCGAAAGCTGATTCAAATTCGAAACCGAACCTTCTAGGTTCTCTTGTTTGTCTCCTCTCTGTGTCCCTAACTAAGTTGTAGTTATCTAAAGGATTTTCTTCTTCATGGTGCTCTTCTATCACTATTTCGTTACTATTCTCCACCTCATGTTCCTTAACTTGAATCTCCACCTCATTAGGAATAGTAAGGGCAGGTGTACTGAGCTTTCCTAACTCCGCCTTAAACGGGCCTCTCTCTTCACCTGGTTCAGTTTCACTCTCAGGTTCAGTTTTCCCTTTAATACACGACATCTCATTCTCGTTAAACGTGACATCCCTACTTATGATGATCTTAATCCCCTTTTGGCTTCTATCCCATAACTTATAACCCTTAACACCCTCAGGGTATCCTAGAAAGGCACACTCCCAAGCTCTAGGTTCCTGCTTACCCTCACTTTGATGAGAAAAAGCTGTACAGCCAAAAGTTCTAAGCATCGAGTAATCACTTAGTTTACCCGACCATCTCTCATGCGGAGTGTCGCCATTCAATGTAGCAGAAGGAGTTAGGTTAATCAAATAACAAGCAGTCATAATAGCCTCACCCCAAAATGACTTGGGAACACTAGAACTTAACATCATGCAACGTACTTTATCAAGTATGGTCCTATTCATCCTTTTTACTACCCCACTTTGCTGAGAAGTGTAAGGAACGGTCTTATGTCTAGTTATGCCGCTTTCTTTACACATACTATCAAATTCCTTATTGTAGAATTCTAGGCCGTTATCTATCCTTAAAAATTTAATTTTATTGCCAGTTTAGTTTTCCACTTGTCTCTTCCAATTGTTAAAACTATTAAAGGTCTTAGATTTATCTTTCAATAGATAGACCCACACTTTCCTAGTGTAGTCATCGATAATAGATAGGAAATACCTATTCCCACCCGATGTGGGATTACTAGCAGGACCCCATAGATTAGAGTACACATATTCAAGCATACTTTTAGTTCTATTAACACTCGTGGATAAAGAAGTTTTATGATGCTTACCAAGCACACAATGATCACAAAATGACAAATCTGACGCAGTCATTACCAAACGCACATTTTTCATTAAATAGCTTAAGTCCTTCCTACGTGAGCAAGTCTATTAGGCCATGTGTGTGTGTGATCAATCTTGGCAAAAGAGATAGAGGAGTTCAAACCTCTAATCACTTTCCCAGTAGTAATATATATATATATCGTTTTTCTTAATTCTCTTAATGGAAACTAAAGTACCCTTGATCATTTTTAGCATACCATTTCCAATTTTACCAGTAAAGTCATTATTTTCAAGTCTCCCTACTAAAATCAGATTCCTAGACAATTCAGGAATATATCTAACATCCTTTAACATGTACACAAAATCGATCTCAAATTTTACATTTATGTCACCAATTCCAACAATAGTATAGGCAAAGTTATCACACAAGACAACATGCCCAACATTAGATTCATGCAATTTATAAAACTAATTCTTCTCAGACGTCACATGAATAGATTGACCAGAGTCAAGTATCCACTCATGCATACGGGAATTAGCAGTTAGATTTAATTCAGCAGTATATACAACGGGACTTGTAATCATATAAACCTCACCACCATTATTATCGAAAGTAGATGCTAACACATTGACCTCATCTCTCTCCTTAACCTTTAGCTTACCCTTCTCCTTATGACAATCCTTTATAAAATGTCCCGTGTTTCCACAACCATAACATTTTCTTGCCTTAGTTTAGATTTTGATCTAGACCTACCTTTGCTCTTCTTTTTCCATCCATTACCACTTGACTTGCCACTAGTTTGATATCAATCATGACTATTTTGTCTAAATTAAGTTCTAGCCCGCATCATATGTACCTCATCGTTCATCTCATCATGTTTTTCAGCCATAATTTCCATTTCTTTACTTCTAAGGGAATCTATGACAATTTTAGGTGTCAACGTGTCTCTACCATATTTAATGGTGTTCTTAACTTCCTTATAGGAATAAGGAATTGCATTGAGCAAAATTATAGCCTTATAAGTTTCGGACACGGTCTCATCACAATTAACTATATCTTGCACCAATTTATTAAGCATGTCTAAATTGTCATCGAGATCCTTTGAAGGATCCATTTTAAAACTGAAAAAACGTTCGAGCAAGTAAAGTTTATTCAGTGTAGACTTAAAAAAATATAAGTCTTCTAATTTTTTCCAAAGTTTTTTGGTGGTTTTAAGTTTACCCACCTTTCTTAAAACGGCGCCAGACAAGTGTAAAATGATTGAGGTGTAAGCAAGCTCATCAACTTCTTCTCTTTGTTCTTTTGAAAAATCAGTTTGAAAATTGTCTTCAATGGCCTTTGAAACTCTTTGTTGGACTAAAATGCCCTTCATTTTTTGTTGCTAAATAGAAAAGTCACCCTTTCCTTTAAAAATCCTCAAATCAAAGTTGTGAGTTGACATCTTCACACAAGAATCAAAGAATGCACAAACCACATTCAAACCACATAAAGTAGTCCTAGGGTCACAGACAGTATACACTGTTCTAGATTTCTAGGGTTTCGTAAGACTTGTGGTCTTAGATCAAGGGAATGCTCGAACGGGTAAGGTCAAGGTAGTTCTAACGGACTAAGTAAGCAGCAAAAGTAACAATGCAACAAAAGATACGTTTAGCAGATAACTTGTTTCACAGTAATTAAATCACTAAGAATTAAAAAAATTGATTTTAACCAAAAAAAAAATACTCATTCAAACAATTAAGAGCAAGTATCCCTAATTTCTAGCACAAATAATGGTTGCCAAGTAATGACAACCCCCAAACCTAATGGTCACCCCACACGATGATCTGCTAGTGCAAAAATATAAAGGTTTCCGCCAATTTACCAGAGAGGACCTATCTGAATTCGTAATGTGGAGAGATGCGAATTTTCTACTTTAGGGCCACCATTATTCGCCCTAAAGATTCAACAAATATAGCAATTCTGATTAGCAACAAATGCAGATTGAAGGTAGGGGCAAAATCGTCCAATCTTTTCTGCACAACCTGAAACACTAAACCAAACACATTAGTATGTTCACGAAATCAAAATAAGTGAAATGGCACGAAAAACCACGTAGGAGCTCCTACACCCGCCGCCGCCACGCACCTCACCACCGGAGGTGCCTCCATCTGCTGCTTATGGGTCCGGCCTCCATTCGTCCAACAGAGGTCGCGTTTGGTCAGATTAAGCAGTTGTAGGTTCGGCCCCTTTTGAAAATCGCGAACCCGTCGCCGGTTATGGTCGATTTCATGCTGGAGAAGATGACCTTGGCTCTGATACTAGATGTGAGACCAAAATCCAGTAGTACCCAAGGTGATACCGGGCTCAATTTCCACCAAATTTGACACCACCACTATTGAGACACACCCAAATCTCTCTTTTCTTCTTTCCACCTACAGTTGCTATTCATACCCACAAAGAGTTGGCCAAGATGAGATCAATATAGTCTAAGAGAAACCACACAGGTTGCATGAGAGAAAGAGGTCGAGAGTTAACAGAGAAGAACTCATAGAGAGAAGTAAAGAAGACCACTATTTCGGAGGCGTGAAGGGAGCCAAGAATTATAGCCCAAAGGTGTTACCATATATGGTAAGTTAGGGTAGGTTAACTTAGTGGTCCAAAAGAGGCTTAACACAAATGTATTGGGCTCCAAATGAATATCGTAGCCATCCAAGTAAATGGGACGGGCCACGAGCAACACTATTAGAATAGGTTGCTTCTAATGGCTCGTAGAAAATTGGATTTGGTTGTCTCGATGGTAGTGTCGACATAAGTTCAATCATATGGCCAAGGTCGATTGATAATAAATAAAACCGAGGTTAAATCATTACCCCGGAGGTTGTTTGACAACAAATTGCCTAACAGTTAGTTGATATTTTAACATTAAAATGGTTTGAAATAGGTTTGCACTAATATAAGCTTTATCAGACAAAGGTTCTCCTATTCTCTTAAAGAGTTTTATGGCAATTCAAAGCAATTTTTGGTGAAAAAGTGTATCTCAGCACAGTGAAATTCCTATTTCGACAATCTTTTAGAGTTTTAGGTCGAAAATAATAAATCATTGTCTATTAGACTATCTAATCTACCTCTCTTCCATGTTTTTTTGAAAGATACTACCACCACAGCTGCTATCTAGTTATATCATGTGTTGACGTCTTTTTTCATTATGCTTTGAGATATTATAGCATTGTGGATTCTTAAATTTTTGGTATCCTTCATTTTGTACTTTCTTTGTGCAATTTTCGTCATTACTCTACTAATCTTCTTTGTTAATTCCTCATCATCCAAAAGTCATTAATAATAGATCTCATAAGAATTTCAGAAGGTTGCAATTTACTTATCAAACTTGCCAATTGTTGAAACTAACTCACGACACTTACAATTCTCCTCTGATTGTACAATTAATACTTCCAATTGAATAATTTCAATGCGAATGGTCTTCAAGTGCTTCGAATAAACTTTAGACATGCTCAAATGTCGCCTATTTCCATTTAACTCGAATGAAATTCCTTATATGCAGAGAACTCCATCCACTTTGTAGATATATTTTTTATCGATAGAATTAAAACTCCCCTTAAAATGTTACCCAAATTTTTACCATTAATCTTGATTTTTCAAGCTGCTCCAATAGTTTTTTCCTCCTAAATTTTAAAAAATAATTGTATGTATAGGCTTTGAGCTATTTTTCCACCATCCATCTTCAATTTTATGTCGAGCCTTTGAGCTCCTTTTCCGTCATCCATCTTCAATTCCATGATATTGGTAAAAAAATGAAAATAAAAATAAAATCCTAATGGGTTAAAACACTTTTTTGAATTATAATATCATCATTTGTTGTTACCTTTGGTTTCACTATTGATAATTAATTTTTTCCAAAACCTTCCTTTTATCAATAAATTTTTTTGAAATGAATTGTTAAGAAAATGGCACTACCTATAATTTACATCATATTCAAATTTCCATTGTTGGCTGAAATAATAATATAATGATAGATTTAGAAATGTTAAATCGTGCACAATCTGTGTGCTTGACAATTGAATCCTCTTGTTTTTGCATTCACACAACCATATATTTGATTTGGTAACTCTAACTTGCTTGTCTCTGTGCAATATCCCACTATAGTATTGCAACATATTATGTAAACAGGTTAATTTCAAAAATGGTCACTGAACTTACAAAAAAATTACAAAACGGTCACTGAAGTTTATAACTTTCAGTAACGGTCACTTAAGTATTGGGACACTTTCAAAAATGGTCACTCAAGTTTAAAAATTTTTGAGCTACTTTTGCGACAATTTTTCGATCACTTCTGACCACCGTTACCACCGAATTTTGATACCGTTGGAAAGCATACAATGTCCTCTTCAATTACAACAAAAAGTCTCTCCCAAACTCCAAAGGATTCGGCCGGAATAAACCCACAAAGTTGGCTACCCGAAAAGGCAAAAATCTGCCCAAATTTTCAGATTTTTGGTGGACTTTTGCGGGGATTTTTTGGCAACCTCCGACCACCAAATAGCCAAATTTTCATACCATTGGCAAGGTCACAATGTCCTCTTTAATTTGCATCCAAAATCTCCCCAAAACTCGCCCGGAATAAACTCACAAAGTTGGCATCCTAGATTTTCGCCTTTTTGGGATGCCAATTTTGTGTGTTTATTCCGACCGAATCCTTTGGAGTTTGGGGAAATTGCCATAAAAGTCGCCCAAAAATATGAAAATCTGGGCAGATTTTTTCAGATTTTTTGGAGCGAATTTTGCGGTGATTTTCTGGTCGAATTCCTTGGTGTTACGGAGAGATTTTGAGTGGTAATTGAAGAGGACGTTGTGGGCTTTCCAATGGTTTCAAAATTCGGTAGTATCAATGGTTGGAAGTAGCCGAAAAATTGCCGCAAATGTAACCAAAAAAATTAAAAAAGTGTTTTTCAACTTCAATGACCGTTTCAGAAACTTCTTAAACTTCAGTGACCGTTTTGTAATTTTTCTATAAGATCAGTGACCGTTTGTGAAATTAACCCTATGTAAACTCATAAGTATAGAAATTCATGTGCTCATGTGCACTTGTGCATTAGATGACCAAGAGCTAAACAAATATTTTATTAAATTCTCTGTCTAAGATTGTCGGAAAAAATCTGATTTGTTATAAACGTCATTTGGATTTACTTATTTTTTGTTAACCAAGAAGAGAACAATTAGCAAAGAGACGGAAAGCAGTGCAAAACTACAAGGTTTAAGGATTATAACCTTTTATTAGTATTCCCTACAAGTACTAGTGATTGATTTTCTGGGATATATTTTCTAATTTGATTTAGCTAGGCAGTCTAGTATCAGATACACTTTTTTAATTAATTATCAGGTTTTAGTTTATTATCAAAGATAAACCGAGATGTATGTGCGATATTTAAATATCTCCTATTGCTCTAATAAAGGACCAAAATATCTTTCCTAAAATTTTCTGTTCTATACTGATGCTGGGTATATTTCAGAAATGCCTGATGAGTAGGACATGTATATATCAGCAACTTTAATTTTCAGGGACTCCCAGAGTTGAGGGCGATGAAGATGAGGATGAATTCAAAGATTTGGAGAATGAATTTGATTATAACAGCAATGAAAGAAGGGATCGACAGCAGATTGCATCAGCATTTCTCTCCACTCACCTTAATATTGACCGAAGTGCTTCTAGAGTCGCTACTCCACCGGAGTTTGATTCCTCAGTGATTGCTTCGGAAATTCCTCTCCTCACTTATGGTCAAGAGGTAGTTCGAGGCTCAATCTTTTTCTTATTTTATTTGGAAAATTTTTAACGTAGTTATTTAGTTACAATTTTTTGATAGAAGTACACATCTTTTACAAAGGAGGACAGCATTTCTGCTGAAATAGTTAGTTGAGATTTTAACATTAAAATAGCGTGAAAAAGGTTTGCACTGATATAAGGTTTGTCCAATCAAGGTTCTTCTTTTCTCTTAAGAATTTTTTGTCAATTCAAAGCAATTTTCGGCGAAAATTGTGTGTCGGCATAGCAAAACTCCTATTTCGACAATCTTTTAGAATTTTCGGTACAAAATACTAAATCATGGCCTTTTAGGTTATCTTATCTCCCACTCTTTTCCATGCTTTTTCATACATACTACCACCACAACTGCTGCTATCGAGTTATATCATATGTTGACATCTTTTTCCATTATGCTGTACGATATCATGGTGTTGTAGAGCCTTAAATTTTATGCACTCTTCATTTTGGTCCCCATTTTCTTTGTTCGTTTAGCTTGAGTACTTTTTTTGTGCTTTTTTAGTCCTCGAACAACTAATCTTCTATGAAATAATAAATATATTGATAGATATTGAAATGTTATATTGTGCATAATCCGTGTGCTTGGCAATTGAATCCTGTTGTTTATGTATTCATACAACCAGATACTGAATTTGATTTGGTAACTCTTACTGCTTATCCTCCATGCACTATTGAACTATAGTATAACAGCATATTACTTAGACTCAGAAGTATTGAAATTTATGTGCACGGGAGCGAATTTTGAACTCATAAGTACTGAATTTCACGTTCACGTGAGCTGATTACACCTTTTTGACCTTGGGCATGCCCTCTTTCATTGAAGAATTTTCATTATGTACACTTCTGGCTCAACGGTCATTTTTTTTATTATGCTTTGTGATATAAAGTTGTAGAGCCTTAAATTTTTGCCCTTTCATTTTGGCCTCCAGATTTCTTTCCTTTTTTCCAACTTTAGCCTTTTTTTCTTTTTTTTCTTTTTTTTTTTGGGTGCAATTATAGTCTTTCATCTTCTATTTTTAGTCCTTATCATCCAAAATTCATCAACCATAGATATGATAAAAATTTAAAAAGGTTTCAACTATCTGTCAATTAAGTTAAATGAAAAGACATTCTCGCAAGTTTCTAAATTCTGTGACTTCTTCACATCCTTTCTCCACCACAATATTGTTAGGCTTTTCTTCAAGATATAAATGATGGTTTGGTTCTTGGCACCTTTCTTAATCAGGAACTTTATCTTGTAGTGCCAGCCCATTCTATCTCGCCTACCTGCTGATCCATGAATTCTTCAGAGCGGGCCCTAAGGCCGGGCATATGGGGACCATCGAAGAAGTGCCTAAATTTTCTAACCATTAAATAAGTACGAATTGCTATCAAGACTTTATTCCGTCAAATTGTAGTTATAAATAAATTTCTTGAAATTGTTTTGTTAAATAAAAGTCAACTTACTTGTAATTAAAGATGCCAATAAAATAATAAGGAAAAAAGTCTGATTTTTGCTTGCAATCGCTCATTTGAATTCTCATAATAATAAAACCCTTAAACCATTCTAAAAAAATGCAATCACACGAATGATTCAGTTAAAGCATCAATGTCAATGTCATGATGTTAGGGATAATATGCAGGCAAGAGTGAGTTAAAGTCTGCAGTAAATCATCTATTCTCATGATCATTTTATTTGATTTCTCCATGAAACACTTCACACTTCTACAATGAGACACACTTCTACAATGAGAGTCCTCTCTCCTAAGAACTGCCTTTTAGCATGGCATGATCTTGTAGTGTACTGAATTATAGATGCTTAACATAGGTCTGCAATAAAGTCAAGTCCAGCAAATGTTTCCACGTTCCATAAAGAATTAAGAGGAAGGACAGTTTATAAACTTACTTCATTAATATAAGATGATACTTTTGATGAGTCGAATCAATATGAAGCTTCTATCAAATCTTCAAGTGCAGTCAGATAAATTCTTTTAGGATTCTGCTCAAAGATTTTCTATGGTAAAGTATGAAAAAATGATCACCAACCTAAAAATACCTGAATGTGAAAATAAACAAAATTAATAAATAAAACAAATCAAATTCATTCAAAATTCAAAAAGCACACAATCACTTAGAATTTGCTTCACCACGATCATTGAGCATTCGCTTCATATGTATAAGTTTTGTACATAAGTTGAGCCTATAGTTATGTTTAAATCTATGTTAATTGTTGAGTACATAAGGAAACTAATTCAAATAGAATAAAATATGTAGAATTTCATGTTATTATCATTTGATGGAATAAAAACAATGGTAGATGTAATCTTACGCTCTATACATTTTTGTACTTAACTCCACAGAACCAGCTGTTGGACTTTTCAGATCTTACATACTTGTCATCCACGTGGTACCCAACTACGTATAACATGATAAATTGTTTAAATACGTGCGTAAGTGAACTTTATGAGAACATGTGTGATCCGTGCATACTAATTTGTTGATTATATTGTTATTATTTTTTCACGGATTTTATGCACTAACCACGGGAAAACATATTACTTAAGTGACTTAAAATAGCCTTTTTTTGGATAAAATTGGAATTACTGAATATGTGAAATTAGTTCATTTGGACATATATCTAAATGATTAATATACATAAAATCATTTCATATTGTCAGGTGACACCCAGAGTTCCCCCAAATACTTTAGTATGACTACTGATACCCTTAGCTAATGTGAGCTTCTTATAGATTCAGATGTGTTTTGAGGAAACTCCAGATCAAACATGACGATTTCTCGCTCTTACTTATCTAATTTGACATTGATTCATTACCTAGTTATAGTAAGGCTCAATTCATGCAAATAAGCATATAATGAAGAACCCAAGAACATGACACCTAATTTCATCTGAGGATTACATGGTAAAATACATTTCAGTAATTGAACCTGGCCAGAAATATAGGATAAATGATGAAAAGAGAACAATAACGGTATCTTCATCTTTTTTCCCATCATTTTCCAGCTTTCTTTTATGATTGTACAGTTAGAAAATACTTGTGCCTGGAATCCGATTCTCTATTCTTCAGTTATTACATATTTCTGGTAAGGTTCATTGATGGCCACCACTTAAAAAGAGATCTTTAATCTCGAAAACATATAATTCATTTTCCACTAGAAATGTCTGTACAAGACCGCCCAAATTTATATTTTTTGATCCATACATTAATTTTACTATTTAACAATTTAGAATTTAACTCCACAATATTCTGAAGGACTTATTCAAAAAACACAACAACATTAGACCTTGACACATTCAAAAACATACTTGACTCAAGAACACAGAAAAATAAAAGTTGATTTTGACTGGATTTTGACTCAATAACACGGCGTACTTATATTTGATTTTGACTTGATTAAGAGCATTAATTCTAGAGGATTGAGCCAACATTGAGAAAGGTCTATATTTATCTTATTTGTCTTAAGCATAAATATAACACCTACATCATTTTGTTTGATGATGAAATTCCTCATATGCAGAGATTTCCTTCCAATTTGTTATTTTGTTACACTTACACATGACATGATTTTAAGCATTTAATTAAATTAAATTACAATGTTGGTGAATTTAGTTTTGTAAATATGTATTTATACATATAAAAACAAATTATAAATGTTTATTATTATATAATTGTATATGTTAAGTGTTCTAGTGGGGGAATAAGTCTAAGTAAGTCAAGTATCCTAATCCTAATGCCATCCCAAATATTTCTCCCCACTTTCCCTCTTTTTCCTACTAACTTTTTAAACTGACCAACAGCTATCAAAACTCACGTCTTTTAAAATCTCTATTTATACGTATCTCCTTCTCTTCTTTCCTTTATTCTTCTTGTATTTTATGGCAGTTGAACAAAATCAAATAAATTATTAAAATCTTTGGGAAAATTTATAGAGGCACAAAATTCTGCAATTTTGTGAACATCTAATCAAGGTTTTCAACTGTTTAAGATATGATAACGATGTGCAAGTGGTTTTCTCCCTTTTAATTTTATTGCTTCATTGACAAAAGTTATGATAAGGAAGTGACATTATTTGATATATGATAATGGCCATCTGGGACAAAATGATATGATATGCTATGAGCTCTTATTGGATTCTAAAAATATGATATGATGGTATGACAATTTTGATATGTGAATTAAAACTTTTTTTTGGGGTTGCACAAATACTTGTGTCCTAGTGAGTGTTTTCATGTACTCATCCATTTTTCTTGCATCTCACGGGTTAGAACAAGTTATTAGTTAGTGCCTAGCAAGTTTTACTCACAAATTTTATGCTATTTTAACTTGATTATTGACTATATCATATGAGTATGGAACATTTTTAACATGTTTATTATTATTATTATTTTACAGGTAGGTGAGGTGTTGTAAATTATTGTAAAAGTGGAGAAAACAAGGCTATTGACATAAGTTGAGCAGAAAAGAGAAACAAAAGGGCAAAAAAGTACATTTTCTACATCAAAAGAAGAAAAAACCAGGAATTTAACCAAGGCGCCACCATTGTGGCTCCTCGGCGCCAACATGAAGAACGGAGGACAGAGATATGGAGCCAGTGACACCACACCCCAGGAGTCGAGGTGCTACATGATGTAACGAGGGCGAATTTTTTAGCTCCTTTTGAAGTTCATAAAAACTCTAAACTCAGCAAAAATGCAAGGAGAAGTATAAATAAAAGAATGGTGGCACTTTTGAGCGGTTCCATAGATTGAGATGCAAAGAACACTTGAAAATTAGGAGAGCGAATCAATGGAGAAAAACATCAAGAAATCAAAGATTTAAGGCATTGATTGAAAGAAAAAGATCTTGGTGCAAGAACCATCCTCTTTTCTACAGCTTTCTTTAAAATTGGATGATGTATTCAATACTAATCTCTTATTTTTTTCCAAACATTTTGAGTAGGTAAATTCTTTATTAGGATGAACAATGTAATCTATTTGAGACCCTTTTTTATTCAAGATTCTAGTTCTTTCATCATATATGTGTTGATTTTATTCACGTATTTAATGCTTTTAATTACTTGATCAATAATTTAATGAATTTGTGAATCTTTTACAAATCAAAATATGAGTTTTAAATATAGGCCACATAGTAAAATCCGATAATTTAGTATAACATGTAGAGATACCTATGCTAATTATTGCAGTCGTTAATGAATACTTAAAACAAATAGTGAATTTAACTAAAATTGATTCAATCACTTAAATAGGCTTAATGAGAACTCGAGAGAGGTAAATTGAATACCAAAAAAAGAATTAGATTGAACACTACATTAGATTTGTTAATTTTGAATTAAGACTTAAAGGGAATCAATAGATGAAATTGTTATGCCCTAATATTTCATTCGACATTTGAATTTTAAATCAATAGCTATGTGCATCCAGCTATTTTCAATTAGCAGACAGTTTTAGAAAAACAATCACAACAATCACAATTTTTTTTTTCATCATATAAGAGTTAGAAATATTAAATTAAATATTATAGTCCTCTGGGAACAATAATCCAGACTCAAATGTTCACTATATTATTTGTTACGGTATCATATACTTGTGATACAAAAAATGCAACAGTTAGCAGGCAATAATGTGCTGTTGTTGTGCCTGGATTTGTTGGACTTAAAAAATTAAATCCGGTGTGACGTGGTTGAATATTTTAAATTTCCAGCGGAAATTTTAGGTTCTTTAGCTCATGGACTTTTGTTTCAATTATGTTGGATCTTGACATTACATTTAACATGATTATTTTGATGCTTTGTTATATAATTTGTGTTTCTAAGGCTTATGGCTTTAAAATTTGTTAAGGATTCTATTTTCTGGAAATTTGAAATGTAACGTTGATTTAAATTCCTAGCTTTTGGATGAGATTCACATTTGGACATTTTGAATTTTGAGGCTACTATTTTGAAAATTGTTAAGCATTCGGCAAAGTTAATTTCTGGAAAATTGAAATTGTGAGGTCAGTTCAAGTTTCTATCTTTTGGATGAGATTCAACTTTGGATATATTAACTACAATATAGGCAGTGGAATTCATGAATTTTTTTTGTAAACATTACTAATTTTTGGAACATTGGTGAGCTATAAATGATTGACATGAAGACATTCAGTTTAAAAGTTTACAGTTAACATAATATAAAAAATAAAACCACACTATGGAGTATACTTGTACGAATGAAATGAATTTAGTAACTATCCAAATTTAAAATTTTGGTCATTACAGCAGATACTTTTTATATTAAAGAAATAAAAACTCTTTCCCTTAAAATGTTACACAAATTTTGGCTGTAATCTTGATTTTTCAAGCTGCTCCAACAGTTCTCCAAAATCGTAAAAAATATTGAAACAAATCAAATTCTAATTAAATTAAGCCCTTATTTGATTTTGATTATATGGTAATCAGTTCTTTTCCACACTCATTTTCAACAATGCATTCTCAAAAAGTAATGTTTTCCATGTTTTGAATAATTACTTCTCAAAGAATATTGATCAAACAAGTTGATGCAGATCGAATCTACAAACACACGATACTAATGACTCAAGCCAATTGAACGCGAGAAACAAACATTTTTCTTATTTCATGAGCAACTAAAAGCCCTAGGCCCTAGGAGACGTTTTAGAGTCTTAATTATGAAAAAACAATTAACATACTGACCAACAGTCCCTTAATGGGCTGGGATACAAAGAGAGAATAACAAATACGGAAAATAATAAACTAAAAAACTTTAAATGCCGTTTTGACCCAGTAAACGAATGCAAATGGGCGAAATCCATCATACATCATAGTAAAGCTGAAAGTTCATCTAGAATCGTCACGAGCTTTCTGGAATGGAGGTATGGGCTAAAAATGGACACCGTATGCAAACGTTAAACTAATTTCTTCGAACGTCGACCATCCAAACATTTCATATACGTAAGTGCCTGTTTCTCCACACGAAACTCCTCACAAGTACTAAAGTGTTGTGTAATGAAGTTAATCAAGAATTTGAAACATTCTCAAAAAGAAAATTAAGTTATGAATACCTTTTCATCCTTAACACACAATATCCCTTCGAAAAGTTAATGCTCCATGTCTTGCAATTCATTATAGCTCAAGCCTTTGAGCTCCTTCGCTATCATCCTTCTTCAATTCATGACATTGATAGTAGAATATAATTGGTTAAAACAAGTTTTTTATTATAATTAGATCATGTGTTGTTACCTTTGGTGTCTAATATTATCGACATTTACTTTCTACTAAAAACTTCTTTTTTGTCAATAAATGCTGTGACGTTATTGTTAAAACAATGGCGCTACCATCAACTTACCAATGTGCAATAATTCATATAATGATAGATATGGAAATGTTACATTGCGCACAATCCGTGTGCTTGACAACCAAATCCTCTTATTTATGCATTCACACAGCTAGATATTCAGTTCAGTAACTCTTACTAGCTTCTCCTCTGAAATATCGTAGTTCAACCCAATCAACACCTAGAGGGGATGAATAGGTATTTATGCAGAATTTCCTTTTTCAATCAATTAATAATTGCAACACGTACAAATATTAATTTGTCCAGATCAGTTCACATGCTTTACTATCCTATGTTTAAATACCGGTAATAAATTAATTGCAGAAAAGTAAATAACACAATTGTTTGATGACGGTGAAACCCCAATGTGGGTAAAACTGCAGGCCCAAGCTAGTACGAATCCACTATCAACGAAAATGCAATTTACAATCTGCCAGACTCAACCCACACTGGTTTTTCTGACCTTTTGACTGTAATTTCCTCAAAGCCTTCCTGGAATACGTGATCTTGCACCAACCCCGGCTCCTAGCCCTCCTGAATTACGTGCTACACCAATTCCCGGCTCTTAATTTCGTCTATCTCTTGTGGATTCAAGAGAACCGCCTGTTCTCTAACGATCGGGACTCTGATCTCCTTCCTCAATCTCCAAGAATCAACAAAGGCTCTGGAAGATTGTGTTGTGGTCTTTGATGAATGTTGATTTGATGTTTTTGGGTGATTGCGCGAATCAAATATGGGATTGAATGAGAGAATCAAAGTGTGGAGAGTTTTCTTGAATTTCAATTCTTGAGAGAACGTTTGAAAATCGGCGTAATTTTATTTATATGAAGTGTATTTGGACATTTGGGTTGGGTTAAAATGTCGAAAAAAGGAAAATAGGGTTATATGGATAACACCGTTGCTTGAGCGAACAGCGAGCGACGACCTTTCTGTTTTTGTCGCTCGAGCAACCACTTGGCAAGCATCTAGCAAAACTTCAACGACACATCTTGCCCTACTTCATAGCTCGAACCCTAGCATACTTTAACAAAATTGCAACTTAGTCCCTCATCTTTTACACATGTACAAAATGACTCCTAACCTTTAAAAATTGACAAATTGACCCCAAACTTTTGAACATTTACAATTTTACCCTTTTGTTCACAGAATAGCCAACACGAAATCTAACAAACTCCCCCTTTAGCATTCTGCGATAAAACCAAATTACAATAGCATGAACTGCAATGACAATCCAATACATTGACTCAACTCACTGTTGCTTTGTCCTCTTTCAACCTGTTTCCTGAAATCACAACTCACATACCCAGTGTAAAAGCACGAGAAACAGTAATATAAGTTAACATAAAAGATAAAAAGTCATGAATAGCCATAACATTGTACCAATATGCTAGATTAAGATACAATATCAATGTAAGTTAAATCACCAAAAACATACATCAATATTGCAAAAACATCAAAACTTAATCTAGCCAAAAACAGCAATAGTACATTATCAAAGTACTTTATCATTACAAATACCAAAAATTATCACAATGCTACTCCCACTTTTTGTCACAAATGGCAAGGGGAACCCTAAGCAACTAAGCATGACCATCATCTCCATCATCCACGTTCTCGAAATCGTCAGCCTCAGACTCATAATCCCAGTGCTCGCGCATCCATTGAATATCGCGCTGAACAAGAGCAATAGCCCTCCACAATGTAATAAACTTCGTAGTACGACGCTCAGAAGTAGCTTGTAACTGAGTAATATTGGCCATCATATGGGCCTGCTGCTCAATGAGAATCGACAACTGACCCATAAGCGCGACAGTGGGGTCAACAGGAGTAGTAGTCAGAGCAGGCGGGACGAGTGGTGGAATAGAAGTGTAAGAAGAGGGAATATCTGAAGTGGACGAAGGAACATCTGAAGGAGGTGGAGGAATAGCTGAGAGATCAGCAAGTAAATCACCTAAAGGATCAGCTGGCACTGTCGGATCGATAGGTTCAGCTGGCTCAACAGGAGCAGATGCAGAAGCAAAAGAAGTGACATGTGACCTACTCTGAGAGATGGTAGTCTGCCCTATGGGACAAAGAGCTCATCGTGACATTTCATCAGGAAATGAAGTCCCAAGTGATGTCACCAAGTGGCAGATCAAGCAAGCATAGGGATGACCAATCCGATGATCGAAAAATTGAAAAGTATGTAGAATGTGCTGGCAAATGAAAGTGGTAGGTCAATCGAATCCATGTAGCAAAGTAAAAAAAGAAATCTCGCCTTTTCCATAAGTAGGGAAGAAGTGTGAGAGACGGGCCACAGATTCATGTACATAATGCGCAACAAAATTTGTCGATTAGTGAGGAGTGAACCAGTGTGGATCGCCTCAGGCCCACCTCCCAATGGACTATTAAACAGAGTGGACCGAACCAGAGAGTCGGCTGGAATAGAATCAGCTGAGAGATATGGATAAACGGGATGAATGACTCAGGGAACATGTATGGAACTAGAAATAATATCTGGTGAAATCCTAAGTGTCTGACCTCGAAGGAACACCCTGAAGGACGAATCACTAATGTCATAGACGTTCGTATAGAACTCCTGAACAAAGAGACTAGGCGGGGGATTTAACCCAATCTGCAAGGATTCCCAACCTTAAGAAGTAAAGATAGTGCTAGATCAAGGGATAGGTCAGGAGTGACCTCATGCTCTACTAGAATAGGACGAATGGAAAACTAACTCTCAAATACCTCTTGAGCAGTAGAGGAAATGAACCTAGACTGACTAAATGAAGTCGATCCTCTACCAGGCTGAGCTGTAGTCCTAGCCCTCTTAGGTGCCATCTGTAATGTGAGATGTAGAAGACACATCAATCCTCAAGGAAAACTAATTGACGGAGACACGTGAATGTATGAGTCCTAAAGTTCAACCACACACAGGCATGCAAACCGATGCAAGAGTGGTGCACAAATGGCAATCATGCAAGCCAAAGGTAACACATGTCACTACAGCTGGATGACAATGCAAGATGTAAGTGACGTGACCTAGATGTAAACAGGAACGGTTGCGGGATGGAAGGAACTCACTGCAAGTATATTGGAAACTCCAAAACCAATAAGTGCCGACCCAAAATAGGTACCAAAACGACATAGCTAGGGTCCAAACATCAAGCACACGAGATGAATGTCACACAATGGGCAAAGGAAGTAGTGAAGTGGGGATGAAACGTTTCATCGAACACGTTGCAACATTCGAAATGCAAGGAAATTCAACTACAATTGTAATAACCCAATAGACACCCAACATTCCTTAACAACCCTACCTACTCAGCATCTAAGGAATTCCAATCACTTGACACAAGACCCACAATGGATGACACAAAAAAAATGTATGTGTGGATAACAACTAAAATACGAAGAACAAATAAAAAAATGTGATAACAAACAAGGAAATCACCAACCACACAGCACAATGCAGAATGAATGAAGTGAGTTAAGCAAAATGAAGTGGAAAAATCAAAATCCCCAAATTGTGAAAAAATTAGGTCAAGCGATGCGTTTACCGATTTGGAACGAAGAAAAACCAATCAAGTGAACACAAGGAAGATGAATTGAAGCCCCACACCCAATGATTGAAGTAAAAATTGACCAAGGATGTCGTTCGTGAGAGGAAATTTGAGAGAGAGATGTGAAAAATAAAAAAAATGAAGTGGAACCCTTCGCGAGAAAAGTAAAAATCTCGCTGTCACTCGAGCAAACATCGAGCGACAAACACACTGCTTTTGTCACTCGAGCGATCTGCCAGTAGCAAGCGAACAAAGGGTGAATGTCAAAAATAGCACTGAATTTTGAAAATTTAAAAATCTAGCCCTAGGTTTAAAACTTTGCAGAGTAACATCACTTTAGAAACATTCAAAAATAGCACCTTTTCCAGAAATTTGAATTTTAACTCCAATTTTTTTTAATATATGAATTATGCACATGCAGTAGGTCCAATCAAATTAAAATAGATCACAAATACGGCATGCACAATGATTAGAAAATGTTTCTCCATACACCGGGACCAAGGACAGATGGAGTAAATTGTATATGTGACCCCATGTGAAACGTGTCACTCATTCAATGCAAGTAAGACTCAAAACCTTAAATTTGTGAGAAGCGACAACCAAATCCTTGAAGTAGGAGTCAACACCTAGATATTTGAAGGTCAAATCCAATTTTACTAGGACCTATAATTCATTAAAATATGGTGTAAAACTGTTCTTTCTCCCCCTGTCATTAAGGACCTCCTTTTTTTTTATCTTATGTGCAATCCTATCTCCATTATGCTACTAAGAAAACCGTTGTAACGAGTGTTGGGTCGGTGACTTCCAAACCAGTTGGCTTTAGGGCATCAGGTTATGAGAAACCCCTCAGACTTCATTGCTCGAGTCAACTAGGCTCCAAAGATAGGTATAAGATGCGATACAATAAATACTCTTTTGAATCACTTGGGGGTATACCAGAAGTTTGGTCATCTAGTCCAAGACCAATTCAAACCCAATGTCAACTCAACGACTGATGATAGCCATCTCAAGTCTCACACATGTGGTTAAGACTCACTCAAACGATCCTAGTGTATGCTGTGCAGATATAATATAAAGTGATATATACTAAGTACTCCATACAGACTCAATATAAGTGATGGGAATTAGAAACTAATCATGTGTCGAATGCAGATTTGATCCCAAATTGGAAGTCCGAGTAAACAACTACAATGTAAAAATGACACGTAATGATTAATCCTAGATTTTTTTATTTTTTTATTAAAATCCAAAATGAAGACAGATACAAATGAACACAAATAAGCAATGTAATGAATGCAAAAATGAATTACTGAAATAAACTAAACATGCATGCATCTATGAAGACAATCAAGGAGGAACACAGATGCCAACAACCTTCCTAAGTGACTCGAATCTCAACCCATCTAAAGTTTTAGTGAATAGATCGACAAGTTGATTTTTAGTAGAGATGTGTTCAAGTGATACCACATTAGACTCAACTAGCTCTCGAATAAAGTGATGACGAATGTCAATGTGTTTGGTCCTAGAATGCTGAACATTATTTTTTGATATGTTGATAGCACTGGTATTGTCATTAGAAAATAGTCATAGTACCTTGATTTATCCCATAGTTACTCAGCATTTGCTTCATCCAAAGTAGTTGAGTGCA
This sequence comes from Olea europaea var. sylvestris, assembly GCF_002742605.1. Taxonomy (NCBI): domain Eukaryota; kingdom Viridiplantae; phylum Streptophyta; class Magnoliopsida; order Lamiales; family Oleaceae; genus Olea; species Olea europaea. Next base: position 747,289 of record NC_036241.1, on the reverse strand, counting down.
ACAGCTACCAGCTACAATGTATTTTGCTTCGACTGTGGACAAGGAGACAGAGTTCTGTTTCTTACTCAACCATGAGACAAGATTAGAACTAACATAGAAACATCCACCCAAGATACTCTTTCTATCATCGACGTTTTCGACCCAATCAGCATCAGAATAGCCGGCTAGTTCAAGATTGGGCTCTCTGGAATACAAGATCCTATGATTTACTGTCCTATTGACATATCCAATAATGCGCCTTACTGTACTTAGATGGGACTCCTTAGGATCAGCTTAAAATCTAGCACATACTCCAACACTGAATGCTATATCAGGTCTAATGGCTGTAAGGTATAGTAGACTACTTATCATGCTCCTATACACAGTCTGATCAACACTCTTACCTTTACGATCACGTCCTAACTTAACACTTGTGCTCATGGGTGTCCTTGTGTGTTTCTTACTGTCCAAAACAAATATCTTCACAAGGTCTTTGGCATATTTCGATTGAGAGATAAACAGCCCACAATCAATTTGCTTCACTTAAAGACCAAGGAAGTAACTTAGCTCTCCAACCATGCTCATTTCAAATTCTTGTTTCATGCATTCAGCAAATTCAAGAGCAAGGGAGTTAATGGGAGAGCCAAAGATGATGTCATCGACATAGATCTAAGCTACAGTTATAGTTTCTTCAATATGTCTAATGAATAAGATTCTGTCAGCGCCACCTCGTGAGAACCCATGCTCAACGAGATAAGTGGTAAGTTTATCATACCAAGCTCTAGGAGCTTGTTTCAGACTATACAGTTCTTTATTGAGTTTGTAGACATAATGAGGAAACTTAGGATCAATGAATCCTTTTGGTTGTTCAACATACGCCTCTTCTTGAAGTATTCCATTTAAGAATGCACTCTTAACATCCATTTGATATATTTTGAACCCTAAGGTACATGCAAATGCAAAAAGAATGTAAATGGACGCAAGACGAGCAACAGGGGCAAAAGTCTCATCAAAATCTATCCCTTTAACCTGAGTGTACCCCTGGGCAACTAGTCTAGCCTTATTTCTAGTTATGGTACCTTGGTCATCAGCTTTGTTCTTGAAAATCCACTTAGTACCTATCACATTACAATCATCAAGCATAGGAACTAGATACCAAACATTATTTCGAACAAATTGATTAAGCTCCTCATGCATGGCATTTACCCAACATTCATGCATTCACCCAACATTCATCTCTAAGGGCTTTCTTTACTTTCTTAGGTTCAATATGGGATACATAGCTAGTATATGTTAGGTTATTTAGAACTCTCTTTCGTAACCTCATACCTTCATCTAAATCCCCAGTGATGTTAACATTAGGATGATTAGATTTGACCCTGGAAGATGGTTATCTAGGAAGTTTAGACTAATCACAATTTGGTAAACCCTGATCAGAGATGTTTTCAGATGAGCGTGGAGATTTTGGAATTGATTGCTCTTTATTTTCAGCAGTGGCTCCTTGATCATCACTTAGATCTTCTATATCAACCCCATTTTCAGTACTCTCCCCCTCAGTAATGGCATCATCAATAACAACATTTACAGATTCCAAGACACTCTAAGTACGGAAGTTGTAAACTCAGTAGGCTCTACTATTCTTAGAATATCCTAGAAAAACCTCATCATCACTTTTGGAATCAAAGTTGCCTAGATTTTCTTTATCCCTCAGAATGTAACACTTGCTGTGAAACAAACAAAAGTATTTAACAGTAGGCTTCTTGCCTTTCCAGATCTCATAGGGAGTCTTATCTATGTTCGGTCTCAGGTATACCCTATTTACTATGTGGCACGCGGTGTTAATGGCTTCACCCCAGAAATGCATTGCTAGATCCTTGCCATGAAGCATAGCCCTAGCCATTTCCTGAAGCACTCTATTCTTCCTCTCAACAACTCTATTTTGCTGTGGAGTGATTGGTGAGGAGAATTCTTACTTAATCCCCTCCTCCAAACAGAAGTTTTCAAATTCTTTCTCATGATAACTTCGAACCCTAGAAATGGAAAGATTTTGTTCAATTTTGAGTCTTTTACATAAGGACTTAACCAGATCACCCGTCTCAGATTTTTCTCTTAACAGTTTAATCCATGTGTACCTAGAAAAATCTTCTACCACAACCAGAATATACCGTTGCTTCCTAGGCTCTCCACTCTAGATGGTCCCATTAAATCCATATGGAGAAGCTCTAAGGGTCCATTTGTCAAGATTTTTGAGATTCGCTTATAGTTTATCTTGAGTTACTTTCCTTGTTGACACTGCTTGCACACAGCATTTTCACTTTGATCAATCTTAGGTAAACTATAGACAATCTTCTTTTTGACCAATTTAGACAGACTTCTGTAATTAACATGATCGAGCCTTTGATGCCAAAGTTCAGACATATCAATTTTAGCACTACTATACACATAGTTCGAGTTTGGGAGGACTCCATAACAGTTATCAGATATTCTAACACCTTCAAGAACAACACCACTTGAAAGGTCATAAATAGTGCATCTTTTTTTGTCAAAACTCACTTCATAGTCAGCATCACATATTTGACTAATGCTCAACAAGTTGGACTTAAGACCATCTACATAAAGCACATTAGATATTGCAGGAAGTCCAAAAATGGTGATGGAGCCTTTACCTCAGATGGGTGTCGTAGCTCCATCCCCAAAGGTAACTACACTACCGTTGCAGTCATCAAAGGTAGAGAATAAGACCTTGTTACCACACGTGTCTAGAACAAGCACTATCAAGATACCACATGCATGTATTTTGAGCCTTATATGCTACATGAGCAGCAAAACATTTTAGATTCTCACCATACTCACCCACATCAGATTTCTTTACCCAAAAATTTCTAGAGGTCGAGGTGATCCTAGTCAACCTTGTTAACATCTCAGTTAAGTGACTGACCTAATTTGAAAGGAAGTTTACCTGACTAGGGATATCCTGACTTCTATTCCTATTTACTAGCTTTCGACACCTAGGTCTCGTGTGACCTACAGCACCGCAATGATGACAAGTGGGTATGAACCTAGGTTCAGATGCACGTGAGTGTTGATCCTGAAATTTAGGTGTAGAAATCTTATGGGCTTTAGTGGCTTTCAGTCTAGTGAAATTCTTGTCTTTGGATTCTGGATTGGTTGAAACATTAGATCTGTTGGAAGTGGGGACAAATGTGGTCTTGGACAAACTAGACACATTGTCATCACTCTTCACAATTCCTGGACCTTGCCTATTTCCAGCTGGTTTGTTCATTCCTAACAGATCGTCTAGTTTTTTAGTTCCACTCATAAATGACTGCAGTTGAGTACTAGATTTTTCTAACTCACAAGTCAATGTCTTAACCCTGTCCTCTAATTTTTCATTGACACACTTCACCTCACTGAGATTCTTAGATGAGACTTGAAGATCATTAGTGATTTTCTCCTTCTCTCTCTCTCAAGCTCGTCTACCTTCTTAAATAGGGATTTATTTACCTTCTTGATCTTGAGACTTTCCTTAAACAGAAATTGATAAGCCTCATGTATATCTGTCTCATCCTCAGAATCGTCACCGGACTTGTTACTCTCTACTTCCTCCTCAACCTTCTCACTCTCCTTATCGGACTCGTTCTTAACAGTAGATACAAAAGCCATATAGCCCTTTTCCTCTTCACTGCTTGAGGAATCACTTTGTTCACTTGAGTTAGAATCATCATCAGTTAAGGACACAACTAATGCCCTGCTCCTTCCCTTCTTTAGATTTTTCTTAAAGTTAGGACATTCATTCCTATAGTGCCCAAATCCCTGACACTCATGACACCTAATCACTTGAGATTTCTTACTAGGGTTCCTAGCAGTTGATTTATCATTCTTCTCTCTTTGTAATTTACTAGGGACTCCTCTCATTTTCTCTTGGGGCCATTTTTTGCCCTTTAAGACTTTCTGGAATTTCTTCACAAAGTAGACAATCTCCTCATCTCTAAGAGTTTCCACGACAGATGACTCAGACTCCTCTTCCCTAATAGTGTTCAAGGTTATGGACTTGTTTTTCCTCGGTTGTGAAATGGTGAGTTCATAGGTTTGAAGGGATCCTACAAGTTCTTCTATCTTAACTGTGTCTAGGTCCTTGCTTTCTTCAGTAGCTGTAACTTTAGGTCTAAATCTCTTAGGCAAGGACCTAAGCACCTTCCTAACAATTTTGGACTCGAGAATCCTCTTACCTAGGTTGAAACTAGAGTTAACAATGTCATTCAATTTGGCGTAGAACTCATCAAAAGACTCATCATCCTTTATCCTGATTTCTTCAAACCTTGAGGCCAGCATTTACAACTTAGAATTTTTCACAGTTTTAGTTTCCTCGTGCGTTGTCTCTAGAATGTCCCATACCTCTTTAGTAGTTTCACACATTGACACTCTCTTAAACTCTTCAGGAGACACAGACATAAATAATGCATGGAGACCTTTACTATTCCAGTTGCATTCAGCCAATTCATCCTTAGTCCAAAGGAAAATGTCAGTTGGGGTTACAACACCCGACACAGTTGTGGAAGGAGGTTTCCAACCATTTTGTACACTCACCCAGACATGTTCATCTAGGGAGTTAAGAAAAACACGCATTCTAACCTTCCAGTAGGCATAGTTGCTTCCGTCAAAATACAGAGGCACAGACAGTGATTGACTCATCTAGACAACTATGGGTCAGGACTCGAGATTTGGCTCTGATACCATTTGAAATATCGTAGTTCGACCTAATCAACACCTAGAGGGGGATGAATAGGTGTTTATACGGAATTTTCTTTTTCAATTAATTAATAATTGCAACACGTCACAAATATTAATTTGTCTAGATCAGTTCACATGCTTTACTATCCTATGTTTGAATACCAATAATAAATTAATTGCAGAAAAGTAAATAATGCAATTGTTTGATGATGGAGAAACCCCAATGTGGGTAAAACTCCGGGCCCAAGCTAGTAGGAATCCACTATAAATGAAAATGCAACTTAAAATCTGCTGACTCAACCCACACTGGTTTTTCTGACCTCTTGACTGTAATTTCCTCAAAGCCTTCTTGGAATGCGTGATCTCGCATCAACTCCCGGCTCCTACCCCTCCTGGATTGCTTGCTAACCAATTCCTGGCTTTTGATTTCGTCTGTCTCCTGTGGATTCAAGAGAATCGCCTGTTCTCTAGGGATCGGGACTCTGATCTCCTTCCTCGATCTCCAGGAATCAACAAAGGCTCTGGAAGGTTGTGTTGTGGTGTTTGATGAATGTTGATTTGACGTTATTAGGTGATTGCGCGAATCAAGTATGGGATTGAATGAGAGAATCAAAGTGTGAAGAGTTTTCTTCAATTTCAATCCTTGAGAGAAAACCGACGCAATTTTATTTATATGAAGTGTATTTGGACATTTGGGTCGGGTTAAAATGTCGAAAAAAGGAAAATATGGTTTTATGGATAACACCGTCACTCGAGCGAAAAGCGAGTGACGCTGTTTCGCTCGAGCGAAGTGGGGACGATAAGCAAGCGACGACCTTTCTATTTTTGTCGCTTGAGCGACCACTTGGCGAATAGCTAGCGAAACTTCAATGACACATCTTGCACTACTTCATAGCTCGAACCCTAGCATACTTTGAAAAAATTGAAACTTAGTCCCTCATCTTTTACACATGTACAAAATGACCTCTAACCTTTAAACATTGACAAATTAACCCCAAACTTTTGAACATTTGCAATTTTACCCTTTTGTTCACTGAATACCCAACACGAAATCTAACATCCTCAAAGACATATCCAGCTATAGTATTGCGACATGTTATTAAACTCATAAGAACTGAAATTCATGTGCACGTGAGAAAATCATGCACACTGGTGCATGTGACGACCAAGAGGTGAAAAAATTGCTTCAAAAAATTTAATTTGCAAAATACATTATTTGACTTAACAACACTGCAACTAAAATATTATTTTCACTTGATTAAGAGCAATAATTCCAACGGATTGAAGAAACATTGAGAAAGTCTATGAATATCATATTTGCTTGGAGGATTAAAATAACGATTACATTGTTTTGTTTGATAATGAATATGCGCTCCTTCCAATTTTCTGAAACCTTTTAGATCAATGAAATATAAACTCTTTCCCTTAAAATTTTATGCATATTTTAGCTGTACTCTAGATTTTTCAAGAAGCTCCAATGGTTTTTTTCCCTCCTAAATTGTAAAAAAAAAATGTAGAAATTAACCTAATTCTAATAACATTAAGCCCTTTTTTGATTTTGATTATTTGGAATCACTGTATTTCCACAATCATTTTCAATATTACGTTCTCCAAAAAAAAAAAAACTTTTTCAAATTTTGAATAATTAGTCCTCAAATAATTATTATCAAACAAGCGCTCAAGTGGCGTAATGAAGTTAATCAAGAATCCGAGACTAAAGTGCATCTCCCTTATTTCAGTGGACCCAAAGTAAAGAAGTATAGTAGATTGTATGCCTTGGAAGGTTTTGAAGCCTTTTCCTATTGCTTACTCGAATTACAAATACCTTCTCATCCTAGACACACAATATCCCTTTGGAAAGTTGATGCTCCTTGTCCTGCAATTCATTAAAGCTCAGGCCTTGGAGCTCCTTTCCCACATCCATCTTCAATTTCACGACATTGACAATAGAATTTAATGGGTTAAAACAAGCTATTGGATTATAATTTAATCATATGTTGTTACCTTCGGTGTCTAATATTATTGATATTTCGTTTCTACTAAAAACTTTATTTTTAATTAATTTCAGGAGTTATTGTTCAAAAAATTGCGAGACCATCAACTCGCCAGCATATTCTATTTTCCATTGTTGGGTGAAATAATTCATATCATGACATATATAGAAATGTTATATCGTGCACAATCTGCGTGGTTGCCGACCTAATCCTCTTGTTTATGCATTCACAGAACTTGATATTAGATTCAGTAACTCTTACCTGCCATCCTCAATAGAATATCAAACTATAGTGTTGCAACATATTACCTAAAATTATAAGTCCTGGAATTCATGTGCACGTGAGAAAATGGTGCACACTTGTGCACGCGATGACCAAGAGGTAAAAAGAATTGTTCTGTTAAAATTGTTTCCTAAGATTGTTTGAAAAATTCTAATGTGTAAAAAACATTATTTGATTCAACAGTACAGGGAACTAAAATTTTATTTTGACTTGATTAAGAGCATTAACTCCAACGGATCGAAGCAACATTGAGAAATGTCTATAAATATTGAATTTCTCTGGAGCATAAATATAATGACTACATTGTTTTGTTTGATAATGAAATTTCATATACATATCCCTTCCAATTTGCAGATATGTTTTAGATCAATGAAATAAAAACTCGTTCCCCTAAAATTTTATGCAAATTATAGCCGTACTATTGATTTTTCAAGCAGCTGCAATGGTTTTTTCGCCTAAATTGTAAAAAATGTAGAAATTAAAAAAATTATAATTAAATTAAGCCCTTTTTTGATTTTTACTGTTTGGAAATCTCTTCTTTTCCACACTCATTTTCAATAATGCAGTCTCAAAAAATAACGCTTTTCTTGTTTCGAATAACTTCTCAAAGAATCATTATGAAACAAGCGCTAAGGTGTGTGTAATGAAGTTAATCAAGAAGGCTTTGCCAAGCAGATAATTATGTCACAAATACTTTCTTATCCTTCACACACCATATCCCTTTGGAAAGTTGATGCTCGATGTCCTGCAATTCATTAATGCTTAAGCCTTCAAGCTCCTTTCCCATCGTCGATCTTCACAACATTGATAATAGAATATAATAGGTTAAAAAAAGCTTTTGGATTACAATTTAATCATATGAATTCACATGACCAGATATTAGATTTGGTAACTCTTACCTGCTTGGCCACAATGCAATATCCAACTATAGTATTGCAACATATTACTTAAACTCATAAGTCCTGGAATTCATGTTCACGTGAGAAATTCACGCACATTGGTGCTAGTGACGACGAAGAGGTGAAAAAAATGTTTAGTTAAAATTGTTTGCTAAAATTGTTTGAAAAAACCTAGAAAGGTCTATAAATATCGCATTGTCTTGAACACGAATATAACAACTACATCATTTTGTTTGATAATAAAATTATTTGTATGCAGAGATTGTCTTACAATTTGCAGATACTTTGTAGATCAATGAAATAAAAACTCTTTCCCTTAAAATGTGACATAAATCTTAGCTGTATCTTAATTTTTCATAATAGATCGAAACATATTGATGTCAAATACCATTTTATAAGATATATAATTTCGAAAGATGAAATTAAGATTGAAAAAGTTTCCACTCAGTTTAATCCATCTGACATGGGTACAAAACTAATTCCTTTAAACAAATTTTTAAACTGCTTGAAACTTTTATCTGTTGATTCTCTGTGATTCGTGTACAAGTACTTGGAGCAAATGAAAAAGACATAAGATCATGTTCCGAGCTGCACTAATAGTTCAATTTCTGGTAGCAAGGTGGAGATTGTTGGAGTCAAACCCTGTTCTCTACATGTGGTGCTTTTAGAATTTGAATTGTGGCAAAATCATGTTTATATGAAACACGACTTAATTAATGGTGATAACTTTATTGGATGACCAACACATGGATTAACTCTGTACGTTGGATGGAGCCAGTTCATCTACCCTACCTTAAAAGACCCAGAGTCTTCTAGAACGTCTGATCTTTAACACTTCGTTTTGCATTTGACTCTAGGGTTTTCAAAGAGAAAAATGGTGATTTGAGTGATGATCTTTTCTTGAGTGTTTCATGCTTAAAATCTCTAATTTTATGTATAGGTTAATGAGATCTTCCTTCGATCTGTAATATTCTGTGTGGATAGTAAAGAAATCTGAGTGATTTCTCTGTTGTAACTTCGTAGTGATGTTCGAAGGGTTTGAGGGTTGAGATCTGAGTAAATCTTTGTAGATCCATCACTATGCTTGAGAGATAAGTCATTGTCATCTCTCTAAACAATCTATAATTCTTGTTGCCATTTTGGGTTGTTTAGTGCAACCGAGCATAATCCAAATCTTCGGATGCTTAACGGGGGATGTAGGCGCTAGAAGTTGTCGTCGAACCTCCGGGGTTTAGGTCGAAATAATTCCTTTGTGTTCATTTTTAATTTCCTGCAATTTTATTGCTGTTAGATTAAGGTTTTCTTGTTTCTTGAATTTAATATCGTGTGATCCTACCTTTACAGATAGAAAGGGTTCGAGATAGGAATTGGTTTGGGAAGATAAAGGGAATTTACACTTTCCACAAATGGATTTTGATTTTGTTAACTTGAAGGAGAAGGCGGCAAAAAATGAGAATTCTGGCTTTTGAAGGAGGAGGCGGAGACAGTGGAGCCGAAATTGGAAGGAATAGGCGGAGGCAGAGGCAGATGATGTATGGAATGAGATTGAATTTGAATGGATGGAATAGGTTCAAGTCTTCATATAAATGGTAATTATGGTATGGTACTGGGCTAATAAATGGGCTTCACTTCTTCCTTGGCTAGGTTTGGCGATATTGCTGAAAGAAGAAAAAAATGGCCTTTCACAACGTTTGATAAACGTTGCTAAAGTTTTCTATTTTTGCAACGTTTGATAAACGTTGTATAAGAGAAACATTTTTGCAACGTTTGATAAACGTTACAAAAAAGTTTATCCTTCATAACAATCGATAAATGTTGTTAAAGGTTTCTCTTTTTATAACATTTGATAAACGTTGCGAAAAGGTACATGATAAACATTACGAAAGGGTTTATCTTTCGCAATATTTGATAAACGTTGCAAAAAATTAAAAATTTTGCAACACTAAATAAACATTTCTAAAAGGCGACATTAGCAACATTCACTTAAGAAATGTTGTCAAATCTCAATTATTAACACCAATGCCAACATTTACTTATTAGGATATTGCAATAGACACTTTTAGCAACATTTAATTAATTAATGTTGCCTTTTTGCAACAAATTTTTGTCGTGGTGGTTGCACCATTTATACTTTCAATGGATCAATTGTAATGTGTTTGATCTTTAAGTGCTTCAAATCAACATTAACAATGCTCAAATTTCATCTATTTCCACTAACTCCGAAGAAATTCATTTATGCAAAGATTTCCATCCATTCTGCAGATATTTTTAGATCAATACAATAAAAACTCTTTCCCTTAAAATGTTACACAAATTTTTACCTGTAATCTTGATTTTTCAAGAAGCTCTAACTGTTTGGTTTGCTAAATTGGCAAAAATGTAGAAATTAATTAAATATAATTAAATTAAGCCCCCTCCCCCTTTTTTATGATTATTTGACAATTCCCACATTGAGTTTAAACAATATATTCTCAAAAAACATTTTTCACATTCAAAGAATTAATTTTTCTCAAAAGACTGATTTTCAAACAAGCTCTAAAGCTTGTGTTAAAAAGTAAATCAAGAGTCCAGAACTTTCTTAAGGCAAAAATAAAATTTCAAATACCTTTTCGTCCTTGACAGACAATATCTTTCAGTAAGTTGATGCTCTAACTCCTGAAATTTTTTAAAGCTCATGCCTTTGAGCTCCTTTCCCATCATCCATCTTCAATTCCATGACACCAATAAAAAAAACCTAATTGGTTTACACATTTTTGAATTATAATATCTTCATTTGTTGTTACCTTTGGTGTTGAATACTATCAATAATTACATTCTTCTAAAGCCTTCCTTTTATCAATATTCATTTATTTATTTTGGAGTTATTGGTTAAAAATGACACACCCTGCCCTGTGTAACATCACTAGATCCGGACGTAGCATGCGCCGATGATAGATACCAACTAAAAGTCGGACCCACCATCAAGGCTACTACAAATACAATATATCACTTTTTATACATCATTTTTCTAACAGAATTTCAGCATTATCTCCGCTGTAAACAAGACTAACCAACCTGTGATCAATTTCACACAAATCCCAAACTATAGCACAACACAATAAAGATAAGCCGAAATCTTAACCTTTCCCAAGAAATAAAATGAAATATACATATAGATGCAAAATATATAGTGAGCCCCATAACTGTCTACAAGTGATGCAAAATCACATCTAGATATGAAAATGCATCCCAAAACACTGACTACATGTTCTATGAAGTGAGTCATATTAACAAACTTTGTCGTGTGGCTCTGATTCCAAGGCTCAACTCCAAAAAATGCCCAGATTCTCAACTGTTGCCTGATAAGGAAAAACGTAAAAAAAATATATGAGTTAATAGCTCAGTGAGTGGAAAAGTTCAAAATAAATATACTTTTTCATTTATACATTTTTATTGAAAAACAAATTCATATCATTTGATAATTCACAAGCTACCATCATGTAATTATAGCCAAAAAGTGAAATATTCACATAAGGTCATAAAATATCATCTTAAAATCATGATATAACATTAGCTGATAACCATGCTATAATCTCATCACATCAAACATGCTGAAAATTTCACCAAAAATGTATCCTTTGACTAAAATATGTAATCCGTCTCTCGGGCTAAAAACTTTCGCTACAGGCCTTTGGCCTCCTCCATGAACGAAAGCCAGTCTCAAAGACCTCTCATAAAATCTAGAACACGGCCAAGGCCCTTCTGTGAACTATATGTACACGATCAAGATCAATGTCAGGTCAAGACCCTCCGCGTAGGATAGAACACGGCCAACGCCCCTCTGTGAACTAGAAGAAGTATATAATCACATGTACTTTTCTGGCCGATCTCAATATTGCATGTCTCACATACCAAACAAATCTCAATATCACATGTCTCACATACTAAGTCACAAATATGCCATAAATAATCTTTGATATTCCACATGTATCATAATAAAAGAGATTTCCATAATAACCATGTAATTCGAACACATAATTACATATAATTGCACATACTTTAACAATATACTTAATTTATAAATATTTTAAAAATATTTATATTTTTCCACTCACAGAGCTATGTACGCCAAAATCAACTCAATTGGTACGCCGTCCCGATATCCGTATCGCCACCTGAAATATAATATAATTTTTAAATCAACAATTAACTAATTTAATTAATTTCAATAATTAAATAGGTGATACCCAAACTTAATTATTTCATGTTTAAGTGATTTATAAAGTCTCTTTAATTACTAAAACTAAATTTTCTTTCATTTTACTCAACTTCATAGTTTATTATACTAATCCCTTCAATAAAATTGAATTTAATCTAACAACTATAAAATCAAACATAACATTTCAATAAGTAACTTTTTACTTACCTTTCAAAATTGAGAAATTCAAGCCTAGTAGCATAGAGCACTTAATCCCTAACACGTTGGAGAATTTTTCCTTTTTTTTCTTTTTTTTCTTCCTCTTTTCCCTTTTTTCCTTCTTTTTCCTTTCTCTTTTTCTCTCTTCTTCTTCTCTGTACCGTTTTCTTGTGTGTGTTGTGTGTTATTAAATTGGTTTTGGGTGGAATTGTCAATCCAGTTCCATCACCTCATTATTCTATATTTTTTTTGTTTGACTTTTCTTTTTTCTTATTTTTTTAAAACTTAATTTATTACAAAACTCACCCCTTAAAAGAATTTCGTCCTTAAAATTCAATTGATCATGTATGAAAAAGTCATGGATATTGAAAATGCATCTGCTCTTCACTTTCCCATGTCGCTTCTTCTATAGCATGATTCCTCAACAAGACTTTAACCAAAGTCATAGTCTTACTACGCAAGACCTATTCCTTCTTGTCTAATATCTGAACTAGTTCCTCTTCATAAGTAAGATTTTCTTTCAGCTCTACTGGTTTTGATTCCAAAACATGAGATGGATCTAGAATGTACTTATGAAGCATGGAAACATGGAATACATCATGAATTATGGACAATTCTGTTAGCAAAGCCAATCGATATGCAACTGGACCGATGCATTCAACAATCTCATATGGGCCAATATACCTCGGACTCAATTTATGTCATTTACCAAATCTGATAACACCTTTCCATGGCGATAATTGCAGGAAAACTCTATCTCCAACATCAAATTCAAGGTTTCTTCTACGTCTATTTACATAGTTCTTCTGTCTATCTTAGACTGTCTTTAACTTTTCTTTATTTATCTTTACTTTCTTAGCAGTAATCTAGACATATTTAGGACTCAATAACTTTCTTTCGCCAACTTCATCCCAACATACTGGAGTTTTGCATTTCCTACCATATAGTGCTTCAAAAGAGCCATTTCTATACTCGAATGATAACTGTTATTATAAGCAAACTTCATCAAAGGAATATGAGTATCCCAATTCCCTTTAAACTATAATACACAAGCACATAACATGTCTTCCAAAGTCTGAATAGTTCTTTCTGACTGACCATCTGTTTGTGGATGAAAAGCTGTACTGAAATGAAGTTTAGTACCCATAGCTTTCTACAAACTGGGACAAAATTTAGAAGTGAAACAAGAATCTCTATCTGAAACAATAGCTACTGGTGTCCCATACAAACTGATTATCTCATCAACATATATTTTTGCCAATTTATTTATTGAGTAAATGACTTTAATAGGCAAAAATCTAGCAGTCTTCGTTAACCTGTCTACAATGGTCCATATGCCATCATCTCCACTCTGAGTCCATGGAAATCTGAATAGAAAATCCATAGTAATGTGTTCCCATTTTCACTCAGGAATAGGCAACGTTTGTAACAATCTTGTTGTTTTCTAACGATCTGGTTTCACTTGTTGGCAAATAAGGCATATGTATACAAACTTGGCTATTTTTCTCTTCATTCCATGCCACCAATAGCGTTCCTTGAGTACACGATACATTTTTGTACTACCTGGGTGCATCGCGTAAGCTGAACTATGTGCCTCTTCTAGAATTTCTCCCTTCAATTTCAAATCAACTAGAACACATAATATGTTTCCCATAACTAAAGCTTCGTCATCTTGAATGGTATAATCTATATGCTTACCTTTATTAACTTCTTCTTTCAATTTGCTCAACACTGAATCTTGAGTTTGAGTTTCTCTAACTGTGTCAATCAAAGTAGGCCTCACTTGGAAGTTGGCAAACAATGTTCCTACACTGGTAACTAATAATTGGGCATAAGAAGCTCTGAACTCACCAAAGAGAAACATACTGCATTAGCCTGGGTCATAGGACTTGATATTTTTCGACTGAGAATATTAGCAACTACATTAGCCTTCCCTGGATGATAATCAATCTTGCAGTTGCAATCTTTTATCAGCTCTAACCATCTTCTTTGTCTCAAGTTTAACTCTTTTTGATCGAAAATATACTTTAAGCTTTTATGGTCGGTACATATCTGGCATCTCTCACCATACAAGTAATGTCTCCAAATTCTCAAGGCTAGGACAACTGCAGCTGGCTCTAAGTCATATGTAAGATAACTCAGTTCATGTTTCTTCAATTGCCTGGACGCATAAGCTATAACTTTCCCATTTTGCATCAAAACACAACCAAGACCCTGACATGGAGCATCACTATATATTAAAAATTCTTCACCAGGAGATGGAAAGGTAAGAACTGGAGCTAACACTAATCTATTCTTCAATTTGTGGAAACTTCTTTCGGAATTTTCATTCCAAACAAATTTAGCATTCTTTCTAGTCAAATTGGTCAAAGGAAGAGCAATTTTAGAAAATTCCTCTACAAAACGACGATAATAACCTGCCAAGCCAAGAAAACTTCGTATTTCTGTCAACATTAGTAGGCCTTTCCCATTTGATCACTGCCTCAGTTTTCTACGGGTCAACATAATTTCCCTCCACTGATATGACATGTCCCAAAAATATAACTTTATCAAGCCAAAATTCACATTTACTGAATTTAGCATACAACTGCTTATCACGTAGAGTCTGCAAGGTGATTTTGAGATGCTTTATGTGTTTATCGTGATTATGAGAGTATACTAAAATATCATCGATGAATACAATCACAAATCTATCTAAATATGGGCGAAACACTATATTCATCATATCCATAAATGCTGCTGGTGCATTGGTCAACCCAAATGGCATCACAAGAAATCCAAAATGACCATACCTTGTCCGAAAAGCAATTTTTGGCACATCACTGTCCCTGATTTTAAGTTGGTGATATCCAGAACGCAAATCAATCTTTGAAACTGCAGCACCGCGAAGCTGATCAAACAGATCATCAATACGTGGCAAAGGATATTTATTGCGAATTGTCACTTTGTTCAATTGTATGTAATCTACGCACAGTCGCATGGTGCCATCTTTCTTTTTCGCAAACAAAACTGGTGCTCCCCATGGAGATACACTACATTTGATGAAACCCTTGTCTACCAACTCTTGCAACTGAACCTTTAGCTCTTTCAATTCTGCTGGTGCCATTCTATGGGGTGTCCGTGAAATAGATGCAGTTCCTGGAATCAGATCTATAGTGAATTCCACATTATTATCCGATAGTAAGCCTGGTAATTCTTCTGGAAATACATTAGAAAAATTCCTTGACCATGGGGATATCTTCAAGTTTTAGTTTGCTAACATCTGTATCAATCACATGAGCTAAATATGCATGGCAACCCTTGTTAAGTAATCTTCTAGCGTCAATAGCAGATATCACACAAGACGGTAAAATTCTATGTTGTCCATTGAATATAATTTCAGGCTGTCCTGGCTGTCTAAACACAACTTTCTTTCGAAAACAATCAACTGAAGCTCGATTTGTTGTTAGAAAGTCCATACCCAAGATAACATCGAAATCATGTATGTCAAGAGGTATTAAATTTGCCTTGAGTTCGTTCTCCTTTATCTTAATCCCACAATTTTGATATATATTATTTACTAATAGTGATTCTCCTACTGGTGTATTCACTACCAAACAACTACCTAAAAGTTCTGACTTTTGATTCGCATATAAAGCAAATGCAAATGACATAAAAGAATGTGTAGATCCAGGACCAATCAAAATACGAGCATTTCTATCAAAAATAGACAACATACCCATGATAAGATCTGATGACTCCTCTATCACCTGCTGAGTTATAGCAAAAACTTTGCCCTGGGTCTTCAGTCATCCTGCCTGTCCTTTTGATTTTGTACCACTACCACTTGTGATATTAGATTGGGCCACACTGTTTGTACCTGCTCTGTTAGCTGAATCATCTCTCTGAGTCTGATTCTATCTTGTTCTACCAGCACTCTGCTGAGGAAACATCCTCTATGCCATGCCACCCTCCTGGAATACAATTGGCCAGTTCCTTTTCCGATGTCCTTGGCCACAACGATAGCAAACACCAACTCCCTTGAACTTTAAACACTCTCCAGAATGAGATCTTCCACATAATTAGCAAGAAGAAAATTTGGCACTAGTAAAACTCTCTCCCTGTCTAGGAGTAAATGATCTCTGGAAAGAACCCTGAGTATAAGTACGACTGGACAATGGCTGCTGTACAATACTAGGATTGAATCTAGGACCCTGACTTCCTCGAAATTGAGATTTGAATTTATCTGAACTGGACACACCAGTTCGAAATCCATTACTGTCCTTCTGTGGTGGTCTATAACTAGAAGCACTTGCCATTGTCTGACTACTGCTTGCTCTGAATATTATTTGTTCTCTTCCACTTGGCCTATCAGAAATGCTCTTTTCTACTCTCAAAGCTGATTCTACCAATTTGCCAAATTCATTCCAGCTTGTAGTTGTTACTACTGACCTGATTTTTTTCCCTTAACCTACTTTCAAATCGTCTACATTTATCAATTTCGTTGCTTACCAGAACTTGGGCATACTTTGAAAGTTCAATAAATTTCACCTGATATTCTGCAATAGTTATCTGGCCTTGTACTAGTTTCAGAAATTCCTCCTGCTTTGCATCTTTGTAGGACCGAGAATAATAGGCATCGTAAAAGATATGATGAAAATCTATCCAGGTAATGATGGAAGGGTCTAGATATGTGCTCCGTACCAGCTGCCACCAATCATATGCACCCTCCTCTAATAAGAAAGTGCTAAGACACAACTTTCGATCGTCTGAGCAACCCATAACATCAAATAGCCTCTCTATCTTAGTCATCCATGCCTGTGCAATTGTAGGATCAGCTGTGCCAGTGAACACTTTAGCCCCTAACTTTATAGCCCTTTCAATACTAAAATCTCTGTCAGTATTACACATAGCAGATGCAACTCCAATAGCAATTCTTTTAATAGCAATAGGATCAGTTCCAATCACATTTCCCTGTCCTTGTTGTTCAGGAGTCTGGTGAACAGATTCATCTACTCTTTTGGGCTCTCTTAGTTCATCTCTATCAGAAGCAATGTGAGACTGGGGAAACATATCTTAGAGCCTTCGAGTTTTTCCACCACGAGGCATGACTCGCCTACAGTTATGCATGATATGCTAAACATCAGAATGTATGGATATACAATGCAAACCCATGAATTCTAATGCATGCTCTGATACCAAACTGACATATCCCGCCCCGTGTAACACCACTAGATCTGGACGTGGCGTGTGCCAATGATAGATACCAACTAAAAGTCGAACCCAACATCAAGGCTACTACAAATACAATTTATCACATTTTATACATCATTTTTCTAACAGAAATTCGGCATTATCTCCCCTGTAAATAGGACTAACCAACCTGTGATCAATTTCACACAAATCCCAAACTATAGCACAGCACAATAAAGATAAGTCGAAATCTCAACTTTTACCAAGAAATAAAATGAAATATACATATGGATACAAAATACATAATGAGCCCCATAAATATCTACAAATGATGCAAAATCACATCTAGACATGAACATGCATCCCAAAACACTGGCTACATGTTCTATGAAGCGAGTTATACTAACAAACACTGTCGTGTGGCTTTGACTCCAAAATCAAGGCTCAACTCCAAAAGATGCCCAGATTCTCAACTGCCGTCTGATAAGGAAAAACATGAAAAAATATATGAGTTGATAGCTCAGTGAGTGGAGAAGTTCAAAATAAATATACTTTTTCATTTATACATTTTTATTGAAAATCAAATTCATATCATTTGATAATTTACAAGCTACCATCATGTAATTATGATCAAAAAGTGAAATATTCATATAAGGTCATAAAATATCATCTTAAAATCATGATATAATATCAGCCGATAACCATGCTATAATCTCATCGTAGCAAATGTGCTGAAAAATTCCACCAAAAATGTACCCTCTGACTGAAATATGTAATCCGCCTCTTGAGCTAAGAACTTTCGCCAAGGGCCTTTGGCACCCTCCATGAATGAAAGTTGGTCTCAAAGACCTCTCATAATCAATTCTAAAACACGGTCAAGGCCCCTCTGTGAACTATATGTACATGATCAAGACCAATGTCAGGTCAAGACCTTCTGTGTAGGATAAAACACGGCCAAGGCCCCTCTATGAACTAGAAGAAGTATATAATCATGGGTACTTTTCTGGCTGATCTCAATATTGCATATCTAACATACCAAACAAATCTAAATATCACATAACTTACATACCAAGTCACAAATATACTATAAATAATCTTTGATATTCCACATATATCATAATAAAAGAGACTTCCATAATAACCATGTAATTCGAACACATAATTGCATATAATTGTACATACTTTAACAATATACTTAATTTATAAATATTTTAAAAATATTTATATTTTTTCACTCACAAAACTATGTACGCCAAAATCAACTTGATTGGTACGCTATCCCGATATCCGTATCACCGCTTGAAATATAATATAATTTTTAAATCAAAAATTAACTAATTTAAGTAATTTCAATAATTAAATAGGCGATACCCAAACTTAATTATTTCACGTTTAAGCGATTTCTAAAATCTCTTTAACTACTAAAACTAATTTTTCTTTCATTTTACTTAACTCTTAGCTTATTATACTTAACCCCTTCAACAAAATTGAATTTAATCTAACAATCTAACAACTATAAAATCAAACATAACCTTTCAATAAGTAACTTTTTACTTACCTTTCAAAATTAAGAAATTCAAGCCTAATAGCATAGAGTACTTAATCCCTAACACGTTGGCGAATTTCCCCTTTTTGTTTCTTCTTTTTCTTCCTCTTTTCCCTTTTTTTTCCCTTCCTCTTTTTTTCTCTTCTTCTTCTCTATACCGTTTTCTTGTGTGTTGTGTGTTATTAAATTGGTTTTGGGTGGAATTGGATTGATATCAATCCAATTCCACCACCTCATTATTCTATACGTATTTTTTTGTTTGACTTTTCTTTTTTCTTTTTTTTTTAAACTTAATATATTACAAAAATGGCACTACCAACAATTTACCATCATATTGTATTACCCATTGTTGGCCGAAATAATAAATATAATGATGGATTTAGAAATATTACATTGTGCACAATCCGTGCGCTAGTTGATAACCGAATCCTCTTGTTTTTGCATTCACATAACCGGATATTTGATTTGGTAACTCTTACCTGCTTGGCTCCATGCAATAGCCAACTAAAGTATTGCAACATATTATTTACTCTCATAAGTATTAAAATTCATGTGTACGTGCACAAATCGTGCACATTTGTTCCTGCAACGACCAGGAGTGAAAAAATATTTCGTCAAATTTGATGCTAAGATTGTTTGAAAAAATCGGAGTTGTTATAAATGTCATTTTGATTTCTTTATTTTTAATTTAACCGAAGGACGGAAAGCACTGCAAACCTATAAGGTTTTATGGGTTATAACCTTTTATTAGTAGCCCACATCACCTGTGCCTTTGTTCAAATCACAAGTATTTGTGAATGATTTACTGGGATTTATTTCCTAATTTGATTTAACTAGGCAGTTTAGTACCAGAGACACTTTTGAGTTAATTATCAGAGACAAACCGAGATGTATGACCCCCTTCTAGGCTCCTATTGCCCAACAAGTGGGACATGTATATATCGATGTCTTCATTTTCAGGGATTCCCAAAGAGTGACGGCAATAAAGATGAGGATGAATTTGATGATTAGGAGAATGAATTTGATTATAACAGCAACGAAAGAAAGGATCCGGAGAATGAATTTGATTATAACAGCAATGAAAGAAGGGATCCACCGCAGATTGCAGCAGCATCTCTCTCAGCTCACCTTAACATTGGCCGAAGTGCTTCTGGAATCCCTATTCCATCAGAGTTGGATTCCTCAGCAATTGCTTCGAAAATTTCTCTCCTCACTTATGGTCAAGAGGTAGTTAGACGTTCAATCTTTTTCTTATTTTGTTTGATGTTTTTTTAACTTAGTTATTTAGTTGCAATTTTTTGATAGAAATACACATCTTTTACCAAGGACTGTGCCATTTCGACAGAAATAGTTAGTGGAGATTTTAACATTAAAATGGCTTGAAATAGGTTTGCACTAATGTGAGGTTGTCCAATAAATGTTCTCATATTCTCTTAAAGAGTTTTTTGGCAATTCAAAGCAATTTTCGGTGAAAAAGTGTATCTCGACATAGCGAAACTCCTATTTCAACAATCTTTTAGAGTTTTAGGTCCAAAATAATAAATCATTACCAATAAGATTATCTTATCTCTCTCTCTTTTCCATGTTTTTTGAAACATACTACCACCACGGCTCCTGTTTTTTGGTCCCCAATTTTCTTTGTTCATTTAGCTTTAGTATTTTCTTTGTGCAATTTTAGTCATTACTCAACTAATCTTCTGCGTTAAGTTCTCATGATCCAAAAGTCATTAATAATAGATCTCATAAGAATTTCAGAATGTTGCAATTTAATTATCAAACTTGCCAATCGTTGAAATTAACTCACAACACTTACGATTCTCCTCTGATAGTACCATTAATACTTCCAATTGAATAGTTGTAATGCAATTGGTCTTCAAGTGCTTCGAATAAATTATAGACATGCTCAAATTTCACCGATTTCCACTTAACTCCAATGAAATTCCTTATATGCAGAGAATACCAGATTTAGTTTATTAAGTCCAAGGAATTGTATTCATTGTTATCTTAGTTATCAAATACTATCGACAGTTACTTTCTTCTAAAACCTTCCTTTTATCATTAAAATTTTTTGGAGTTATTGTTAAGAAAATGGCATTGCCAATAATTTACCATCATATTCTAACTCCCATTGTTGGTTGAAATAATAAATATATTGACAAACATAAAAATGTTACATCGTGCACAATCTGTGTGATTGACAACTGAATCATCTTAGTTTTACATTCACACAACTTGATATCTGATTCGGTAACTCTTACCTGCTTGTCTCCTTGCACTATCCAACTACAGTATTGCAACATATTACTTAAACTCATAAGTATAGAAATTCAAGTGCATGCATGCAAGTCATGCAAAGTGGTAAAGATTGTTTGAAAAAAATATTTCGACGACCGAGAGGTAAAAAAAAATATTTTATTAAATATTTTGGCTAAGATTGTTTGAAAAAATATGATGTGTTATAAGCGTCATTGGGATTTATTATTATTATTTTTTTTAACCAGAAAGAGAACATTTGACAAGCGACAAAGCAGTGCAAAACTATAAGGTTTTATGGATTATAACCATTTTGTTCAAATCACCTTTCCATTTGTTCAAATCACCTTTCACAAAACTATAAGGTATTTGTGAAAGATTTTCTGGGATTTATTTTCTAATTAGATTTAGATGGGCAGTTTGGTATCAGAGCCACATTTAAGTTAATTATCAAATATAAACCGAGATGTACATGTCAAATTTAAATATCGAATGAGTCCCTTCCAGGCTCCTATTTGTTGGAGATAAAAAATTATGGGATGAAACGCTAGAGAAAAATCCAAAGAATTTTTAAAATGATTTGTATTCTATGTCTTGGCTCATAAAATGTCTCAAGCACAAGGCCTTTTATAGGTACAAAGGATCCCAAATACATTGTATGAACTTAAGAGACTAATTAATGACTTTTTCTATATACTATGAATAATAGGATACAAAGAACCATTTGGATACATGATTTAAATAAATGCATGAATATTAAGTGAACTAATTCATGTATCAAATTTAATTTTTTTTATCATTCATGAATCAAGTCTAATTTTCAACACCCCTTCTTAAACTTGATTCCCTCTTGAAAACTCCAATCCAAGTACACAATCTTGCAAAATCATCATTCTTCAATGGTTTGGTGAAAATGTTTGCTACTTAATCATTGGTCTTCACATAAGCAAGCTTAACTTCTTTGTTCTCAATGTACTTCTAATGAAGTGAAATCTCGTATATATATGCTTGCTTCGATCATGGAACATAGGATTTTTACCCAAAGCAATAGTTGACTTGTTATCAACATAAATTGGTGTAGCTTCGTTTGGAGGCAAATGAAGCATCTCCAATAATTTCCATAGCCAAATGGCATGACAAACACACGATGCAGCGGAAACATATTCAACTTCACAAGTAGAAAGGGTCACAATGGGCTACTTCTTTGAACACCAAGTGAAAGCGGTGTTACCCATGAAAAACAAAAATCCAATGGTGCTTTTTCGATCATTAAAATCACTGGCCCAATCACTATTACTATAACCATGAAGCTTGAAATTTGTAGAAGATGAATAAGCTAAGCCATAATCAAGGGTACCTTTAATGTAGAGAAGTATGCTTTTAGCAATCTCCAAGTGAGTTAAAGTTGGTGCCTCCATATAACGGCTAACAAGACCAACCCTATAAAGAATATCGGATCTTGTACAAGTCAAATATCTCAAGCTTCCAACAAGTTGTCTATAGAGAGATGGATCCACTTTCGTGCTCTCCTCATATTTTGGCATCTTTGTTCCACCCCCAATGGGAGTACTCACCGGATTGCAATTTTGCATTTTGAATCTTTCAAGAACTTTCTTTACATAAGCTTCTTGAAAAATAAAAATGCTATCTCCATTTTGTTTTACCTCTATTCCGAGGTAGTATGACATGAGCCCAAAGTCAGTCATCTAAAATTCTTGAGCCATCATTCTCTTAAATTCATCAAACATGTTTTCATTGTTGTCGGTGAAGATCAAGTCATCAACGTACAAGCACACCATGATAAAACCTCAAAATGCAACCTTTTTAACGTAAAGCGCATACTCATGTGGACATTTGATGAATCCATGATCTTGAAAATACTTGTCAATCCAGCTATACCATGCTCTAAGCGCTTGCTTCAAGCCATATAGCGCCTTCTTCAACTTCAAAACTTTATCTTCATGCTCCTTGATAACATAACCCAATGGTTGTTGAACGTACACTTCTTCTTCAAGGTATCCATTCAAGAAAGCAGACTTGACGTCCATTTGATAAATTTTCCACTTATTTTGAGCTGCCAAGGAAATGATTAATCGAATGGTTTCCAAGCGAGCAACGGGGTCAAAGGCCTCTTCATAGTCAATGCCATGCTTTTGGCTATAGCCTTTGGCAACAAGTCTTGCCTTGTATTTCTTCGCTTCTCCTCGAGTATTTTTCTTTACTTTGTATACCCATTTCATGCCAATTACTTTTTGCCCTTCAGGAAGAGAGGCTAGCTCCCATGTATTGTTCTTTTTTATTGCTCGTATCTCATCATCTATTGCATGCCTCTATTTCTTGTCTTCCATTGCCTCTTCAAAGTTCAATGGCTCAATGTCAGCGAAGAGACAAAACAAAGATGGATTATCAACAATTTCAGTTTCTTCATAAATTTCCACAAGATTTCTGATACGACTCGGTCCTTCAGAGGGACTATCATGAGGAGATTGAGGAGTAGGAGCAGGAGAATGAGGTGGAGTGGCATCTTCACTTGTATTTCGGCTAGAGTCTCCTTCTTGGAAAGGAAAAATTATGTATTCTTCATTTTTCGGAACATTCCAACCCCACGAACTTCCTTCATCAAATTTCTCATCTCTACTAATAATAATCTTTCCATTGCAAGGATTGTAAAACTTGTAGCCTTTAGAGTTTGCATCATAACAGATGAAAACAAACTTCTCACTTTTCTCATTAAGTTTTAATCTCTTCTCATCTGGCACATGAATATAGGCAATACTACCAAAAACACGTAAATGAGAAACACTAGGTTTCTAACCACTCCAAGCTTCCTGTGGAGTCATGTCTTGAACACTCTTTGACGGGGAAAGGTTAGACAAATACACGGCACATGCAATAGCCTCGGCCCAAAACTCTTTCTGCATACTCTTGCTCTTACGCATACTATAAAACATGTTGAGAATGGTTCTATTCGTCCGCTCCACAACACCATTTTGTTGCGGTGATCTTGGAACTGTAAGGAAATGCCGAATTCCATTGGTATCACAAAAATTGTTAAACTCCTTGGAAGTGAATTCTCCACCTCGATCCGTCCTTAATGCTTTGATTGAGTTGCCACTCTCATTTTCAACAAGGGCTTTAAATTTTTTGAATGCTCCAAAACCTTCATCTTTCGTCTTCAAAAAATAAACCCAGGTCTTGCGAGAAAAATAATCAATAAATAGTAAGAAATCATTTGCTTTACCATGAGAGGGTGGTTTGATTGGCCCGCACACATCCGCATGAAGAAGTTGGAGTGGCTTTGTTGCTCTTGAGGTGGATTCCTTTGGAAAGCTTCTTAGTTTGCTTGCCAATGAGGCATCCTTCACAAAGTTGATTGGGATGATTAATTTTTGCCAACCCATTCACTATTTCTTCATTCGTCAAGGTCTTGAAGCCACCAAAATTCAAATGACCAAATCTTAAGTGCCTAAGCCAAGAATTGTCTTCAACACAAGCTTTTAGACACCTTGGATGGTCAACATTAACATTGAGTAGAAACATTCTATTTTCCTCCATTGGCACCTTTGCAATCAGTTTATGAGAAACATCTGTCATGTCAAAGTATGGCAATTCTTCAAGTGAATGTCATAGCCATTCTCAAGCAATTGTCCCAATCTTAAAATATTAGACTTCAAAGTAGGTACATAATAAACTTGAGAAATCAAAAGATGATTTCCATTTTTAGCATGAATGAGAACATCACCTTTGCCTTTTATTGGAACTTTAGTTTCATCGCCAAAAACAATGTTGTCTTTTACCGACTCATTTATTGTTGAGAATAACTCCTTGTTGCCACTCATGTGATTGGTAGCACCGGTGTCAAGGTACCACGATTGTTTATCCTTTTCTTCTTTGGTTGCCAACAACAACAACAATTCTTCATCTTCCCTTGCTTCAACATAATTCACTCTTTCTTCATTACTGGTGGTGTCACTCCTACATTTGGAAGCATAGTGACCATATTTATGACAAATGTAACATTGAACATTGGACTTGTCATTTCTTCTTTCGCCAACTCTCTTGGAGCCATAGTTCCAACGCCCTCGTCCTCTCGATTGATTGTTTGATCCTTCATGATTCAAATTTTGTTTTCCATCATTTCTTTCATTATCACGACCATAATTTCCTCCGCAACCTCGACCTCGACCTCGACCATGAATTTGACCTCTTTCTTGAGATCGTCCTTTCTCTTTTTGTTGACCTCCCAAGAAGATATTCGTTTGAAGAACTTGAGCCACCAGTTCTTCTTTCTTCTTTAATCTTTCTTCATATGCTTGCAAGGACCCCATGAGTTGATCAAGGGTCATGATATCCAAGTCATTAGACTCCTCAATGGCAATACTAACAAACTCAAGTTTCTAGTCAAGGGATCTAAGAATTTTCTCGATGACATGACTTTCTTCAATATTCTCCCCGTACCGCTTCATATGATTGACAATGAAGGACACTCTAGTGAAATAGTCAAAGACAGATTCAGACTCTTTCATGTGCAGAGATTCGAACTCCCCACGAAGGATTTGAAGGCGAACCTTCATCACTTTTTCAATTCCCTTGAAATTGTTCTCAAGAATCTCCCAAGCTTCCTTAGCTTTTGTTGAGGACGCAACTTTCTCGAACATGGCTTCATCTAAGCCCATGTGAATAATAGAGAGAGGTGTTGATCTAACTTGCGGTACCTTTGCAAGGCATTCCTTTGAGCTTGACTTAAAGCTCCTTCATTCTCTGGTTCATCATAGCCTTTCTCTACAACTTTCCATGCCTTTTGTGAGCCAAGCAACGCCTTCATGCGTATGCTCCAATGTCCATAATTTTTCTTTGTTAGTTTGGGAACAACAAAAGGAAATGAACTATTCATCGTTGAAATGGCTAAGACACCACTCTGTTGGAGATAAAAAAAATTATGGGATGAAAGGTTAGAGAAAAATCAGAGAATTCTTAAAAGGATTTGTATTCTATGGTTTGGCTAATAAAATGTCTCAAGCACAAGGCCTTTTATAGGTACAAAGGATCCCAAATACATTGTATGAACTTAAGAGACTAATTAATGACTTTTTCTATATACTATGAATAATAGGATACAAAGAACCATTTGGATACATGATTTAAATAAATGCATGAATATTAAATAAACTAATTCATGTATCAAATTTAATTTTTTTTATCATTCATGAATCAAGTTTAATTTCCAACACTATTTCCCTACTAAAGGACCAATATATCTTTCCTAACACTTTCTATTCTATACGATGCTAGGTATATTGTAGAAATACCCAGCGAGTAGGACATATCACTGCCTTTAATTTCAAGGGAGTCCCAGAGAGTTGACAGCGATGAAAATGAGGATGAACCTGATGATTTGGAGAATGAATTTGATTATAACCGCAATGAAAGAAGGTATTCACAACAGATTGCAGCAGCATCTCTCTCAGTGCCTTTTTTCGTTATGCTTTGAAATATCATGGCAATGTAGAGCTTAAAGTTTTGCCCTCTTTCGTTTTGGTCCTCGATTTTCTTCGTTCGTTCAACTTGAGTCATTTCTTTATACAATTTTAGTCCTTCATCAACTGATCTTCTATGTTTAGTCCTTATCGTTCCAAAGTAATTAATAATAGATCTGATGAGAATTTCAAAAGGTAGGATATACTCCTCAAACTTTCCAATTGCTGAACTTAATCCATGACACCTATGATTCCCCTGTAATTGCGCCATTTTATACTTTCAGTTGATCAATTGTATTGCAGTTGATCTTCAAGTGCTTCAAATCAACTTTATTTATGATCAAATTTCACCTATTTTCATTAACTCCAATTGAAATTCCTTTTATGTAGAGATCTCCATCCATTTTGCAGATATTTTAAGATCAATAAAATAAATACTCTTTCCCTTTAAAATGTTACACAAATTTTTACCCTTAATCTTGAGTTTTCAAGCAGCTCCAATTTTTTTCTACTAAATTGTAAAAAATTTAGAAATTCATTAAATCATAATTACATCAAGCCCTTGTCTGGTTTTGATTATTAGAAAATCACTTGTCTTCCACACTCAATTTAAAATATATATTCTCAAAAATCTATTTCACGTTTCAAAGAATTATTTATCAAAGACTGATTATTAAACAAGAGCTAATATGTGTACTGAGGTCAATCAAGTATCCATAACTTTGTTGAGATGGAAATTAAGTTACAAATACTCCTTGACAAACAATATCCCTTCATTCATTGAAGCTCTAACTACTGAAATTCATTAAATCTCAAGCCTTTGACCTCCTTTCCCATCATCCATCTTCAATTCCATGACACTGATAAAAATATCTATTGGGTTAAAACATATTTTTGAATTGTTAGCTTCGGTATCAAATACAATCCACAGTTATTTTCTTCTAAAACCATCCTTTTACCAATAAAATTTTCTGGAGTTGTTAAGAAAATGGCATTACCAACAATTTACCATCATATTCTAATTCCCTTTGTTGGCTGAAATAATAAATATAATGATACACTTAGAAGTGTTACATCGTGCACAATCCGTGTGCCTGACAATTGAATCCTCTTGTTTTACGTTCACACAACCTCTGATTTGGAAACTCTTGCCTGCTTGTCTCCATGCAATATCCAACAGCAGTATTGCAAAATATTACTTAAACTTATTTAAGTATAGAAATTCATGTGCACGTGCGCAAGCCGTGCGCACTGGTCAATATATATATATATATAATTAAATTTTTTGGCTAAGATTGTTTGTAAAAATATGATGTTTTATAAACGTCATTGGGATTTAAAATTCTGTTTTGTTTTTTTTATTTTTAAACCAGAAAGAGAATATTTAACCAAGAGACAGAACGCAGTGCAAAACTTTAAGGTTTTATGGATTATAACCTTTTTTATTAGTATGCCTACATCACCTTTCCATTTGTTCAAATCACGTGTCTTTGTGAACGATTTTCTGGGAGTTATTTTCTAATTAGAGTTAGGTAGGCAGTTTCATATCAGAGACACCTTTTACTTAATTATCAAGGATAAACCTAGATGCACATGCCAAATTTAAATATATAATGACCCCTGACGAGTGGGACATGTATATATAGGCACCTTTAATTTTCAGGGAGTCCCAGAGGTTGATGGCAATGAAGATGAGGATGAATTTGATGATTTGGAGAATGAATTTGATTATAACAGCAACGAAAGAAGGGATCCACAGCATATTGTAGCAGCATCTCTCTCAGCTCACCTTAACATTGGCCGAAGTGCTTCTGGAATCACTATTCCATCAGAGTTGGATTCCTCAGCGATTGCTTTGAAAATTTCTCTCCTCACTTATGGTCAAGAGGTAGATTGAGGTTCAATCTTTTCCTTATTTTGTTCGGCGGATTTTTAATGTAGTTATTTAGTTACAATTTTTTGATAGAAATACACATCTTTTACCATGGACTATGCCATTTCTGTGAAAATAGTTAGTTGATATTTTAACATTAAAATGGTTTGAAATAGGTTTGCACTGATATAAGCTTTGTCAGACAAAGGTTCTGCTATTCTCTTAAAGAGTTTTATGGCAATTCAAAGCAATTTTTGGTGAAAAAGTGTATCTCAGCACAGTGAAATTCCTATTTCAACAATCTTTCAGAGTTTTAGGTCGAAAATAATAAATCATTGCCTATTAGACTATCTAATCTCCCTCTCTTTTCCATGTTTTTTGAAAGACACTACCACCACAGCTGCTATCTAGTTATATCATGTGTTGACGTCTTTTTTCATTATGCTTTGAGATATTATAGCGTTGTAGATTCTTAAATTTTTGGCATCCTTCATTTTGTACTTTCTTTGTGCAATTTTAGTCATTACTCAACTAATCTTCTTTGTTAAGTCCTCATCATCCAAAATTTATTAATAATAGATCTCATAAGAATTTCAGAAGGTTGCAATTTACTTATCAAACTTGCCAATTGTTGAAATTAACTCACGACACTCACAATTCTCCTCTGATTGTACAATTAATACTTCCAATTGAATAATTTCAATGCAAATGGTCTTCAAGTGCTTCAAATAAACTTTAGACATGCTCAAATTTCACCTATTTCCATTGAACTCCAATGAAATTCCTTATATGCAGAGAACTCCATCCACTTTGTAGATATATTTTTTATCAATAGAGTTAAAACTCCTACCCTTAAAATGTTACCCAAATTTTTACCATTAATCTTGATTTTTCAAGCTGCTCCAATAGGATTTTCCTCCTAAATTTTAAAAAACAATTATATGTATAGCCTTTGAGCTATTTTTCCACCATCCATCTTCAATTTTATGTCGAGCCTTTGAGCTCCTTTTCCTTCATCCATCTTCAATTCCATGATATTGGTAAAAAAATGAAAATAAAAATAAAATCCTAATGGGTTAAAACACATTTTTGAATTATAATATCATCATTTGTTGTTACCTTTGGTGTCACTATTGATAATTACTTTTTTCCAAAACCTTCCTTTTTTCAATAATTTTTTTTGGGAATAAACTGTTAAGAAAATAGCACTACCTATAACTTACATCATATTCAAATTTCCATTGTTGGCTGAAATAATAATATAATGATAGATTTAGAAATGTTAAATCGTGCACAATCTGTGTGCTTGACGATTGAATCCTCTTGTTTTTGCGTTCACACAACCATACATTTGATTTGGTAACTCTAACTTGCTTGTCTCTGTGCAATATCCCACTATAGTATTGCAACATATTATGTAAACTCATAAGTATAGAAATTCACGTGCTCATGTGCACTTGTGCGTTAGACGACCAAGAGGAAAACTAATATTTTATTAAATTCTCTGTCTAAGATTGTCTGAAAAAATCTGATGTGCTATAAACATCATTTGAATTTACTTATTTTTTGTTAACCAAGAAGAGAACAATTAATGAAGAGACGGAAAGCAGTGCAAAACTATAAGGTTTAAGGATTAGAACCTTTTATTAGTATTCCCTAAATTACCTGTCCCTTGGTTCAAATCACAAGTGCTAGTGATTGATTTTCTGGGATATATTTTCTAATTTGATTTAGCTAGGCTAGTATCAGATACACATTTTTAGTTAATTACCAAGTTTTAGTTTATTATCAAAGATAAACCGAGACATACGTGCGAAATTTAAATATCGCCTATTGCTCTAATAAAGGACCAAAATATCTTTCCTAAAATTTTCTGTTCTATACTGATGCTGGGTATATTTTAGAAATGCCTGATGAGTACAACATGTATATATCAGCAACTTTAATTTTCAGGGACTCCCAGAGTTGAGGGCGATGAAGATGAGGATGAATTCAAAGATTTGGAGAATGAATTTGATTATAACAGCAATGAAAGTAGAGATCGACAGCAGATTGCAGCAGCATTTCTCTCCACTCACCTTAATATTGGCCGAAGTGCTTCTAGAGTCGCTACTCCACCAGAGTTTGATTCCTCAGTGATTGCTTCGGAAATTCCTCTCCTCTAGTTCGAGGCTCAATCTTTTTCTTATTTTATTTGGAAATTTTTTAACGTAGTTATTTAGTTACAATTTTTTGATAGGAGTACACATCTTTTATGAAGGAGGACAGCATTTCTGCTGAAATAGTTAGTTGAGATTTTAACATTAAAATAGCGTGAAATAGGTTTGCACTGATATAAGGATTGTGCAATCGAGGTTCTTCTCACTGATATAAGGATTGTCCAATCGAGGTTCTTCTTTTCTCTTAAGAATTTTTTGTCAATTCAAAACAATTTTCGGCAACAAAGTGTGTATCGGAGTAGCAAAACTCCTATTTCGACAATCTTTTAGAATTTTCGGTAAAAATACTAAATCATGGCCTTTTAGGTTATCTTATCTCTCACTCTTTTCCATACTTTTTCATACATACTACCACCACAACTGCTGCTATCGAGTTATATCATATGTTGACATCTTTTTTCATTATGTTGTGCGATATCATGGTGTTGTAGAGCCTTAAATTTTATGCACTCTTAATTTTGGTCCCCATTTTCTTTGTTCGTTTAGCTTGAGTACTTTTTTTGTTCTTTTTTAGTCCTTGAACAACTAATCTTCTATGATAAGTCCTCATCATCCAAAAATCATTAAAAATAGATGTCATAAGAATTTCATAAGGTTGCAATTAACTTATCAAAGTTGCCAATTGTTGAAATTTACTCACGACACTTACAAACTTGCAAGGGTTGCTAAGGTGTGTTCAATGAAGTTAATCAAGAATTCAGAATTTTGTAAAGACAGAAAATAAATTACGAATTACTTTTCATCCTTGACATACTATATCCCTGTAGTAAGTTGATGCTCCTACTTATGCAATTCATTAAAGCTCAAACCTTCGAGCTCTTTTCCCATCAACCGTGTTCAATTCCACGACATTTATGAAAAATATCTAAAGGGTTACTTTGTTGGCTTTGGTTGCTAATGCTATCCATAATTACCAATATATTCTATTTCCACTGTCGGGTGAAATAATAAATATATAATAGATATTGAAATATTATATTGTGCATAATCTGTGTGCTTGGCAATTGAATCCTGTTGTTTATGTATTCATACAACCAGATACTTAATTTGATTTGGTAACTCTTACTGCTTATCCTCCATGCACTATTGAACTATAGTATAGCAGCATATTACTTAGACTCAGAAGTATTGAAATTTATGCGCATGTGCGCGAATTTTGAACTCATAGGTATTGAAATTCACGTTCACGTGAGCTGATTACACCTTTTTGACCTTGGGCATGCCCTCTTTCATTGAAGGATTTTCATTATGTATACTTCTGGCTCAACGGTCATTTTTTATTATGCTTTGTGATATAAAGTTGTAGAGCCTTAAATTTTTGCCCTTTCATTTTGGCCTCCAGATTTCTTTCCTTTTTTCAACTTTAGTCCTTTTTTTATGTGCAATTTTAGTCTTTCATCTTCTATTTTTAGTCCTCATCATCAAAAATTCATTAACCATAGATATGATAAAAATTTACAAAGGTTTCAACTATATGTAAATTAAGTTAAATGTGAAGACATTCTCGTAAGTTTCTAAATTCTGTGACTTCTTCACATCCTTTCTACGCCACAATATTGTTAGGCTTTTCTTCAAGATATAAATAATGATTTGGTTCTTGGCACCTTTCTTAATCAGGAACTTTATCTTGTAGTGCCAGCCTGTTCTATCTCACCTACCTGCTCATCCATGAATTCTTCAGAGTGGGCCCTAAGGCCAGGCATATGGGGACCGTCGAAGAAGTGCTTAAATTTTCTAACCATTAAATAAGTACGAATCACTATCAAGACTTTATTCCATCGAATTTTAGTTATAAATAAATTTCTTGAAATTGATTTGTTAAATAAAAGTCAACTTACTTGTCATTAAAGATGCCAATAAATTAATAAGGAAAAAAGTCTGATTTTCGTTTTCAATCTCTCATTTGAATTCTTGTAATAATAAAACCCTTAAACCATTCTAAAAAAATGCGATCACACGAATGATTCGGTTAAAGCATCAATGTCAATGTCATGATGTTAGGGATAATATGCAGGCAAGAATGAGTTAAAGTCTGCAGTAAATCATCTATTCTCATGATCATTTTATTTGATTTCTCCATGAAAAACTTCACACTTCTACAATGAGAGTCCTCTTCATCTTTTTTCCCATCATTTTCCAGCTTTCTTTTATGATTGTACAGTTAGAAAATACTTGTGCCTGGAATCCGATTCTCTATTCTTCAGTTATTACATATTTCTGGTAAGGTTCATTGATGGCCACCACTTAAAAGGAGATCTTTAATATCGAAAACATATAATTCATTTTCCACTAGAAATGTCGGTACAAGACCGCCCAAATTTATATTTCTTGACCCATACATTAATTTTACTATTCAACAATTTAGAATGTAACTCCACAATATTCTGAAAGACTTATTCAAAAAACACAACAACATTAGACCTTGACACATTCAAAAACATACTTGACTCAAGAACACAGAAAACTAAAAGTTGATTTTGACTGGATTCAGAGCATCAAATCTAAGAGATCAAAGCAACATTGAGAATTTTCCAACTATAGTATTGTGACGTATTATTTAAACTCATAAGTACTGAAATTCATGTGCACGTAAGAAAATCATGCTCAGTGGTGCATGTGACGACGAAGAGGTGAAAAAAATTGTTCTGTGAAAATTGTCTGCTAGGATTTTTGAAAAAATATAATGTGTAAAAAACGTTATTTGACTCAATAACATGGCGTACTTAAATTTGATTTTGACTTGATTAAGAGCATTAATTCCAGAGGATTGAGCCAACATTGAGAAAGGTCTATATTTATCGTATTTGTCTTAAGCATAAATATAACGCCTACATCGTTTTGTTTGATGTTGAAATTCCTCATATGCAGAGATTTCCTTCCAATTTGTTATTTTGTTACCCTTACATATGATATGATTTTAAGCATTAAATTAAATTACAATGTTGGTGAATTTAGTTTTGTAAATATGTATTTATACATATAAAAACAAGTTATAATGTTTATTATTATATAATTATATATGTTAAGTGTTTTAGTGGGAGAATAAGTCTAAGTAAGTCAAGTATCCTAATCCTAATGCCATCCCAAATATTTCTCCCCATTCTCTCTCTTTTTCCTACTAACTTTTTAAACTGCCCAACAGCTATCAAAACTCACATGTCTTTTAAAATCTCTATTTATACGTATCTCCCTTTATTCTTCTTGTATTTTACAGCAGTTCAACAAAATCAAATAAATGATTAAAATCTTTGGGAAAATTTATAGAGGCACAAAAATCTGCAATTTTGTGAACATCGAATCAAGGTTTTCAACTGTTTAAGATATGATAACGATGTGCAAGTGGTTTTCTCCCTTTTAATTTTATTGCTTCATTGACAAAAGTTATGATAAGGAAGTGACATTATTTGATATATGATAATGGCCATCTAGGACAAAATGATATGATATGCTATGAGCTCTTATCGGATTCTAAAAATATGATATGATGGTATGACAATTTTGATATGTGAATTAAAACTTTTTTTTTGGGATTGCACAAATACTTGTGTCCTAGTTAATGTTTTCATGTACTCATCCGTTTTTCTTGCGTCTCACGGGTTAGAACAAGTCACTAGTTAGTGCCTAGCAAGTTTTACTCACAAGTTTTATGCCATTTTAACTTTATTATTGACTAGATCATATGAGTATGGAACATTTTTAAAGTGTTTATTATTATTAATTTACAGGTAGGTGAGGTGTTGTAAATTATTGTAAAAGTGGAGAAAACAAGGCTATTGACATAAGCTGAGGAGAAAACAGAAACAAAAGGGCAAAAAAGTACATTCTCTACATCAAAAGAAGAAAAAACAAGGAATTTAACCAAGGCGCCACCATTGTGGCTCCTCAGCGCCAACATGAAGAATGGAGGACAGAGATATGGCGCCAGTGACGCCACACCCCAGGTGTCGAGGCGCTACATGACGTAAAGAGGGCGAATTCTTTAGCTCCTTTTGAAGTTCATAAAAACGCTAAACTCAGCAAAAATGCAAGGAGAAGTATAAATACAAGAATGTTGGCACTTTTGAGGGGTTCCATAGATTGAGATGCAAAGAACACTTGAAAATTAGGAGAGCGAATCAAAGGAGAAAAAATCAAGAAATCAAAGATTTAAGGCATTGATTGAAAGAAAAAGATCTTGGTGCAAGAACCATCCTCTTTTCTATAGCTTTCTTTAAAATTGGATGATGTATTGAATACAAATCTCTTATTTTTTTCCAAACATTTTGAGTAGCTAAATTCTTTATTAGGATGACCAATGTAATCTATTTGAGACCCTTTATTTCTTTTGTTCAAGATTCTAGTTCTTTCATCATATATGTGTTGATTTTATTCATGTATTTAATGATTTTAATTACATGATTAATAATTTAATGAATTTGTGAATCTTTTACAAATCAATATATGAGTTTTAAATTTAGGCCACATAGTAAAATCCAATAATTTAGTATAACATGCAAAGATACCTATGCTAATTATTGCAATCGTTACATGAATACTTAAAACAAATAGTGAATTTAACTAAAATTGATTCAATCACTTAAATAGACTTAATAAAAACTCGAGAGAGGTAAATTGAATACCAAAAAAAGAATTAGATTGAACACTACATTAGATTTGTTAATTTTGAATTAAGACTTAAAGGTAATTAATAGATGAAATTGTTATGCCCTAATATTTCATTTGACATTAGAATTTTAAATCGATAGCTGTGTGCATCCAGCTATTTTCAATTAGTAGACAGTTTTAGAAAAACAATCACAACAATCGCAATTCTTTTTTTCATCATATAAGAGTTAGAAATATTAAATTAAATATTAAAGTATAGTCCTTTGGGAACAATAATCCAGACTCAAATGTCCACTATATTATTTGTTACGATGTCTATACTTGTGATACAAAAAATGCAACAGTTAGCAGGCGATAATGTGCTGTTGTTGTGCCTGGATTTGTTGGGCTTAAAAAATTAAATCCGGTGTGACGTGGTTGAAATTTTAGGTTCTTTAGCTCATGGACTTTTGTTTCAATTATGTTGGATCTTGACATTATATTTAACATGATTATTTTGATGCTTTGTTATATAATCTGTGTTTCTAAGGCTTATGGCTTTAAAATTTGTTAAGGATTCTATTTTCTGGAAATTTGAAATGTAAGGTTGATTTAAATTCCTGGCTTTTGGATGAGATTCACATTTGGACATTTTGAATTTTGAGGCTACTATTTTGAAAATTGTTAAGCATTAGGCAAAGTTAATTTCTGGAAAATTGAAATTGTGAGGTCAGTTCAAGTTTCTATCTTTTGGATGAGATTCAACTTTGGATATATTAATTGCAATATAGGCAGTGGAATTCATGAATTTTTCTTGTAAACATTACTAACTTAGGAACATTGGTGAGCTATAAATGATTGACATGAAGATATTCAGTTTAAAAGTTTACTGTTAACATAATATAAAAAATAAAACCACACTATGGAGTATACTTGTCTGAATGAAATGAATTTAGTAACTATCCGAATTTTAAATTTGGTTCATTACAGCAGATACTTTTTATATTAAAGAAATAAAAACTCTTTCCCTTAAAATGTTACACAAATTTTGGCTGTAATCTTGATTTTTCAAGCTGCTTCAACAGTTCTTCTCCAAAATTGTAAAAAATATCGAAACAAATCAAATTCTAATTAAATTAAGCCCTTATTTGATTTTGATTATTTGGTAATCAGTTCTTTTCCACACTCATTTTCAACAATGCATTCTCAAAAAATAACGTTTTCCACGTTTTGAATAATTACTTCTCAAAGAATATTGATCAAACAAGTTGATGTAGATCGAATTTACAAACATACGATACTAATAACTCAAGCCGATTGAACGGGAGAAACAAACGTTTTTCTTATTTCATGAGCAACCAAAACCCCTAGGAGACGTTTTAGAGCCTTAAATAAGAAAAAACAGTTAACATACTGACCAGCAGTCCCTTAATGGGCTGGGCTACAAAGCGGGAATAACAAATATGGAAAATAAGAAACTAAAAAACTTTAAATGCCTTTTTGACCCAATAAACGAATGCAAATGGGCAAAATCCATCATACATCATAGTAAAGCTAAATGTTCATCTACATCATATATATTTATATATATATATATATAGACACACACAAACACACACACTTACATGGCAATCATAGCAAAAGTAGAAGAAAAAAATAAACAATAATAAGGGGACGTGATCCTTATTTTGTCTTCCAAAAAATCAAAGCAAGTTCATAAGGTAGGATATCTAGGTGCAGTGTATTCTATCCCATTTTTAATTATTTTTTTCATGTTAATGAATTATTGTACTTATGAAGCTAAAATGTGATATGATATGATATGAATGATATGGTCATTCTGATACAAATAATATAACATGATATGAGCTCTTACCGATTTCTAAAGATATGAGAAGACGGTATAATTTTTTTGATACACGTGTAAAAATTTTTACTCTGGATTGCACCATTAATTTTTCTATGTCCTATTGAGTATTCTCATTACTCACCCTTTTCCCTACTCCTCATAGATTAGAATGGGTCGATGGTTGGCCGGCGATGCGATGGAGTCGTGATGCAAAAAATTATGGAATTCAAAATAAATAAATTCGGAGTAACATGACTATGGACTTTTATTTTTAGCGTTATTTCAGTTTTATTTTCATGTGAAATTTGCAATTTAAGATTTGGGATATGTTTCAGTTAATTCTATTTTCCATATGCTTTATTTATTTTATAGATGGAACTAGAAGCTTTAATTTACCGTGAATAAGTTTGTTTAGTGGATAATGAATTTCTCCAATTGAAATAACAATATTGTTCCACTGGTGATAAACCAAGACAAGAAAATTTTAATGCATGCAGTTAGCATTGTTTTGAGAAAAATATTAAAACTGTCGAGATAACCACGAATTCTAAAAATCTATAGTAAATTGCCCATTACACAAGCATATAATTATTGTTGATTTATTTATAGCAATTTTATCTTTATACTTTTGAGATAATAAGAGGTAAAACACTGACATTTTATCGACAGGACTTATTTTTATTTTATAATTTTTATAGAATAAAGGTTTTAGTAACGATTTTAAATTGTTAAAAGTTGGGTCGTTACAAATTCCTATGAATCGAAGCAGCACTTACAAAGGTCTATAAATACCATACTTGTCTAGAGTATAAATATAACAACTACATCGTTTTGTCTGATTATAAAATTCCTTTTATGCAGAGATTGCCTTCCAATTTTCTGATACATTTTAGATCAATGAAATAAAAACTCTTTCTCTAGAAATGTTGCACAAATTTTAACAGTATCTTCATTTTTCAGCTGCTCCAATAGTTTTTCTTTTCCTAAATTCTATAAAAGGTAGAAATTAATCAGATTCTAATTAAATTAAGCCCTTGTTTGATTTTGATTATTTGGGATTCACTTCTTTTCCACACTCATTTTCAATAATGCATTCTCGAAAAATAACGTTTTTCTCATTTCGAATAACTACTTCTCAAAGAATCATTATCAAACAAGCGCTAAAGTGTGTGCAATGAAGTTAAGCAAGAATCCGAGGCTTGGTCAAGAAGAAAATTAAGTTTCAAATGTCTTCTTATCCTTGACACACTGTATTCCTTCGGAAAGTTGATGCTCCTTGTCCTGCAATACGTTTAAGCTCAAGCCTTCAAGCTCCTTTCCCATCACCTGTCTTCAACTTCACAACATTGATAGTAAAATCTAATGGGTAAAAACAAGCTTTTGGATTATAATTTAATTATATGTTGTTATCTTTTGATGTCTAATATTATTGACATTAACTTTAGACTATAGACTTCCTTTTTTCTATAAATTTTGTGGAGTTATTGTTAAAACAATGGTGATACCATCTACTTACCTACATATTCTATTTTCCATTGTTGGGTGAAATAATTCATATAATGATGGATATAGAAATGTTATATCGTGCACAATCCATGTGTTTGACAATCGAATCCTCTTGTTTATGCATTCACACAACCAGATATTAGATTCGGTAACTCTTACTTGCTTGTCCGCAATGCAATATCCAATTACAACATATTTCTTAAACCCATAAGTCCTAGAATTCATGTGCAAGTGAGAAAATGGTGCACACTGGTGCTTGTGCGACAACCAAGAGGTTAAAAAAATTGTTTGGTTAAAATTGTTTGCTATGATTGTTAGAAAAAATCTAATCAGTAAAAAAATTTGTTTGACTAAATAACACATCAAACTTAAATTTGATTTTGGCACGATTAGGAGTATTAATTCCAACGGATCGAAATCAATGCTTACATAGGTTTATAAATATCATATTTGTCATAAATATAACGACTACATCGTTTTGCTTGATAATAAAATTCCTTATATGCCGAGATTGCCTTCCATTTTGTAGATACTTTTTGGATCAACAAAATAAAACTCTTTCCCTTAAAATGTTACATAAATTTTAGCTGTATATTGATTTTTCAAGCTGCTCCATAAGTTCTTTTTATCGTAAATTGTAAATATAGAAATTAATTAAATTCTAATTAAATTAAGCCCTTGTTTGATTTTGATTCTTTGGGAATCACTTCTTTTCCACACTCATTTTCAACAATGCATTCTCAAAATATAACCTTTTTCACATTTACTTCTCAAAGAATCATTATCTAACAAGCACTAAAGCAAGTGTAATGAAGTTAATCAAAAAGTATGTTGCAAATACTTTGTCATCCTTGACACATAATATCCCTTCATTAAGTTGATGATCGAACTCCTGCAATTCTTTAAAGCTTAACCCTTCAAACTCCTGCAAGATATAAACATTAGAAAAGAATTGCATTTAAAACCATAGGGTAGTAAAATTTTTGAAACCTCGTGCTTCTTACACATTAACATTGGAGGAAAAAAATATTTTGCAAGTTCTTGAAATCTGTGAAGTTTTCTGATGGATATGCATCAAATATTTCTAAATGTGTTCGAGAAAATGAAGGCAAAATATTAGGTTTGAAAACTCGTGATTGTCATGTATTGTTACAACAACTTCTTCACGTTGTTATTCGAAATTTTTGCGAAAGGAGGTGTATACTGCAATTGCAGAGCTTTGTTGTTTTTTTAAACAATTATGTTCAAGAACATTGAATATAAATGATTTAGAGAAATTGGAAGAAGGGATTGTTATAATTTTATGTAAACTAGAATGAATTTTCCCACTAGCATTTTTTTATGTACTAGTTCATTTAGCTATTCACCTACCTGAAGAAGCAAAACTTGGAGGTCCCATTGCATTTAGATGAATGTATCCAATTGAAAGGTAATTGCTAATATTGTATACATATACACTTGTTCATTGAATTATTACTTTCAAAAACATTTTTTGTAATATTTGATGACAGAATATTAGGTTGATATAAGAGTTATGTTAAGAATAAAGCTCAACCCGAAGGATCAATTGTTGAAACATATATCGTTAATGAGTCTTTGAATTTATGCTCGATGTATCTCAACGACATTGAAACAAGATTTAATCAACTTGAGCGCAATGACGATGGTGGGACTCCATTTACAAACTTGTCAATCTTCTCTCAAAATACTAGACTATTAGGTCATGCAGAACCAAAGTTACTTTCAAAATAGGAAGTTGATAAAGAGCATTGGAATGTCCTAAATAATTTTGATGAAGTTCAGCAATATTTAGAGTAAGTTCTTAATCAACTTTTAAATTGTTTTGCTATTAGTTACAAATGTGTTGTAGTATTTAATTGCATGTTCCTTTTGTAGTGAGCACATGGAGCTGTTCCAACAACAAGATCATGACATTTTTGAAAAAAAAAAAAAAAACAAGAAGAATTGTTTCATGGATGGTTTGCTTCAAATTTAAGTTTTAATACATGTCTTATTTATTTAGTAATGTGACATAACATTCGTATCAAAAGGTATATTGATTAATATGTTTTTATTAGCATGGATAACGAGATTCTATAATAAAAAAAATTCGGTTGCAAGCAAAGAATTGTATGCATTAGCATGTAAACTGGATTTTAGAATATTTTCCTATTCAAGTTGTATTGCTAATGGAGTATGATTCCTTGCTAAAGATCGAGATGATTGTGGTACAACACAAAATAGTGGAGTGATGGTGTCGAGAGATGAGAACATCAACTTGTTTGGTATACTTGTGATGTTATTGAGTTGGTCTACATTTTTGACTATCGCATCACTTTGTTCCAATGTAATTGGTACAATAATAATCCAAAGCAAAAAAGAACAGCTGTAGATTACCATCTTACTTCTATCAATGTGAATCGTAAATTGTACATGGATGATTCATATATATTTGGCATCCAAGCACAACAAGTATTTTATTTGGATGATCTTTTGTTGGATCCACAATGGAAGGTAGTGGAAAAGGTACAACATAAAGGCATAAGGGACATTCCTTAAAAAAATGATGGTGGTAGTAAGCAAGTAATATTTCAAGAAAATGAATCATCAAATTTGTCTTGCCAATACAGCCAAAAAGATCTTGACACTCAAGTATGCCATAGAGGAGATGTTGATCCAGATATTATTGAAAATGAAGCACTACAAATAGATGTGGAATCAATAAATAAAAATATGAATAATGTTATATATGATACTTCGGAAGAGGAAGATGATACATTGATCTATATTTATTTGGTTGACAGTCATATGATTTTTTTTTCTATTTTGATATCAATTATATTTTAATAATTGTACGTTGAAGCATGCTCTTCATAAAGTCACGAGTTATTTCTAGTTAAGTTACATTTCCTTATAAATGTGCACCATGGTAACGATTCCATTGCAATGAAAGAAAATCGTATATTATGTGTTTAAAATAGAATTTCCGACATACGTAAATAAATATAGAATCAATTAGGTGACAATTGTACATCGTTGAAACGACAAACCCTTTGTGTTGCGAAATAAATTTAACAACGAGCACAACTTGACACGTAAATAAAAGTTCACTGTCACAAAATAATTTTCTTAATAATATTATATGTCATAAAATAAAATACGTGACATATATAAATAATCATGAAATAAATTAGGCAACAACTATACTCTTTGCACAAATGATGGCACGACAAAATATTTGTGTTGCGAAATAAATTAAAATACAAGCATCAC
The DNA here is from genome assembly GCF_002742605.1 of Olea europaea var. sylvestris. Lineage (NCBI taxonomy): Eukaryota > Viridiplantae > Streptophyta > Magnoliopsida > Lamiales > Oleaceae > Olea > Olea europaea. The sequence goes on along the minus strand of NC_036241.1, from coordinate 705,256 downwards.
TTGTTACATAAAATATTGTACTACAAATATTGAATATATTAAAATACATTATGTGACATATCATATACATTGTAAAACATATTTCACGACAAAAATTACTTGTTATTAAAAATATATTACTACGTGCATGTGTTGTTGCAAAATCAAATAGGTAGCAAAAGTGACACCTTTAAAAGAATATTCACAACAAATATTTTTTTCATAAAAACTTTATTGGAATAATCGTTACAACAAACTATCGTGTCAACCTTTTATTTTTTTCGCGATATATACGCATTGCGTTGACATTATAGTTACAATTATTATGTTCCTGTTTCATATTTTCTGCGACAAATAATGTTGTGATTTTGTTAATACGATGAATGGTCAAAAGTTGTCGCAAAATATATTCGGTGACTCAACATTCACAACATAATTTTCATAAAAGCTATATTGGAATATTCATTGCGACAAACTGACTTGTCGCCCTCTAAATTTTTCGCGCCGACATTATGACAAAAAAATTGTGTCGCTATTTTGCAGTTTTTGCATTAACACAAATAGTGTCATGATTTTTGTTAATGCAATGGACGGTCGAAAGGTGTCGCAGAACACATTCTATGACTCATGTAGAGCGACAATACCCGTAACAAATGTATTATCGTTGCTAAATTACTTTTGCAACTAAATCTCAAATTTTGTGACAACATTTTTTTTTTCACAATTTGGTTATTTTTTGTAGTGATGGTTGTAACGACCCAAATTTTAGAATTCTAATCACTACCAAAAGTTTCTTTAAAAAATTTAACATGACAAATAACTATTTATAAATTTATGTAAAGATAGTTTACTCAAGGTAAATCTTTAATAATTTATTAATCAATGAAAAGGTCAAAGATTTATCTACATCAAATCTTATTCCTACATATTTATAAAGATCAAACAAAATTTTAGTCACCCATTAGCGTATAATAATAATTCTCTGAAATTATTTAATATAGTCATCTACTCCAATAATTCACTGAAAAACATAATAGATAAAAAATTGGATTTATAACAATGTCATCTCTTGATTAAAGTATAATTAACATATAATACCTAATTCATATTATAATTCAACTTTAGTGCTAAATTACTCCATACAACAGTGTAAGTACATGGAAACTAAAGAGCACAAATTAATTAATAAAAGGAATCATCAACAACTTCTATCATAAATTTTCCACAAATAATAATATAGTGAGCGAGAAATTTCACTAACGTCAACATAAATTTTCAGTGACCCATTTCCCCTGACAACTTCCAATAATTTTAATTCATGTGATAAAATCAAACAAACATATACTACATTTATTCTGCATAATTGATTGTAAATAAAAATTTGGTTCCGCCAATATAAAATAACACCTAAGGGAATACATAATCAATTAAATCATGTCTTTTTATCCATAAATAAAAATTTGATATAATTATAAAACTAAAGCAAATGCAGGAAAAAAAATCTTTGGTCACAATACAATGATTTTTTTTTTTTTTTTTTTGTCCAAAGAATCTTGGCACCACGAGAGAACATGATCTCTCATCTGCCGCCAACCTGTTCTAATTTGTGAGTAGTAGGAGAAAATGGCGAGTATAGGGAATACTCAACAAAAAACAAGTAATTGTACAATCCTAAATAAAATATCAATTCATACATCAAAATAATCATATCATCATATCTAAAACCAATAAATGCTCATAATAAATCATATCTTTATTACCAGACGGCCATATCATATCATATCTTTCATTAGTATAATATTTATCAACATGAAAAAATAAATTTAAACAGGACAACTAACTTGCAACTCGTAATCCTACCTTGTTAGCTTAGCTTTTTGAAAGGGAAAAACCAAAAATACGTTCCAAATCTTTACTTTCTACTTGTGTTGCTGCTGCCGTAGTATATGTGCATCTATATTTTCTAGTGTAAATAATGAGGACTTTCGTATGAATAATGAGGACTTTTGTATGGTATTTAAATTTTATTTTATTTTTAAGAACAAAAAAAAAACCATTGATATTTTGGTAAAATAAAATCACGAGTGTCGTGTTCAACCATACAGAAGGTCCCCATCAAGTATATACTACGTCATCACTAACAAATCAAATACAAACTACTACTATATCTTTATCCCATTCATACACATGGCAGCATACCTTTTTAAATTAAAAAATTTAATTTAATGAAAAACTATTTTACTACTTTTTTAAATTGCAATATCTTCGATCTAACTTATTCGAATTAAATTTTTTCTCTAGCCCATGTTGCGCCGTTTAAAACGACCTACATTAAAACTCACTCTATAAAAATTTAATTATTTCACCCAAAAATATAAGAATTCAAAACTATTTCGCATAAGTCCTTCAACTTTTGGGTCAAATAATTAGATTTTGATAGAACAATGATAAGTATATCAATATTGGCTAGTAGATTGCTCTTATTTAATAATGTCTATTATGCTTGAGAAAAAATTACTTCAATGAATTAGATTCAAGATGTTGCAGTTTAAAGAAATTGTTGTTAATTAGAAATTAATTAAGTTTGCTTATTGATTTCCAAACGATTGACAATCACGTGTATTTTGTCATATAAACATAAACCTATCCTCTTGATTTTATTAGAAATTGTATTTCAATTAAAAGTGCCCTAAATCTTACTAGTTGAATTGAAATTGCACGCCCACTTTCAATAGGGAACTCTTTTTTACCCAATTCTTATCTAATTTCTTGTAGCGCACAGCTCCCACTTCTAAACACTCACAAATTCTATTAGACCAGGTCATAAGGGTGTGTGTGGGTGTGTGTGTGGGTGTAGAGAGAGAGAGGTGCCGATTGGAGGTACAAAACAAACAAAAATATATATACATACACAAGAGAGAAGTTTTGAGAATCAAGAAGCCAATTCATACATTTAATATTATTATCAAGTGTACTCGCACATCCATTTATTCAATGCAATGATTTGAGAAAAGTCTTGGAACGTGTGATCAAGATTTTGAAGGTTTGAGGTAGGATTTCGAGGTGCAAGTGATTTGTCCCGATTAATTTATTTCTTCATGTTGAAAAATATTATGCTTATGAATGTTTTGTTATGATATGATATGAAATGGTCATCCGGTACCAAATATTTGATTTATTATAAGCTCTTATCATTTTTTAAAGATATGATATGACTATATGATATTTTTGACACATGATTTAATATTTTTATTCACAACTGCACAATTACTCATGTCTTATTGAGTATTCTCATATACTCACCCTTTTTTCCCTACCTCTCACAGGTTAGATTGGGTCGTTGCCTAGTGCACAACGAGGTTCCATTGTTGTGCTTGGATTCTTGGACTAAATAAATTAAATTTGGCGTAATGTGATTGAATTTTTTATTCCAACTGTAACTTTAGTTTTATTAGTTTATTCATTTTTTTCCCCTTATATTTGAATTCGGAACATAGAACCACATTGTTTGTTAAGTTCATTCTTTGAAATCAATATTTTATGACATTTTAATTTTCTATCATGTATAATAAAACGTGTAACTTAATTAAATGATTTAGACTTTACTGGAATGCAGTTATAAAATGGTTCATTTATTTTCTGGCCATTGCATGGATAGGCATTGACATGGAGAATAAAATAGAGATTTTTCTTCAGCAAGTTGCTTTTCCTTTAAATTTCAAGGAATTGCTTTTGGTGAAACATATATAATATACATCAAATACTTGATACATGAATTCTTCATTAATTTAAGGATAATGTGGTTGCCTCTACTGTTTACATTTTAATTACTCAATGTAAGTCTTTAAAAAAAATTAATTAAATAAAAGAAGTATTGCATAGTAAATTATTTTGTTGTATATTCTTTTTAGTGATATGCTCGTTAAGTTAAAAGAAAGATATGAAAATTTCTATGTAACTTTGAGTAAACTGCAAATGCATAATTTTGTACATAATTGCATTGTCAACTTGCTAAATTTTAAAGAAACTTTTGGTACCGATTTAAATTCTAAAATTTTGGTCGTTACAAATTGAGCACAAAAAATGTATATCATAAAGGAAAGGAGAGATTGTAAAGCGCTATAGCTTTCCCACAAAATATTTGATAGTCTTGACAATAAAAACTCCTATGTAACTAAGGACCATTTTAGAATTTCTTGAGCTTGAGAGCAATAATTTTAATATGTTATGAAAGTAGATAACTTGGAGCAGGCAAACTTCTAAGATGTTTCTATCACTTGGCTCTTTTTTTTTAATTAGTTTCCTAGTGGATAAAACCGGATTATTCATACCGTATATGCAATTTACATGTAGGAACTGTTCATACTGTATATGCAATATACTGTATTTACACATACTCGTATATACAAATTATCATATATGCAGATTATCGTATATGCAGCATACCATATTTTTAACAACATACTGTATTTCCACTAGCATACCGTATATGCAATAGATTACCGTATTTGCATATACCGTATATGTAGTGACCAAGATAAAATATAGCAAATTTAAATTACAATAGAATAAATAAATTAATTTGATCAAATTAATCTAGTTGGCCAAATAACGTAGATTAATTTTTAATAATCACAAATAGAACGACCAACATAATAAACTGCAAATTATATGAAGCATACAAATAAATTGTAGAAATATTAAATAACAGATGAACTTTCAATCCGAGGCCCGTGTGAGCATGTTTCCTTAAAACAGATTCACCCCGTCACCGTAGGTGCTTGAAATTTAATCCAAACAAATTCACCCAGTTTCCCAGGATGCAACAGTAAACTAGTAGAATTTGAGCACTATAGAAACTACTCCGACGAACTGAGTTAGTATTCAAACAATATCACCACCACATGTTGGACGAAAACTGTATATTCAGACAGACAGAACAATACTATATATGTAGACAGAACAGTGAATTTTCGTGTATTTTCTAGCATGTGTAAGAAATTGTTGGAAAATGAGATTTAATACAAGTTAAATCTGCCCATTGACTCTATGACAATAAAATTAGAGTTGCTTCAGTAACCATTGGAGTTTTAGCAGTTTCAGAAATTCAAATGTCAATTGAAGCAAGTAAAAAAAATTGCAAAACATGAACACTCCAAACGAGCCAATTTTTGTTCGGTCTAGTCTGAAATTTGTATATGCAGGTCACACCTACACACTATAAGGTCCTAAAGCTATTTTGGTCCATGATTTGCACCCCTCTGCGCGCATGTGAAAACAACCTCTATGCTCCACATGATTACTCTCTTTCAATGTGTAGTCATATATAAAGTGATTCATGCTTTTTTCATTTTCCTATGTGGGACATGTCCAATTTTCCCAGATAAACCATCTTTCAATGGGCAATTTTTAACTCCAATTTCTCATTCATCCAAGCTTCATTTTTGGCAAGTAAATATATGATTTCGATATTCTCATGGAGGAGAATACAAATCAGTTTTGATCTTCCAAATTGGACCAACGGGTCCCACTGAAAATTGTGTCAAAAGTGAGCCATTTACTCATTTTTTCCAACTGTTTCCCCAACACAATCTTACATAAAAGTCGAACAGCGAATCAAGTTCTCCCCCACCCACCATTCTCTTAACCCGTGTATATATATGTATGTACCCATTTAAGCTTCCAATTTTACATTTTTAACTCACTGCGCCTAGTTTTACTCCATTTTCTGTCAGTGGGGCTTCAGTGGAGGATAAACAGCATTCCTCTGTCATTCTTGGTTTCATGAAACTAGACTTTCGAGCCGGAAGATGAGGATATTGTTATTTTCAGGAATGGGAAGGGAATTCTCTTTTCCTACAAACACTGCAAATTATTAGTCATCCTTCCAGTTCCATAACTGTGCTGAGGCAGATAGAGTTTGTGAGGGCACAGTTGAGAAGGATTTGTTGACACGATGATCTTCAGTTTTAAGGTTTCCATGCTTCCTCACTATTTTTGTTCAAAATCTCTGATGATCTTGAAGAGCTTGCTGTTAGCAACTTCATGGTTCCATGCCCTTTACTCATTTTCAACTCTTTCATTGACGAATTTTCATTCTTTACACTTATGGCACATCATTTGCATTCTAGTTAAATAATATGTTGATGTCATTTTTTGATATGCTTTGTAGTGTTAAGGTGTTGCAGAGCCTCTATGTTTTGCCCACCTTCATTTTGGTCTCAAGACTTTGTTCAACTTGAGTCTTTCCATTGTGTGATTTTTGTAGCGCCTCGAAAATTTTATAGAATAAAACTATAATTTTGGAAAGTTGATGGACTAAGGTAAAATAGTATTAAATCCAATAATATTTTGGGTCGAGTAATTCATTATTGATAAAGTGATAATTAATATATCAATATTGGACTCCTTTTGCGACTGTAATTAAAAGTCTTTGACTCCATAAATAGTTATTTCATATAAGTCCAAGTTATTTCAATAATTAATAGGTATTATTTTATTACTTGATAAAATAACTTTTAAGATAATTAGGAAAAGAAAGTAATGTTACATTATATAAATCAATGTTTAACCTTAAGTTTGAAAAATATTGGATGTATCGTATTTGTTATTTCCTATTAACCACCGAATTTAATTTTCCGTGTGCTCACATTATTTGTTAGTTGAATAAATCCACCCATTATCTCTCATGTTCCCACTAACTTCTAACCACCTCACATTATTGCATAAACTCACATTTCTTTTTCCCATTTCAAATATCTCTTAGTTTATCTTCCACTATAAAATTATCATTTTACTTTTGTTTTATTTCCAACAACAAAATCAGTTTTAAAAAGTACCTTTATAATCCTCCATCTTTTAGGAAGAAAGCAAAATCCTTATATAAATTTTTGGGCAGCTTCAAGATTTCAAAGGTTTAAGGCAGGATTTTGAGGTGCAAGTGGTTTATCTCATTTAATTTATTTCTTTGTGTTGATAATATTATGCTAGTGAAAGTTATGATATGATATGAAAATGGCTATTTGGTATAAAGATACGATATATTATGAGTTCTTACCGGTTTCGAAAGATGATTTTTTTTACTCATGATTTAATTTTTATTTGAACTTGGAACACATTTTGATTATGAACTGCATTGTTTGTGATGTTAAATTTTTGAAATCAATAATATTGTTTATTTATTTGTCTAGCAAGTACAACAAAATGTGGTATGCATGAATAAATTGAGTGGATTAGATTTTAGTGTAATTTGTTAGGACAAACGGCTCAATAAACTTTATTTAAGATTTTTGTAATGGCTAATTCAGCGACACTAACTGCATGTATTAATTGTCGACTTCCTTTTCGTAAAGATCAATTTTAAAGATCACATTGGGTGAGATTTTCATGATATGCGTTAATTAGGTGAAAAATAGATGAATTAAAGAAAATGGAAATTTTTAAATCAATCTTGTTTAAACCACCTTTCCAGAAATTTATGAGTAATTATTTGTCACTTAAAATTTTTTAAAGAAACGTTTTGGTAGCAATTTAAATTCAAAAATTTGGGTCATTACAATTTTAGTCTTTCATTCTGATAAAAATTTTGGAAGGTTTCAATTTACTTCTCAAACTTTCCTGTTGTTCAATTTAACTCAAAAAACTTATGATTTTCCTCTGACATCACCATTAATAGTTCCAATTGATCCATTGCAATGCGGTTGATCTTCTACTGCTTCGAATAAACATTAATTATGATCGAATTTCACCTATTTCCATTAACTCCAATGAAATTCTTTATATGCAGAGATCTCCTCATTTTGCAGCTATTTTTAGTTTAATAAAATAAAAACTCTTTCCCTTAAAATGTTGCGCAGTCTTTACCTGTAATCTTTATTTTCAATAATTTTTACTCCTAAATTGTAAAATAGTGCAAATATATCAAATCTTAAATAAATTAAGCCCTTGTTTGATTTTGATTCTTCGAGAATCACTTGTGTCCCCCTCATTTTAAACAATACATTCTCAAAAATCATTTTTCAATTTTCAAAGAATTTCATTTTAAAGATTCATTATCAAGCAAATGCTAAAGTTGTGAGTAATGAAGTTAGTCAAGAATCCAAAACATTGTCAAGACAAAAATTAAGTTACAAATACCTTTTCATCGTTGACAGACGATATCCCTTCAGTTCGTTAATGCTCCAACTCCTACAATTCATCAAACTCAAGCTTTCTAGCTCCTCTCCCATCATCGTTCTTCAGTTCCAATACACATATTTTCGAACTATAATTTTATTTTATGCTACCACTGGTTTCTGATATTATGGATAATTACCTTCTACTAAAACTTTACTTGTATCAATAGATTTTTATTGAGGTGTTGCTAAAAAAAGGGTTATTTCCCATCGTTGGCTAAAATAATGAATGTAATGATAGATGTAGAAATGTTACATCACGCACAATCAGCGTGCTTGACAATCGAATCCTCTTGTTTTTTCATTCATACAACCAGATATTTAATTTGGTAGATATTACCTACTTGTCCACCAGGCAATGTCCAACTATAGTATTGCAACATATAACTTAAAGCTCACAAGTATCGACATTCATGTGCGGGTGCACAAATCGTGCGCACTTGTGCATGCGACAAGCTAAGATTGTTTGGAAAAAATAATTTCTAACAAATGTCATTTGGATTTATTTATTTTTTTGACGATAAAGAGAACATTTAACGAAGTGAGGGCAAGCAGCGCAAACCTACAAAATTTTACAGATTAATTAAACACAAAAAATGGGTAACACAGAGAAAAGGTGAGATTGTAAAGCAATACGGTTCAGTTGGAAATTCAGAAAAATGTTGAATGGAAATTTACAATGTATTTCATTGCTTCAACATCAGTAAATATATAATACAAGGGAGTGTACAAAAGAATATTCTAGATTTCTACAGCTGTAAGTTAGTTCCTTAAATTATGGAATATGTTAGGAATATATTGATAACAGAAATCAGAGTGGCAGTATTCTGGTGAAACGGAAGATGAGACAGCAAGGATGAACAAGTGCTGATACTGTGATTTGTTGTCAACTGAGCTGGAGGCTGATGTATATATCAATTCTTGACACCCCCCTTCAAGCTGGACGGTACTGAAGTAACTCCTAGCTTGTCTTTCAAGAACAGAAATCTTGAGTGAGTGAGGCCTTTGGTTAATAAGTCTGCAATTTGATCAGAAGAAGGCACTATTTCACTTCTAGCTCCTTTCCAAGAACCTTGTCTCTAATAAAATGAATGTCCAATTCAATGTGCTTCGTTCTGGCATGGTATACTGGATTTGCTGCTAAGGCTCCTGCACCCATGTTGTCACACCATAAAACTGGAGTTGTCACTTGTAGTAGTTCAAGCTCTTTAAATAGCGATTGAATCCAAGCAATTTCTGAAGCTACTGATGCAAGAGCTCTATACTCTGACTCTGTACTTGATCTGGAAACTACATGCTGTTTCTTTGATGACCAGGCTACCAGGTTATCTCCTAAATAAATGCAATAACCTGCTGTTGATCTCCTGTTATCTGGACAGGAGGCCCAATCTGCATCTGAGTATCCGGTCAGGTTTAATCTGTCACTTCTTTGTATCCATGGCCCTTGATTCATTGTTCCTTTAAGGTATCTCAACACCCTCTTTACTGCCTGCCAATGTGTAGAAGTTGGTGATTGCAGAAATTGGCTCAGTTTATTTACAGCAAAAGTAATGTCAGGCCTGGTGTGTGTGAGGTATTGCAATCCTCCTACTGCACTCCTGTAAATTGAGGGATTCCTCAACACTTCGCCATCAGCCTTTGACATGGTTTTGCTGGCAAGAATAGGAGTAGGACAAGGCTTCAAATTTTGCAACTCAAATTTCTTAAGCAGCTCAGCAATGTATCTTGTTTGTGTAAGGTGAAGTCCTGAATCATGCCACACTACTTCAACTCCAAGAAAGGTATGAACTTGTCCCATATCTTTCAGAGCAAATTTTTTGTTCAATTCATTTATGAATCCCTGTAATAGCTCAGCATAATTTCCTGTCACAACAATATCGTCAACATAGATAAGTGCAAAAATTATTTGGCTTTCCTTCTTGAAGTAAAACAGTGATGTATCTGCTATTGATTGCTTGAACTTCCAGCTTAACAGTGTTGTTTTCAACTTGTCATACCAGGCTCTAGGTGCCAGCTTCAATCCATAGAGTGTTTTTTCAAGCTTGCATACATGACTGGGTTTTGACTTATCTATAAATCCCTCTGGTTGACTCATATATACCACCTCTTCAAGCTCACCGTTTAAGAAGGCATTGTTGATGTCAACTTGCCTGATTGTCCATTCCTTCGAGACTGCCAAAGTGAGTATAATTCTCAAGGTTGATACTTTGATGACTAGACTAAAGGTTTCATAGAAATCGATTCCAGGAGCTTGATGAAAACCTTTGGCCACCAGCCTTGCTTTGAGCCTCTGAATAGATCCATCTATGTTTCGTTTTATTCTGAAAACCCACTTGTTCCCTACTATGTTGTAGGCCGGTGATGGAGGCACAAGGTTTTGGTTTTTATTAGAGCATTGAATTCTTCCTCCATAGCTTTCTTCCAATCCTTATTCATCATAGCTTCATTCACACTTTTAGGTTCTGATGGTTCAGGATTATTTTCAATTGATTTTCCCAAATAAACCTTGGGTTTAAACACTCCAGCCTTCCCCCTGGTGATCATAGGATGCTCTATTTGATTGCTTGCTCTTTGTTGATTGCTCTGTTCAGGCTCATCACTAGCAGGTAGCTGATGACTTATGTAATCTAATTCAAGCCTTTCATTATTCTAAGGTAGTTCAACTTCTGTTTCAACACTTTGTTCATTAGCACCTCTTAAAGACCTTTCATTGCTGTTATCTTCCTCACTATTATCCACACTTTCACTTGAGCCAGGAAGTGAGTAATGCACAGCATGGGTTGCTTCAAGATGAGTTGTAGCAGTAGGACTTGAAGTAGGATTTGAGTTGTTTAAGGGAAATTGGAAGTATGATACAATTGTTTCAAGTTCTTCAGACTTAGACTGGTTTTGAACAGAAAACAAGGACTTAAATGGAAACTCCAGTTCATTGAATACAACATGCCTTGAGATGTATATTTTTCCTACTGAGTTCAGATATTTGTAACCTTTATGAGATTCACTGTAACCAAGGAAAACACATTTTGTAGAGTGAAAGGTGAACTTATGTTTTTGGTAAGGTCTCAAGCAAGGATAGCAAGCACACCCAAAAATCCTTAGTGCCTTATAATCAGCTTCCTTTTTATGTAAGGTTTGGAAAGGGGATTGCATTTTGAGGGTAGGTGTAGGCATCCTATTTATGAGATAAGTGGCAGTCTGGAATGATTCCCACCAATATTTCAAGGGCAATTTAGCTTGAGCTAAGAGGGTTAGGCCTGTTTCAATTATGTGTCTGTGTTTTCTCTCTATTCTCCCATTTTGAGTTGATGTGTAAAGACAGGGGTGTCTAAATTTGATCCCTTCTTGTGTTAAGAAGTTTGTGAATGTTCTATATTCTCCTTCCCAGTCAGCTTGTAGAGTTTTTAGTTTGCTTGCAAACTTGTTTTCAACTAGTTTCTTGAATTGAATGAACACATTTAGTGCTTCAGATTTTTGTTTTAGAGGATAAATCCATGTAAATCTGCTGAAATCATCTAAAAAGGTTATGTAGTATTTGAAGCCTGAAGTTGATTGAATGGGTGCTTGTCCCCACACATCTGTGTGTATTAGTTCTAAAGGTGATTTGGCATGTGAGGTGGATAAGGAAAAAGGTAGTAGATGAGCTTTGCCAAGTTGACAGGCATCACAGAATGATTTGATTTCATTTTCTTTGAACTTTTGATTACAAGTTTTGAGACTTGAGACACCACTTGACTGGATGGATGTCCAAGCCTCTTGTGCCATACATTAATTTGGGAATTTAAAGACTCTTGACTAGGACTGGTAGAGGATAGGATGCAGCAGAGTTTATTAGAGAGAGCTAACTTCTTAGAGTGACACTTGGGCTCCGTTTGATTGCACGAAATTTTCCATGGAACTTGGAATTCGAATTCCAACTTCCACTTTTGACCTGTTTGATTGAGAAAATTTTTCAGGGAATTGATTTTCCATGAATTTCTAGGTACAACACCTTAAAGCGTGATTTTCCACCTTTTTTTTCCTAGGGGATATGTGGTTTTTGGTTTTCCACCTTTTTTTATTTTTTTATTTTTTGCTTTTTTTACAAAACAACAATTAGAATGAAATTCCATATAAACTTGATTGTCAGATGTTAACTGTGAAACACTGATAAGATTTTTCTTAATCTCAAGAACATGAAGCAGTTTGTTTAACACAAGTGGTCTATCATTTAAACTTGGGATGTGAGTTATACCATAGTGTGAAATGTGCAACTTGTTTCCATGTCCAACCATGATTTTCTCCTTACTAGTGTATTCATTGACTGCAGTAATGTTTTCCTTTTCAGCAGTGATGTGGTTACTAGCTCCTGTATCAGCAAACCAGGCAGGATCATTCAAGGTGCTGGGAGATGCTATGAGTGCTGTTGGTGAAGGGCTGTAGTTAATCCTCTGGTTTGGATGTGTTCCAGTGTATCTTTCATCATATCGAAAATTGCAAATGTTAGCCTTATGTCCAATCTTACCACACACTTGGCATATAGGTCTGTCACCAACATTAAAATTTCCACCCCTGTTTCTGCCTCTTCTTCCACTTCTGAAATTATTGAAACTTGAAGGTCTTCTACCAATACCTGGCCTGTAGTATCTGATGTGTTGATGATTGGGGCCTGATCTTTGAGGAAAAATTTGCTGATTTTGATCAAGGTTGATCCCTGCCATCTCATTCCTGACTGTGTTGAGGTGTTCAAGTCTGCTTTCAAAAGTCATAAGTGTTGATTGTAGTTCTCCCCAAGAGATGTGATCTTTGCTATTAATTTGAACAACAATTGGTGTATATTCTTCATCTAAACCAGCCAAGACCTGAGTGACCAGATCATATTGAGGAATAGTTTTGCCAGCAATTTCAAGATTATCTGCAAGCAGCTTCACTTTGTTCAAATATTGGTCAATGCTCATGGTTCCTTTCCTTGATTTCTGAAGCTCACCAGTAAGAAATGTTATCCTGGACCTGTTTTGAACTCCATAGCTCTCCTTTATGGCAGTCCACAATTCATTGGAGTTGGTGGCACCTATGACTCTCATGGCTATATCAGGAGTCATTGAAGAGTAGAGCCATCCCATTAGAAGTTGGTCTATTGACATCCATTGATTATATTCTGGATTTTTGGTCATTTCAACACTGGCTCCACCTTCACCAATAACTTGAGTGCCAATAAATTCTTGAGGGCACACCTTTGTCCCAGAATATAGCCTTCAAGGTTGTGTCCACGAATGATAGGCAGAATCATATTTTGCCATAGCAGAAAATTGTTTTTGTCAAGCTTGACTGACACTACTTGGGTCAAATTCACACCAAGGGGTGAGAGATGGTTGCTTCCCTGCATTGGAGCAACAGTATTGCTTGAGGTTAATACAAGAGTAGAGTTGGGTTCAGTGCTTTGTGGTGTATTACCAGTGTTGGCCATGAATTGGCTCTGATACCAAGTTGAAATTCAGAAAAATGTTGAATGGAAATTTACAATGTATTTCATTGCTTCAGCATCAGTAAATATATAATACAAGAGAGTGTACAAAAGAATATTCTAGATTTCTACAGCTGTAAGTTAGTTCCTTAAATTATGGAATATGTTAGGAATATATTGATAACAGAAATCAGAGTGGCAGTATTCTGGTGAAACGGAAGATGAGACAGCAAGGATGAACAAGTGCTGATACTGTGATTTGTTGTCAACTGAGCTGGAGGCTAATGTATATATCAATTCTTGACAGGTTCACACAAAATATTCAACAGAGAAAAAGTCTTTTATCACTGGCAGTCTATAAGATGAAAAAAGGATAGATTACTCAAGACTTTAAAGTCCCATGTAACTAAGGACGATTTTAAAATTTCTCGTGTCCGTAAGTTTCCGTGAAGACTGCTATGAAATGAAATAACCGGTACCAGGCATACTTATGAAATATTTCTGTCACTTGAATTTCTTTAGACCAGTTACTGTATTTAAACCTTAGACAACACAATCTCATTCTATCGTCTCATGCAGAAATTGACGAGTACATCATCTTGTTGATTATGAAATTCCATGTATGCAGAGATTTCTTTCTATTTTGCACAAGTTTTACCTGTAATCTCGACTTTTCAGGATTGCATTCTAAAATGTGTGTAATGAAGTTAATGAAGAATCCAAAACTTCTTCAAGACAAGAATTAAGTTACAAATAACTTTTCGTTCTTGAGAGACAATGTGCTTGACAATCAAATCCTCCAGTTTATGCATTCACGCAACCAGATATTTGAATTGGTAACTCTTTCGTGCTTGTCCTCTATGCAATATCCAATGTTACTTAAACTAACTGATATTCTTGTGCGCATGTGCAAATCGTGAACACTTGTGCATGCGACGACCTAGATGTGAAATATTTTTTTTTATTATAATCGTTTAATAAGATTGTTTTTAAAAAAATCCAGTATGGAAAAAACATCGTTTTGAATTATTTTTCTTAACAACAAAGAGAATATTTAACAAAGGGAGGGAAAGTGGTGCAAACACCCCAGATTTTACAGATTAATTGAGCACAAAAATGTATAACACAAAGAAAATGTGGGATTGCAAAGCAATACAGTTTTCACAAAACATATGCAACGGAAAAAGAGTCTTCCATCACCAACAGTCTATAAGATATTGTTAGGTCTAAAGGTGTCATTGACGATTCTGTGGACAAAAGGACTAAATTGTAAATTTGTAAAAGTCAGGGACTCAATTGTACAATATTATAAAAGTTAGGGACTTAGGGTGCAATTTAGCAAAGCTAGGTGGTAGGGACTAGGGTTTGAGTGTTTGGTTCAAATCAAGGTCGAGGTACCGAAAGTTCACTAGTTGTTCGCCCTACCACCGCTCGAGCGTGAGGAAACAAAATGGTCGTCGCTCGCTCGCCGCTCGATGTTCACTCGATCGAAGTGACATCGCTCGCTTTTCACTCGAGCGACGGTGTTATATGAAAAATCGTATTTTCGATTTTTGGAAAGTTTGACACGGCCTAGGACTCCTAATTGCCCCCAACTATAAATACAAAGGCCGTGAACGTGAAAGAGAGATTGTCATATTGTACTTTACATAGTTATCATCTTCAATATTCTCTCAAGTGATCCAAGGCAGAACTGAACAAGGAATTCATCCATAAACACCTTGTGATTCGAGCAATCCACTATTGGGGAAAACATCACTATTTGTGAAGGTAAAACACCTGGACTTCTTCATCTGTTGAGGAAATGACTCTCTCATTGGGAGATTGAGAGAGGTAGACGACAAGCGTAGGAACTGGACAAGAACAGGAGGTTCTTGGAATTCCACTTTGTGATACGATCAGCTAAAGACCAGGAGATTGTATTGGACAGTAGATTGGGCTGCAGGAGGTAGATCGGGAAGCTAGCAGGAGACTAGCAGTATCTACAGCAGTAGATCGTGAGACTGGAACAGCAGGTCTGATTTGGTACGGAGTTTAGCATAACTTGTACTGGTTAGATTGGTATAGTGGAAACTACTAGCTTGGTCTTGGAGTTTTACCTAGATTGGGGTTTCTCCGTCATCATATCCTGAGTTGTGTTTTGCATTGTTTTATTTACTTTACGCAAATCGACAGTTCAACAGAGAAATTAACTAAACTGTATATTTAAAAACCTAGACAATTAATTAAAGTGACGTGTTGCTTTGATGAATCAATTTCGCAGTGAGGTCGAATAATAAATTAATTGGAACGTTAACTTGGTAATGTCTAAAACTTGAATTTGACGTAACATAACGTTCTCCGTGAATTTCCAATTGGTTGTAGAACGTTCCCTGAACTTTCAAGTGGTATCAAAGCCTAAGTGCGAATCCTGACCTTACATTAGTCTAGATGAGTATGTCGTTGAATGTGCCATCCCACTTTGATGGGAACAATTATGCATATTGGAAGATGAGAATGAGGGCATTTTTGAAATCTTTAGATGAGCGTGTTTAACAGATTGTGGTAAATGGTTGGTCAGCCCCTAGTACCACAATAGATGGTATAGTCACTCTCACCCCTGTCGAGAACTGGTCTAGAGCTCAATTGGATAGTTGTAATTTAAATAGCAAAGCCCTCCATGCCCTATATATGGCAGTTTTCCCCGAGGAGTTTAGGAGAGTGTCCATGTGTGAGCTAGCAAAGGAAGTTTGGGATATTTTAGAAACCACACATCAGGGAACTCATGCAGTTAAGAGTTCTAAGCTGCAGATGTTGGCCACTAGGTTTGAAGAAATAAGAAGGAGAGACAATGAGATGTTCGATGTCGTTTATGCGAGCTTAAATGACATGGTAAATTTGTCCTTCAACCTAGGTGAGAAAATCCTTGAGCCTAAGATAGTGAGAAAGATTCTTAGATCCTTACCTGAGTGTTTTAGGCCTAAAGTTACGGCAATTGAGGAGAGTAAGGACATAGACACTATCAAGGTAGAGGAGTTAGTTGGATCCCTCCAGACCTATGAATTGACCTTAGACAATCAAGTGAAGGAAAAATCCATAGCCTTAAAAATCGCTAGGAATATTCGGATGGAATCTTTTGATTTTGAATCACCCAATGATGAGGAGATGGCCTACCTAACTAAAAAATTCAAAAAAAATGTTTAGAAATAAGAAGAAGCCTCAAGAGAGACAAAGAGGTGGCCCGAGTGAATCTAGGAAGAAATCTAAATCCGTGAGATGCCATAACTGTCGCGATTTCGATCATGTGAGGAATGAGTGCCCTAGTGCTAAGAGATTTGAAGAGAATGCTGTGAATCCTACTCTCACTGATAACGAGTCTAGCTCGAAAAATCAGAGTGAGAAATCCACCCGTGAGGAGAGTGGAAAATATGTGGCCTTCGTTGCTAGGAGTAAAAGTGGATCCGATCAGGGGAGTGAAAAGACAGAGGACTTAGATAGTTGTGAAGATTCTGGTCATGAGAGTGAAAGTGTAGAAGATCTAGAAATAGCCTATGATAGAATGTATGAGGAAAGCCTCAAGATTTTAGCCACTAACCAGGCAATGAGCAAGAAAGTGAAAGAGCTTAAGCTAGAGAAAGAAGAGTTAGAAGTCCGTGTTAGTGATCTCACCAATAAGAATGAGATGTCCTCTAGGAGAGTAAGTGAGCTGACCATTATGAATGAGACCTTAGCTATTCAGGTTAAACACCTTGAGAGTGAGCTAGAGTTGTCTAGGTCTCAGTTACTTGTCTTTTCTAGCAGTTCTGAAAGGCTAGATAATATTCTAGGAAGAGGCAAGCCGGCTAGTGATAAGGGAGGTCTAGGTTTTGATCTGAATGTTGCTGGTACATCACATACCACCTTTGTTCGTGCTACTGACCAGCCATACATTGTGAGTAACCCCATACCAAATGTTGTGGGAATTTCAGGACGTAGGTCTACTAGATGTCATAGGAACCATCGGCCTAGAAATAGAAATCGGCGTAAGCAAATCACAGGTCCTAGGTTTATCCCTACATGTTTTCACTATGGATAGTTAGGTCACATCCGTCCTAAATGTCATCACTACCTGAACAATAGGAAAGACTTGAGCTTAAAAAAGAACAAAAATCAAGTGTTTGTTAGCCAGATTGGATTCCTTACTGATCAAGTAAATCGTTTGACTCAATTGGTGACACAACTGTCTGGAAACAATCCTCGCTCTAGACAAGTTTGGGTAAAGAAAAGCAATCTCCCAAATTTGGTTAGAGATCGTGGTGCTCTTAAAGGAAAGAACACTTGCATACCTACTTGATTAGGCATTTTTATGCATGTTTGGCTCTTAATTGACATATAGTTGTTGCATGCATTACATGTATATTTTTTGTTTTTTTTGTTTTTCATGCATGTGCATTTTCACTTACGAGTTTTGGCGCATGTATGTTTATTTTTGTCTTTTTGTACTTGACTTTATTTTACTTTGTGTGTGGAGTATTCATTTTAGAAAAAACGAAAAACAAAAAAACATTGAAAAATTGAAAAAGACAAAAATAGTTGGTTATGGAAATTTCTACAGCATAACACATGACTTAGAGTTTGCACGTTGTATCATGTAGGAGTTAAAATTGATAAGTTATAGAATAATTTTTATTACTTGGTTAGGTCTAGTTGGATTAATATGTGTAAGTGTCTTCATGAACCATCTGCAATGCACACACTATGAATTTGTCAGTGGGATGCTACCGCATGTGTGAGATTTGGTATGACTGTCACATGTTGACGGGGTGACTTTGAATATGAATTGACCAATTTCTGTAGACTTTAACCCAAAAATTTCCCCCAATTTTAAATGCTCATATCTTAATATTCTTCTTCAGGACCTATTTAACTCAAGCAATTAAGCATGCGGGGTCTCTTAAAACTTGGTGCCTATGGTCAACTGACTTGGGTTAACCGGCCTAAAGCTCGCTACAGGGGTCATTTTAGTCGCCTAATGGAGAAGAACCTGCACTTAAGATGAAAAATTAATGAGCTGGAGAAATAAAAAAATATATGAAAAATATAATGAGCTGAAATACTTTGAAAAATTGAAAAACAAATAAGCTCATAGTAAAGGAAAAATAAGTAAAAATAATAAGTATAAGTCATACTACGCGTTACATAGTTTGACTCTCATTAGTAGGAGAACATACTTATTAGCAGTGATTGGCATGTCCCTTCTCACAAAATTAAGGTTTGGAGTCCTGCTTGCATTGGATCAGTGACACTTTACACACATGAGTCACTTATATTATTACTCCATTTTGGACTGAACTAAATATGTGGGAAGTTATACTACTTGTTGGTTTTGCTTTTGCATGCTATCAATTGAATTTTTTATTATTAAATGTTATTGCTCGACTTGGCCTTAATATATGTCCCTTCAGCATTTGTAACAAAAAGGGGGAGAGAAATGTGCAACTGAGGGGGAGAAAAAAAATAATGATTGAGCATACACATAGAAATGTTATTGCTCGACTTGGCCTTATTATATGCATGCACATGACGTCATTGATTGTTATCACTTGCATTGCATTGCTATGTCTAGGAGTCATTGGGGAGAGGCATAGATACATTTACCTACTGCGTAAAAACATGAAAACTAGTAGTAGTGGGGAGCGTTGCATTGCATTCCATATCACATCCAACTGTTTGAGTTTTGATGTTTAGTAATGTTGGTGTCTTGGTTGGTGTTTTGATTAGCATCAATATCACCTCTCAAACTGTGATGTTGATTTTTGATTAAGAGCTTTAATTAATTTTTAAATTTCTTGTATCACGTGCTTTTACACTGGGTATATGAGTTTGTGAATTTCAGAAAACAGGTACACAAAGGAAAGCAAGACTCAGTATTTGGGTTTACTGGGTAGTTTAATTTTTGGTTGTCAAGTCCTAACTTATTTTTTATTGTCCTGACTTCATTTGAAGAGTTTTATCACAGAATATCAAAAGGGGAGTTTGTTAGGTCTAAAGGTGTAATTGCCAATTCTGTGGGCAAAAGGACTAAATTGTAAATTTGTAAAAGTCAGGGACTCAATTGTACAATGTTATAGAAGTTAGGGACTTAGGGTATAATTTAGCAAAGCTAGATGGTAGGGACTAGAGTTTGAGTGTTTGGTTCAAATCAAGGTCGCGACGTCGAAAGTTCGCTAGCTGTTCGCCCTGCCACTACTCGAGCAAGAGGAAGCAGAATGGTCGTCGCTTGCTCGCTGCTTGATATTCGCTCTAGTGAAGTGGCGTCGCTCGCTGTTCGCTTGAGCAACGGTGTTATATGAAAATTCGTATTTTCGATTTCTGAAAAGTTTGACACGGGCTAAGACTCCTAATTGCCCCCAACTATAAATACAAAGGCCGTGAATGTGAAAGAGTGATTGCTATATTGTGCTTTATATAGATATCATCTTCAATATTCTCTCAAGTGATTCAAGGCAAAACTGAACAAGGAATTCATCTATAAATACCTTGTGATTCAGGCAATCCAGAAAACATCACTATTTGTGAAGAAAAAACACCTGGACTTTTTCATCTGTTGATGAAGGGACTCTTTCATTGGGAGATTGAGAGAAGTGGACGATAAGCGTAGGAACTGGACAAGAACAGGAGGTTCTTAAAATTTCACTTTGTAATACAATCAGCTAAAGACCAAGGGGCTATATTGGACAGCCAATTGGGCTGCAGGAGGTAGACCGGGAAGCTAGCAGGAGACTAGCAGTGTCTACGGCAGTAAATCGTGATATTGGAACAAGGGGTCTAACTTGGTAAGGAGTTTGGCATAACTTGTACTAACTGGATTTGTATAGTGGAAACTACTGGCTTGGCCCGGAGTTTTACCCACGTTTAGGTTTCTTCGTCATCATATCGTGAGTTGTGTTTTGCATTGTTTTATTTACTTTACGCAAACCGACACTTCAACATAGGAATTAACTGGACTGTATGTTTAAACACCTAGACAATTAATTAAAGTGACGTGTTGCTTTAATTAATCAATTTCACAGTGAGGTCGAATAATGAATTGATTGGAACGTAAACTTGGTAATGTCTAAAACTTGAATTTGACGTAACATAACATTCTCCTTGAATTTCCAAATGGTTGTAGAACGTTCCCTGAACTTTCAAATATAAAAAAGGATAGAATCCTCAAGACTAAAAACACCTATGTAAGAGAACCATTTTTAATTGTCTCTTGTCCATGAGAAAAAGTTTCCATGTAGATTGTTATGTAAGCAGATAACTGGGACTAGGCGTACTTCTGAAACAATTCTATAACTTGGCTAATTCGTTTGGATAACCAACACAATCGTATATAAGAGGCTAACAACTCCTCTGTTTCCCCCAGCCCTTCTTTCAAGCCTGTGCATATGTATTAATCTAAATTTTAGTTTCCAATTTCACATCTTACCTCATGGCTCCTCCTCTTACTCCATTTTCTTTCAGGGGTTTTTCACTCGAGGACAAGCAGCATTCTTCTGTCACATTTCGACCTCATGGAGTTCAATTCTTTCCGGCTCTAGTACAAGTTGAAAGAAAAATTGGATTACTTGACAGAGCTCATAACAAGATCTTTAATCTCAGAAATATTTTGTTCATTTTTCCCCTAACAATATTTAGACATGACGGCCCAATTTATTTAAGTTCTCGAACCAAGCATTAATATGACTATTCAACAATAAGGAATCTTACTCCCCAATATTCTGAAGGACTATTCCAGAAACAAAACAACATTAAACCTCTATGCAGTCCAAAAGGTACTTGACTCAACAACACAGAAACTGAATTTTAATTTTTAACTTAAGAGCATCAATTCCAACAGATCGAAGCAACACTGAGAAAGGTCTATACATATTCTATTTGTCTTGTGCAGAACTATGACGAGTACATCGTTCTGTTTGACTATGAAATTTCTTATATGTGGAGATCTCCTTCCACTTTCTAGTTATTTTTAGATCTATAAAATAAAAACTCTTACCCTTTCAATTTTACACAAATTTTACCTGCAATCTTGACTTTTCAAGCTGCTCCAATAGTTTTTTCTCCTAAATTGTAAAAAATTACAGATATTAATCAAATCATAATTAAATTAAGCCCTTGTTTGATTTTAATTCTGACTCACTTAGTCCCACATTCATTTGCAACAATACAATCTGAAAAACAAATGATATTTTCACGTTTCAACGCATTATTTTCTTAAACAATCATTATCAACCGAGGACTGGAATGTGTGCAATCAAGAATCCAAATATTTGTCAAGATAATATAAATACCTTTTCATATTGACAGACAACATCCCTTCAGTAAGTTGATGCTTCAACTGTTGTAACATAAAATAAGTTTTAGCCTTTCAAAAACAAAACCTTTTAATTTTCAGATTTCTTTTCTTAATTTTCTAGTTTTGGCTTTAATCAAAGATTTAATTAAAACATTAAAAACCTTAATTCTAAATTTAAGTTATATTTGAGTTGATTAATCGTGCGGGTTGATATTTACCTATAAAAAGAGGTGATATTTCATTGAATAAATTAACTAGAAAAATACTAGTTGAAGGATTATATTCTCTACATTCTCATACTATATTCCTATACTTCTGTTTACCGACAAATTCTCATTTTCATCTTCCTATGGTTGTGCCTATAGAAGGAGAATCAATTGTGAACTATATGAATTTTATCTTGAAGTCGTATAATAGCGAAAGTATACCCATTTGGTTTTATGTTTGAGCATATTGATGTTGATTATCATTGATTTATGTTTATTTTCATTTATAGGATTACTCATCGAACATGGGTTGTATTGAAAAAAGAAAAAAAATTGCATTTTTTTCCATTTACATTTTTTTTTAATCGGAACTTTCAAGTTTATTGATAAACCCTCATTTGTGGTGGAGGAAAACAGTGGTTACAATCAATTAAAAAAAAAAAAAAAAGAGCAAATTACATTTTTCTAAACAAAGGCAACCAACTGTAGAAACAGCGAAACTAGAGACTGATGCATTGAAATCTGAATGACCTTTAGATCCAAGACACACTAAAGAATTAGCCACTTGATTTGCTTCACGATAAATATGTGATATTTCAATAGATA
This sequence comes from Olea europaea var. sylvestris, assembly GCF_002742605.1. Lineage (NCBI taxonomy): Eukaryota > Viridiplantae > Streptophyta > Magnoliopsida > Lamiales > Oleaceae > Olea > Olea europaea. Next base: position 682,549 of record NC_036241.1, on the reverse strand, counting down.
TAACCTAAGCAAGCTCTAATATATCCTTCCAAATTAGCTGAACAGCCCAAGTATGGTAACATAAGATAAAACCAATGAGCCACCATGCTAGAATCCGTTTCTATAGCAATCATCTCTATGCCAAGGACATAGCATATTGGAAGCCTATCTTAAGAGTTGATACCTTCGCTAAAGTGTTAGCAACTAACCTAAAAGAACGATTGAACCCAAAAATTACCTTCCACTACCAATCCCAAAGCAAACTACCACAACCAGCAAGGCCTGGGTTTCCAGCGCTAGCGCCATCAATATTTAGTTTATAAATACCATATTGTGGTGGAACCATCTTACAAGAAATGGAGCTTCGACTTGTATTGGAACCATGCGGATGCGTAGCACCTGTGAATAAGAAAAAGAAAGAGACAATTTCTTTAGTTTTCGCATACCATTCAATTCGTGTAGCCAACAATATACTTTAGCACAAACTCTATGCAAGTTTGCAGCGTCATCCTTTGATTGTGCAAAAGTTCTAGCCAACTAAAGTTTCCGAGGAAAGAAGAGATGGGATTAGGATAGCTACATGAAGTTCCTGCGTGGAACCACAAAAATAAGCATCCCAAAATAACATGATAGCCCGCCAGGAAATATTAGCAGGAATTCTAACCCCAAATAATCTCCCAAAATATTGCCATGCTTGAGAAGCTATAGAACTGGTTACGAAAACATGATCTATCATTTTTCCATGACCCCATGAACAGCAGTGACATTTGGAGACAATAGGAACCCCACAACGCCAAACCACTTCATCCACGGTAACAGCATTATGCCAAAGGTACCAACAAAACATTAAAATTTTTAATGGAAATGTGGAGTGACCCCGCTTCCACCACACTCTCTGCCAGTCCATCGCCTATCCGTAATATCATCTCGGAGCGCTGCAAGCTCATCCTGGAGGTCTACGACGTGGCCTTGTAGCACTTTAACATCGTTGAATGAGTCGTTGACCCTCCCCATCAACTGTCGCTCTACATCCGCTATGAATCTAGTCAGGTGGGCATACAGATCATCGATTCCATGACCCTGACTGTATATAGGAGATCCATGGGAGAGGAGGTGATGCCCTCGATAGAGGTAATGCCCTTCGTGGAGTTGACCATCTATCAACTGGACCGTGCTCCTATACAAATAACAACATTAAAAATTACTAACTTAATTAATAATTGCTAACTCATAAAAAATTGTAATCAATAAATTATATGAAATTCAGGCACGAGCCCTCCGACCCTCCTCCTCCGCCGATGGCGTCAACTCAGTTATGACCTCAAGTTGACATATAAACATTTCAACTAGTTAACGATTGCATAATGAGATTTTAAACTACGTACAATATAAATTACAAAGTGTATAATACTCACATGAGGGTTATCGAGGAGAGTCAATAACTGGTTCCCATACGGACACCCGTCCGCTCGAGATGCTCGCCAATGATGCATCCGAGGGCATCGTGTCTCTAGTCGCTTCACAAAGCGAGCATTGACTACAGGGACAGTCTCATATGTCCAGATCTGCAACACATACAATTATTATATATAAATTTAGTAGTATAAATATTTTGACGTTGATTATGTAAACATTTACCTACACCACTAGGGGCAATTCGTATGTATCGTACTTGAACATGGGTCCCTTGGCTTTGAGTGCGATCTGATAAAGACGTGTACGATGTCCTCGAAACATTTCCGGCCCCATGGATAGTTGTTGAAGTCATCAATGTCGTCGACGATCTTCAGGTGGAAAAAGTCGATCGCAGTCTTCTTGTGGTGATACTGCACCAAGGTCTCATGGATGTATACCAGACCTAACTTTAGTCTGGTCATACCCAATCATCGCTTCAATCAGCTGTGGTAGAACTGCCATCCCCTGTCCTTGGAAGTAAGTGTCGTACAATCTGTTGCCTCTTTGAGTACTGTCACAAGCTGCTTCATCGCCCGTAATCTTCAATCTAGTGATCAAGGCAAACTCGAATATAGAGAAACTAACGATCTTGCCTCGAGGTCAAAGTGGAGACCATCGCTGTCGACTGGACTCAACAACCGACATAGCAGCGCATCGATGATCTACTCCGAGTACTGTTTCATGTAGCGTTCCCCGATATGTCTTAACTCTGCGTCTAGATGATAATCCATCCTACAAAAATTTGAATATTAGAACATTATACAATAGAGGATGGAATAAAATATAGTAACGGAAGATTAATGGAATCAAATTGTAATATGTAGAATTATCTAGAATCAACACTAATAAATGATTTAGAAAAAGGACAAAAATTAAAAATTAAAGAAAAGACAAAAGAAACACATACAAATTAACAAACATAAATTAAATTAAATAAAATAATTTCAAGAAAATAAAAAAGCTATAAAAATAAAGCAAAACATATTAAAATGTGTTTTAAATTGGAAATAAGTAAATTATATAATAAGAATAAAACAATTAAGAAATTTTTTCCCTGTTACCAAAAAAAATATATAAATAAATAAATAAAATAATAATAATAATAATAATAATAATATTTAAAATTAAACGAAGGAAAATTATATAGAAATAATATAAACATTATTCAATTAAAATTAAAAAAATTAAATATTTGTTTAAAAAAATTTTAATTCAAACGAATTTTGTGCATAAAAAAATGAAAAAAAAAAGAATTAAATTAAAAAAATTATTTATTTGCTAATTTTCAATTTAGAAAAGAATTAATAAAATGAAAAAAAAATCGGCCCAAAAACAGTCGGCTGTCGGTGCCGACTATTTAGAGGCTAGCCGTAGTGATGGCAATGGATCGAACTGAGCCGGCTCGGCTCGGGCTCATGGCGAGCCGAGCTCGTGGCTTGTGAAAGACAAGCCGAGCTCGAGGGCCTAGCCGAGCTGAGCCCACGAGCCGCTCGTGAACTCGTGAATTTTTTAAATTTATTTTTTTTTTTTGGTAAATTTGCACATTTTGGACATTTAAAAAAATTCATATTTTTTTACGAGCCCACGAGCCTCGTCAAAATGGCCCGTGGGCTCGACGAGCCGAGCTGGCTCGAGCTCAGGCTCTAGCTCGTCATTTGACGAACCCGAGCCACCTGCGAGCCGAGTTTTGACGAGCCTAGCCGACAAGCCGCTCGGCCTGTTCGACATCCCTAGCTGGCCGTAACAACCGTCTTCTTCAATTCGTCAAAAATAGCCCCGAAAATTGTCATTTTCGATGATTGAGCTCTCAAATGTGGCCCTAAACCCCAAATTATATTCCACAATCTAATCTAATCTAATCAAGCATCTCTACTTATAAATGTAAATAAATGTCCATTTTCGAATACAAATTCAAATTCACAACTCATGAACAAATCCATTCAATATTTATTACAAAAGCTAACCTAAATGGAGACCGTCGGTGACTGGGTTGTTGTGTGGTGTTGGCGCGGTTGGTGTCGATATTTGTGCTTTCGACTGTGAGAGATCGACATTGAGAGATTGTCAAGCAACTGTGAGAAATCATTTTCTCGTGTTTGGAGGTATTTTCCAGTTTGTGTTTCCAAACTTTTATTTTTATTTTTTTTATTTTTTAATTGTATTAGTTGGTCGAAGGCCACTGTGGAAAAGTGGCTTGGTCTATCGAACATTTGCCCTTATTTCCTCGTGTTTGATGCATTAGTGTGTGTAAATTATGTGTACGTGGGCTTAAATGTGTGCAGAATAAAAAAATAGATAGTCACTTTGGAATTTCAAAGAAATAGAGGCGGTGACATGGAACATGGTCCACGCCCTAACTATTCTTTTTTATTTTATTCTATTTTAGAAATTATTTTTATTTTTTTAATTTAAGCCCTTGTTTGAGCCCATTTTTTAATTATTTATTTTTCTTTAAATTTATTTTCGACCACACATTCTCTCAATTAAATAATTTTACACTTAAATATCAAGTATTTTCTTAGCCTCTCAATCTCCAAAAATCACTATTTCAAAATGTATTTTTACCAAAAAAGGGGCTCAGGCAAGTTCTAAATTGTATTTTAAAAAAAAAAAGTTAAAGAAAATTTAAATAAATAAGTAAACAAGGATTTTTTTTAATCCATCTCACATCCCTGCTCTCGATTCCCAAAGAATACACGAAAAGACGGATGAGGGCCACCGTGCTCCGCCCTGTTGTCATTTCTAAACCTACCATCAATACATATGATCGCTAATGACAATTTTTGTCCAGATATTCTACCTATTAAAATGACATAATTAAACTTAAACAAATAAAAAAAGGATAATTGATTTAAAAAAAAAAATTGTATTAGTTGAACTATAGAGACATCTTAATTCGTAGAAGGTTGAAGACAAGATATAACAAAAAAAGTCAACAACATAAGTGTGACAATGGCTAAAAGTCGGGACATTTAGTGCAGCTAAGCCATAAAAATGATTTCTAGTGTGGTCTCATAAAAGAATTCGTGGCAATAAAACCACCCATGTTCGTTTAGAGATGAATGTAAAATGATTGTTTATCGTAGGTTACGTTTTTTAGATTCAAAGATTTCCAAGCAAAATACAAAAGAACATACATTAATTTATAGATAATTTTGTACAATCAACAAGAAGAATGTACATATTACCTATGAATTACATCAAATCCAGATGTTAATCCAAACCCAGAATAAAGGAAAGGTAAGACACGTTGAACGCAGCATCATAAATCAAGCAAGGTCTTCGTTCGATTAACTCTTGGAATAACATTAACTAAGTCGAACGCAAGGCTCTTGAACCAGAGGCGGTCAGGCTCCCATTATCGGACATATAGAAGTAGTTGTAGTTAATACGAGTTACTAGAGCTGCCAAATGAGGAAATTGCCCCACGTTGAGTTTGACAGACAGAATCTGTGAAAACAAATATAAGATCATCAAAATCATTCTCATTTAGTATGTGCAGAAGTGTGACTGAACTCATATCACCCAAAGAACGAAAATAAAAACTCGTTAAATGCTAAAATATTTATGAAACATAGTCCGTAACCAAGATACCACACACAAAACCAACATCTCTGCCTCCATCACCGCCACTAATGAATCTCCAACTATCCATGAAATAAAACAAACCAGACAATTTGAAGGAATCATTTTCACTGTTTGAAATTCTGTAACTCTGATAATGAACTGTAGTTGATCAGATTTTTGTGCCTTGATTTAAAATAAAAGATAAAGAGAGATGCTTGGAGGTTCAAGTAGGGCGCGCCTGGTATACAAGGGAAGGAACACAGGGTATAGATGCAAGAAATAGAATGAGAACTAGGTTTTCCGTATATACATGCACAATCTCTCCATAACACATACAATGACGAATGAAAACATATTAAGCCTGTACAAGAATTAGATAGAAGAAAGTCAATTGTTTCACCACTGAAACTAGGGTCGTAGGGGAGTTGGTGGAGGTAGAAACTGCACTCAGGTAGGAAAATAAGGATTTTTGGTCCGAGATGGATGACAAAGATAAGATTGTAAAATTGATTGAGTCAAAGAACTAGTCAAAATATAGGTTAAAACTGGGTTACGAAAATATCATCTTTGTAAATAGACAACCATGCACTAAACATTTCATTATTCTCATTTGCAGAGCGTTGGTGACACTTTTTATTAGAAAACGTGACATGGACAGTGGGGGTTGTGGGCGTGCTCCCCCTTCACTATTTAACTCAAAATCTGCTTATGCATCTAAAAGCAAACTTTACATAAGTTATCAGAAGTCAACAAAAATTTACCCTGAGAAGGAATGCCATGCAGTCGTCAAACTGTTTCTCTATCCGGTCCACTTCCTTTTCACATTTTAATTTGATGGCAGAAATTGCTCCACCACTGCATAGATTCTGTTGTACAGAGTAGAAGTCCAGAGCTAGTCCAAGGATACTGTTTATGCGGCTCGCAATCAAGCCCCACTGCATAAACAAGTCAGTTGATGCTCACTATTCTTCATAAGGTTAAATCGATAAACGTATGGCTTAGCAATAACAATAATTATAAAAGTGAAGGATGTGGAGGAGACCAGCTTGTCTGGAACCACAAAACACTGCCTTTGAATTGCCAACAAATAGGACTCGTGTACTTCAATGGCTTCATCCAAAGTTCCAGCCACAGCCATATGTTCACAGAGTTCACGCCATGCATTATGATATACCTATTCATAATATCCTGGTTATAAAGTGTAACCAGCAGAAGTATTTATCAACAGAAAATTGTTTAGTAGTTTTTTAGTTTAATAATATAAATCATTCATTAAAAATTTGCAAGTGCAATTATTTGCAAATGCAGAAAATTAATCTATAACACTGAGGACTTGCAGATATGCCCTGACAATACAGGTCTGCGTGCTTTCAAATACTAAGAGCTCTTAGCATAACCAAATGACCCTAGAAGAACACTTGCAAGTTTCAAATTAGTATGGAAATCTCTACAGAAACATCGGTGGTTAGAAATTTTTCATAATTTTTAAAAATGCTCCAAACATTCTTTAAACCATACCAGAAGCAGTTACAGCTCAAATCAGTCAAAAGCATGCAAAGATGAAAAAGGATATCATAAGTAAAGGTCATAAAATGCCACTTGATTTCTCCTTATCCAATCAGGAATTTTTGAACTTTGATCTTAGAACTATATATTTTAGGCTCCAGTCATCTCAAAAGACTTAAAAAGAAATTTAAGGAAACAATAGTATAAAAGAAAGATAACATGAAAGTATATACCAATAGTACTCGTCTAAATTTTGCAGATTGCTTTGTTTTCATGAAAATTTCAGATGGCAATTATACAACCCTGTATTCAGGTTGAGGAGAAAATGAAAAAGATTAAGCTTACATGTTTAAACTCTCATTTTCTCACTTCAATAAATTGTAGCAAGCCAAACTACGACATTCAAATCAAAACAGACACTGGAGAAGAACAATATCATTAACCACTGATGAAATCTAAGATTCAGCTCTAAAAGGCAGGATGATCCTCAACCATTTGGGTTAAACAGGCATTTCGCAGTCCAGGTACAATAAAGCATAAATAGCAACTCATCCCAAATAATCACGCATTTAAAAGGTTGGAAAACTCATTACTCTGTCCATAACATATTGATGAAAAGCATCCACAAAATGGAGAAGTTTTTGCTCCAGCAACCAGTGGCGCTTGCTGTTAGTTGTTGCAGTGCCTCTATCCTGAAAAGTCCAAAGGGGCAATATCAAAGACCTTAGCAATATTGTTTGACTGGGATAAAACCTGCAATGGACGCTAAAAAGAGAATTACCTTCCACATCCACCTCCGAGCTTTATCAAGCACAAATTTAGCTCGATTGACCTTCAACAAGAAGATCATAACCTACAATATATACTGATAGAATTACCAAGAATAATTAACTAATAGCAACTACAATGCAAATAAGTAAAAGAGCTACCTGATTATATTTCTTCATTGCTTCCAGGTTAGCAATAAGTTCAAGTGGCCAAGCAATCTATTGGATTGCAATAATATTTGAATAAGAAAATCTACCAAGATGCTTGACACAATTTAAATTATAACTTCACAAACACAAGAGAGAACTAAGAGGTAATAAACCTAGGCGATACCTTGTATGAGAACTTAAGAGAATCAAGTACATCCATTCCAAAGCTCTGACTACGACCTTTACGGGGAGTTGAAACTGAAGTGGACATATAATGCTGATCATCTTCACTGGAGCCAGGATTTTTTGTTATAGACACAACCAATGAATCTGGTGTACTTAGCAGTACATTATCAGCAGAGTTCCTTATTGACTCCTGAAGTAAACTAAATAGTGTTAATGTACGGCATCACTCTACGTCGGTGATATCCAGAACAGAGTCAAAAAACTGTTCTACAACATAGAAATTACTAAAATGGCTTTTCATGATTAGTTTAAGAATTGACAAAATGGTGTACTGCAGGGTCTGATACTCATTGATCCATTAAGCTTCTTAGGAAAAATTAAATAATTCATAGATCCAGCAAGATATTACCAGGACACTGATAATTTTTGGACTCTGCATTTTCGCCAAAGTAAACCATAAAATCTAAGCAAAAATGGGGTTCCCAAGATTATTATGAAATTGATCTCACTCGCTAATCTAGGGATGTCAATGGGGTGAGATGGGGCAGGGCAACCCCTGCCCTGTTTATGGTTTTTGTTCATAATTTTTTCTTGTAAATTCTATGAGTAGGTGGGTAATCTGGAAATTGGGCTAATGGTATTGGGTAACAGGTTCCAGTTTGGGCATAAAAAAGTTGGGCACTTGGGCTAGGTTGTTTCAAACAATTTTTTCTTTTTTTCTTTTTGGCAGCAATTTTTGCCCGGTGAAGGTTTTCAACCTTAGCATGATCCAGATTATCCACTTGTGCTATTAAATGCTACATACTAATACTGAATCAATTTTCCAAAAACTGCACCATGACAAAAAAAGTGACTGGTGAAAATGGAAATTATCTTTGCAAAAGTGATCGTCCTACTAATATCATTATTAATAGGTATGTTGTATCCCTGACACTAAAAACTCATGATTCACAAAAATAAGATCTTCAGAATTGTTTTCAAGTTTCCAAAGTGTAGAAGAATGACACTGAGATACAGGCCAAGGTTTGAACAACAATGTTGAGCCTTTCTTTTCTGATATTTCGATACTTACATAAATTTTAATTTGTTTTCCCTTTCCAAAATTCCCTGAGTAAAGTTGTAAACCCAGGTCACGCCATCAAAAGGGGGGTCATGTTGGGCATGGGTATCCAGGATCAAGACTAGAGTATACCACTTTCAACTTTTCTTAGCCATTTATTACGAAAATTACAAAAAATAAAAAAATCTAAAAATAGGCCTAGCTAGCCAGAAATGCCAGCTTCACCCATAGGCAGCCCAAAAGTGGGTTGGTCCATTTGACACCTCGAGTTACGAAAATGGATTATTTTACACGTACAAAAGTTTTGACAAGATAAGAACTGCAAAGATACAAAACCCAGTAATTCAGTGTTTAATTGCTGATTTGCACCTGCAAGATTGTGTTCAACTCAAAATCGTCATCCAAGGGTTCTCCTTTGTCTAACTTAGCAAAAATCACTGTCAAGAAATGCTGCAGAAGATCACCTGTTAATAGCAAGGTAGTTGTCCTGTCAGACAACTTGATACGTAAAATCAAAATCTCATTTATGAAAGACTGGATTGCTTGGGTCAGATGATACCTGAGCCTAATAAATAAATGGCACGCAACACGCCGAGCTCATCTAACAATCTCCAGTCATGCAGTAATTTTGACAACATATTCTTGCCAATATGATCAGTCTGCACAAGTAAAATGCAAAAATCTGTAGCAAGTTATTACATCAAAGACATGTATAGAAAAAGCACAGTGAGTTATTATTGATCCCCTACCTGCTTTTTAATATAGCTGATAAGGCATTCCTGAAGAATTACAGCAGGAAGTGGGGTGCTTTTTGGTTCAGTACTCTGGATCCGGCTGAGGATTCTTGATGGAAGGGTGCTATTATTCTGGAATGGTAAAACCTCTGACATGCACATGTCCTCCTGTTATATTATTGCAAGGAAGTTTTGAGCAATAAGAAATGCAATACAAGCTACAGTCATATGTCAATTGAGTGAATTCCCTAATGCAGTACCTTGAACGATGGAAGAAGTGTTGGATAGGGAAGCAACACTTTAACCATTTCTCCATCTTCCACCTTACGTTCAAATTCACCAAACTGAAAGCCAGAAGTGTAATCTGTATTCTTGTGTGCCAAACCAGTACCGCAATTTTCACCAAAGATAGCTTGCCTAAGATCCTCATCATTTAAAGGAGGAAGATGACAATTTTGAGATATGTTCAATGCACTCCAAGCATCCCTATTCTCATGAAGAAGCTTTAGACATACAGTAATAGCTGGATTTTCAGGACAAAATGTGTTAAACTGGGGCAGTTCATCTATTTCATCTGAAGTTAGTTTCTTTCCCTTCACACTAAAGGAATATAATGGATCTCTTTGAGTATATCCTGAACTCAAATCTCTTTTCTGGGCCAATATGTCAGTCAATAATTTGTGCCAGGCTTTATTCAAGCTTGTTTCAGCAGGCAAAGTCCCATCACTCTCTTCTAGCCTTTGTATTTCCTCAACACAGCCAAATGAAGAAACAAGTTTCTTATCTTGCCAAAGGTACTGAGAGATGTGATCACCATGGAAAATAAGAGCTACTAATGACACACAAAAGACCTCCGACAAAGTTAAACCAGCTATGCTAGTTTCATTCTCAATGTTGGTGGCTGAAGCTGTTAAAAGAGATGTCATAGGAGCATGTCGGATCAGCTGCAGTGATTTTCCAGCAGAAATAATTGCCTTTGCTGTATCTTTCATGAAGAATGGACAAAGTTGAAAAGTATTTTTATTTGACTCTTTTTCTTTGGCAACACCAGATAGAGAAACAGATTCTCTACCACTTAAATTCCTTTTCTCTTTTGTTGAAGATAGAAGATCAGAGGCAAAATCCAGAATGTGTAATTTTTGAGACATTGCCGATCTTGGCAGATAGCTCTTCTCCCAAAACTCAGCCTTGTCAATTGCAATATCATTGTTAGCATAAAAGAACATCTGCAGGAAGGCACAATGAGTTACAAAAGATAATTGCTGTCTTATGAAATATACAAATATAAACAGTTTGCAAAAAAATACTCCCTCAATAGCTACGAATCTTTAAAATATTGGGTAAATACAGAATCTGTTGTCCATAAAAGTTAATTGATAACAGAGCAATGCCAATTGTAAGTATGTTTAATGATTGTGCCTACAACCGCTAATTGTGAAACACAAAAGCTTGCACGGTGACAAAAAAGAAGAAAATCTAGAAAAAAAAACAGATAATGTAGCATGCGTAACAAAGGATATGTGCAAAAAATTAGAACAAGAAGCTCTGGTAATGTCACTGCGTTGAGTGAAAAGATAGACAGATGCAGAAAAGAAGACCTCGAACAAGAGACATGTAGGAATTCTATAAACGTCCCTATTTCCTCAATCTACATGAAAACTTCTCTTGAAAATGGAAACATTGAATTGGTGTTTACAGAACAAAAGTTAATTCAGAATTTAAATAACTAAAATTCATTCTGGATAAAATTTTCAATTATGTCATGTGCACAATAGCTTATCAATATGAACCATGAACTGTATTAGTTCACACCAATTAATGCTTATAAAGTTCATTTAGCAAGCTTTGAATAACCAGAGATTAATTTATTCCAAGAATCAATAATAGTAATCCAAAAAATATTCGTCACGTGACATGCCAACTATCAGCTAGGTTTCTTCAAGCATGATCATTTATCATCATATCCAGAACCCCAACTGCCATAATTTCTACTATAAGAACCCATAAGAATAAAAATCGAAATGAGACAAACAATAATATAACCATAACCTTTTGGCATCACTTGTTGATTCAAAAAGGATGTAAAGGCAAAATTAATAGAAATAAAGACATCTTCAAATTTGATGCACATCATAGACTTTGCAGTTCTCAAAGACAAACAAAATTATCACAATTCCAGATTAATGTTCTAGCAAAGCAGAAGGACCAGAATGAAAAATACAAGTTACAAGGCAAGGGACAGATGTTGCATCACAATTTGAATCATCACAGCTCTTGGACACTCAAGATGCAGCTGCCTACAGCTAAACACAATGGGATTTTTAATTTTCAAATTCTTCTAGGGTTGAAGGGTTGTGTTTCAAGAACTATTGATGGTAATGTTGCAAAATGTAACATAAAAGACCTAACTCAAAGAATAAAACAGCCAAGTAGAAAAGGAAAACATAATTTACCCTTGCATACCTAGAACAAAGTGAGAAAAGTATGCACATTTTCATAATTCCATCCCATCGACAAAATATAAATGTCTTAGCACATTATAATTTTCTGAAAGACAGATAGTTAAAAACATACAATTTCTATACAAAATATAGTTCACTAAATTCTTGCATACTAAAATATACGGATGCATAATTAGAAAAACCAGCGTCATATACTGAAGATTTGGCACAAATAAGTACCAAATTCAACCAAAATATTACATTTTCTAAATGAGGACTTCATGTAAAATCCCATTTGCTGGTTACCAATGCTATGTATGAGAGATTGCACATAACTCTCTAAGAAGTAAGAAGAAAGAAATACCTCCTCAAAAGGATCATCAAGAGTTCCTTCAAAAAGCCATGAATCAAGTCCCTCAATGTATGGCAAAAGACTACCCACAAGTATGTAAAGTAGCATCCTATATTCATCCTCCTGAAAGCAACATATAGTTATGATCTAGACCTTATCAAATATAAATAAAATGAGCACAACATCTCAAGCAACTGTAGATTTCAACCTCACCCCCTTGCTGGAGACAAACTTCATTAAGCTTCGCATAGAGATGGTTAATAATGTGAACAGAAACTTCTGCAGCCGAGATACAGTGATCAATTTCAAAATAGAATTGTGGAATGGCTTCATGCACTATTTGAAACAAATATTCAGCTCCTGAGCAAAGACTGTTAGAGAGAGCATCCACTTAGAAATCACAGATTTCTTAAACAAATTGTTGGGCTAATCCTACCAAATGTAGTATATTGAAACATGTACAAGACGAAGTATGAAAAAATGGGCAACAATGACCCAACATATTTATTACGTCAGAGTAAAATTGCTCCAAATAATACAACCTTGACAAAGAACTTGACAGCCCCAATAGGGTCGGAGTAGTTTTGCGATCAGAACTATTTATCTTCATCTCTTCATTCAAAGAAATATCACGAATCCTCTGCTCCAAAACAAGATTAAGAAAAATAAAGTCCCTATAAGCATTTCAAAAATGAGAATAGGAATCCAAAACGAAGGAAAAGGGTTGATCAAATAGAAATTTCATAGTAAAAGACACCTACTCTAAGCCATGTAGAAACAGAACAAGCAAATGCTCTCAAAGTAGGCGGAGGCAAGCGCTTGGATTTCTCAATTTTGTTTACAACAATCTCTACCCATTTTAAACTGGTTGCAGCATATATAAACTGATCAAGAACGCCATACAAACTTGTTTGGGAAAGATGAATCACGTATATTCCACTTTTAACACGAAAACAATGCCCATTATCGTCCCAAGAAAACAGGGAACTTGACAGACCTTGCATCATTTGCAACACTCCTCGCACCTTAAACAACAAAAAGAAGTAAATAATATAAAAATGAAAAAAAATAATAATAATACTCAGCCAAAAAATACCATAATATAAAAATGGAAAAAAAAATTTATGTACCAGGTCAATTTCACTTGTCCTTAAAGAGGAAACTGGAGACGCAAAATGTATGCCGCCATCACTAAAAGAGCTATTGATTCTACTGATCACACTTTCCGAGACTTCCATCTTTACCCGCGATATCAATAGTTGAAGAAAATCAGCAAAATTTACTCACATTAGCAATTTATCAAACACTTCTTGGGCAGTATTTATAAACCAACATAACTAACGTGCTAGGATAACAGCATCAAACTTGGAAGTCCATCTAGTACAGTAGAAGCTTTTTTTCAGATTTGGCAGGCGCAGAATAATCGATTACAGAAAACCGAAAAGCAATACACTTTAGAATTCAAATAACCAACGAGGGACTAAAGAAGATCGAAATTCTGAATTGAACTTTCTCATGCGGAATTGGTACCCTATTTTCTCGGTGAAGAAAAAATTACAATCTTCTTTCAAACTTGTGGAGGAAATGGTGGCAGATTCGCAAAAAAAATATATAATAATAAATAAAATAAATAAAAACATACAATTTTTTAAAATGGTCGTTGGCCACTGTTTAAAAAAATAAAAAAATTTGTAAAAACTTTAAAAACAATAAAAATTCAAAACTGCTATTGATAAGAAAACTTTGAAACCGATGACAGGAGAGAAAGAAGGAAAGAAAAAAAAGGAAACCGACAAGTTTTTATTGGGAGAAGATCAACCGGCCACCATTAGAAGCGAAGAAAGTAAGTTTTGCATAATTTTTTCCCCATTAATCTATATTAAAGGTTTATTTTGTTGGAAATAATGGTAGAAATCATTGTAGAATATGTAAAAATAGTAAAAACTAAAAATCCAAAGCATACGGCTTTCTGAATATAGATGATGATATCTATATAGATGGGTCTTTTATATATCGTACAATGAAGTACCACATGGGTGGTTTTTAAGGTTTAGGTGCCGGAGATCGCCATTTCCGACGATCTCCGGCAAGGGGGCCGTCAAAAGACGACACAGTCGTCGGTGCTGTCTGTACAGCCGTCTGTTAACAGACATGCCTGTTAACAGACAACCCGTCTGTTTTAACTTTTTTTTAATATCTTTAAATTATTATTTAAATGATAAAAGAAAAATATAAATAATGAATAAATTTTAATAATTAAAATACGCAAGTAAAATTTAATTATAAATTAATTGAAAGAAATTTAACATTTTAAATAAATAATTAAATATTTACGTTTACTTGTTCAATAAATAATTTAAATAATTAAATTAAATAATTTAAATGAACAATTGAAATGAAAAATCATTGGAATAAATAATTAATTTCTCACAAAAATAAATAATGGACATTTAAATAATAATTAAATGATTATTTAAATGATAAATAAATAAATGTTATTAATCAAAATACCAATTAAAATTTAATTAATACAAATTTCTAACATTTGAATTAAATAATTACGTTTGCTTGTTCAATAGATAATTTAAATAATCTTTCCATATAAGTAATTAAATCAAAAAATTTAAATGAACAATTGAAACAAATAATGAAAAATAATTGGAATAAATAATTAATTGAAATGCACAAAAAATATAATGAACATTTAAATAATAATTGCATGATTATTTAAATGAGAAAATGAATAAATGTTAATATTGAAAATATTAAAGTTTAATTGAAATAAATTTCTAACATTTGAAATGATATTATTAAATATTTACTTTTGCTTGTTCAATAAATAATTTAAATAATCGATTCATATAAGTAATTAAATCAAATAATTTAAATGAATAATTGAAACAAATAAATGAAAAACAATTGGATAAATAATTAATTGAAACACACAAAATAAATAATGAACATTTAAATAATAATTAAATGATTATTTAAATGATAAATGAATAAATGTTAATAATCAAAATATTAATTAATGTTTAATGGAAATAAATTTCTAACATTTGAAATAAATAATAAAATATTTGCGTTTGTTCTTGTTTAATAAATAATGTAAATAATCGATCAGTATAAGTAATTAAATCAAATAATTTAAATGAGCAATTGAAACAATTAAATGAAAAATAATTGGATAAAAGTAATCAAAGTAAGTAATTAAAATATAGATAAACAATTGAAATAAATATCTAACATTTAAAATAATTAATTAAATATTCGCTTAATAATTAAAATAAATATTGAATAAACAACTAAAGAAAAATATAGCAAATAATTAAATATTTACGCTTCAATGTTCAATAAATAATTCAAAGAAAATAATTAAATATACAATTATAATAAATAATTAAAATTGAGCATTCAATAAACAATTAAAATAAATGTGAAATAAATAAATAAACAATCGAAATAAATAATTTTGATAAACAATTGAAATAAATAATGAACATTTAAATAAAAATAAAAAAATTAAATAAGTAAGAAATATAAATTTTCAAAATAATTTATTTAAATATGTAATTAAATATAAATAATTAAATTTAATTAAATAACGAATTGAAATAAATTTCTAACATGGGTTAAAATAAACTATGAAATAAATAATTTTATAAAAATTACTTTTTCCTTTTTTTATAAGTTGTTGTGTAATTTTTAATTCATTTTCTTTATTATCTGTTATTACGTGCGTATATTACTTACAGTTCGGTTAGTTGAATTTTGTGACATTATGTTTTAAATGTTCTAACATTTGAAATTTTGCAGGATTGATTACCATTTGGATGCAGCCTTGAGACAAGTTTCTGGCAAAGTTACGTCAAACTGTAACTTTGCCAGTTTCACAGTAGTATTGGATTCACTGGACGAGAAGCACGCAGAGATATTACTTCGATCCTATCTATGGCTCCTGTATTCACTGCGATCTGTACAGTTCTCTGGACAGTTGATCGATTCATTACTGTGTCGGCTGCTTAAGCCAGTTGACGGAGATGTCCTCTACTTTGATCTTAGGGGCAAGGTTGCTACATTTTCTATATTCGAGTTTGCCCTCATCACTGGATTGAGATACACGGGTGAAGAGGCCGCGAGGGACAGTATTTCGACAGACAAGAGACTGCTGAATGATTACTTTAATGGGCACACGACAGTAACACTAGCGCAGTTAGGAGATGCATTCAGGGGATGCGACCAGATGTCCGACAAGTTGAAGTTGGGGATGGTATTTATACTAGAGAGCGTACTGAGGTGTCATTACAGGAAGACGTCGATTGACGTTTTTCATTTGCAAGTTGTTGATGACATCGATACGTTCAACAACTATCCGTAGGGGGAGAGATGCTTTTCTGATACGTTACACATTTTCAGGAGGGGGCATTCGATGCCTAGGGGAGATAGATCGGAGCATAAGTACGATGTATATGGCCTGCCGTTAGCTTTACAGGTAAATGTTTAACATAATGCGTTATCCTTTTTTTATTAAATTGTACATATAATAATCTTAATTATTGCAGATATGGGTCTATGAGACTGTTCCCATCCTGGCTGGTCGATATGCGAGGAGAGGGGATACATGCATCCCTCGGATGCACCGTTGGCGAGTACAAGACAAGCCCCTTGCAAAACAGCTATCAGTTATCCTATACGATCCTGAGGTACGTATTATATATTTGCACTTTCTACATAACACTCATGGTTGCTCCTTTTCTGCTGTTTTCTCTCCCTCATTATTCATTCGATCTTCATTACTGTCGCTATCATTACTCTGTGCTCGTTCTTCGCTCTTGGTGAATGAAATTTTTGTTTTCTTCGTGATTTAAGGAGACGATTTTCTTATTGCTGAAATTGAAATTTGGAAATAGGGTTGAAGAGATTTTGGTGTAGGTAAAAGAGAGCTCTAATCGTTGTAGATACATATTTGATGTTGAAGTAAACTTTTTTATGGATCATGTTCGATTTGGAGTCGAAATCCACGGTTGAATCTTTAAAACTGTTGGTAATTTCTTAGAAACTGGTATCATAGTCTAGGTAGGTGGTCTAGGGCTTGAAAGGAGAAGAAAATCGAATTAATCCCAGTGTATAGACAATTAACTCACAGGGGCTTGCCAAATACCTCACTGTAGCAGCGGGCCCCAACATGTGAATACCTTAGCAGGGCTTGGTTGAAGAAAATCAATAGATCTTGTGCAAAACTTCTTATACCAAATTTTGGGAGAAGAGAATAAATTATATTATTGCTCAACAGTTCATTATCCTCCAAGTAGAATAGAGGCACGAGGGTAGGACCGATGGGTTCATAGCATCATAAAAGTGCTTTGCTGTCGAGGCATGAAGCCTATCGTGGCTAAAGACGATGATACGTGCACGCTGTGCTGCTTGACAACTGTTGAATTTTGTCCACGTTGATGTTATTTTCAATTTTTTGCACATTGAGCATTGTCCTTCATTTTGCATATAAAGGAGTCTACTTTAAAATTTTGGTATACACATTACAAATCCTAGAGCAAAAAATGTAAGCCCTAGAGTTGAAAAATAATATTCACATTTGTTCAACAATTACTAACATGCAAAATTGTTCGCTCTTCAAAAATCTTCTAACCATAAACTTTCATGGCTTATGAATGATAGAAACCTTTCAAGTAGTAAACTGCTTTGCTAAGTTTGGATTTGTTGATAATGTAACAATTCGGGCCTTGTGCCCAAGCCGTTCTCTTGTGTACTATTTAGTTTGTTTTGGTGTTGGCAATGAGTCAATGACATATGAGATTCGAGAGCGAATATCTTCAACTAGGAATGTAAGAGTGTAGGATAAGGATCAAATGATATTAATGTTGATTCGCAAAGATAAACAACTTACAGAAGTAAAAGTAAAAAATTAAAGATTCAACACAAGGAATTATTTTTGCCTAAGCCCGGGAGGTTCAGTGATCACTTCCAACGTTTACGTCCCCTGTTGAGCGTCTTTTGATTTGGATTGTGCTCGGTTGCACTAGATAGCCCGAATTAGCAACAAAGATTTCAAATATTTAACCCAATACACAGAGATTAAAAAAAAAACACACACACACACTAGAACGCTTATCTTTCAAAAAGATTATAGATCTTCGAAGAATCATCAAGAAGCTTTACAAAACCTCTCTGAAAATTATGACTCAAGCATAACATTAGTTTTCACAGATATTCACTTAGAATTTCACTAATCAAAGGTTAAACCATAAAGATTACATCAGAGATTTGAGAGAACCGATAGATATTCACTTAAAAAACATTCATGGTGGTCCCTAGTTTCTCCCAATGAAACATCACATTCATTTAGTTTGTTTTGGTGTTGGCAATGAGTCAATGACATATGAGATTCGAGAGCGAATATCTTCAACTAGGAATGTAAGAGTGTAGGATAAGGATTGAATGATATTAATGTTGAGTCGCAAAGATAAACAACTTACAGTAAAAATACAAAAATTAAAGACTCAACACAAGGAATTATTTCGGCGTAATCCCGGGAGGTTCGATGATCACTTCCAACGTTTACATCTCCCGTTGAGCATCTAATGATTTGGTTATGCTCGGTTGCACTAGATAGCCCGAATTAGCAACAAAGATTACAAATATTTAACCTAGTACACATAGATTAAAAAAAAAAAACATTAGAACACCTATCTTTCAAAAAGATTATAGATCTTCGAAGAATCACCAAGAAGCTTTACAAAACTTCTCTGAAGATTATGACTCAAGCAGAACATTAGTTTTCACAGATATTCACTTAGAATTTCACTGATCAAAGGTTAAACCACAAAGATTACATCAGAGATTTGAGAGACCGACATAAAGAAACCATAATTAAACGAGAGGTTTTTTTCTCTCATACTCCCAACTCCAGAGTCATATCTCACAACTAGATGAAAATCAATTGGCCAAACCTAAAGAGGCGTCAATAATAGAAACTTTTAGTATCTCGAGCCAGCGGTCAAGATTAAGCCATGTGTCAAACATCCAAGCAAGGGCGATTTACTCAATAAATTGCAATTCTTAAGACACGTTTTTGCACAAATTCTGGTAGCACCAAGAATTCGAACCAGGGTTCAAATCCAACATTCTCCAACTTGCTGCCAGAATTTGGGACTATAAATGCAACTAAGAGTATAATCACAATCACATTTTCACTTGCTCTATATAATCTGAAAAACATTACATTGAATCAACAGATAAGAGTTTTATGCAAGTTTCAAATTTATTCATAGGATTCACTTTAGTGCCCATATTTGATGGATTAAATTGTGTAGAAACTTTACCAATTTTGAAAATTCCTTTGGAAATTACAATTCTTATAAAGTGGTATTTAACATCAATATGCTTTGTTCGATCATAAAACATAAATTTTTTTGCTAAAATGAATAGCACTTTGATTATCCGAAAATAATGTAGCATGATTATCAACAAATAACACTTCAGATAATAAACCACTTAACTACATTCTCTCTTTTATGGCATCAGTGGCAACAATGTATTCTGCTTCTATAGAGAAAATGGCAACAATCTTTTGAAGTTTTAATTTAAATTAATTACAGTTCTGCATAATGTATAAAAGTAAGATGAAATTGATCTTCTATTATCCCTATCTTCTATTATCCCTATCACCAACAAATTTAGAATCTGTATATCCTTTTAGGGTTACACCACTTTTATTAGATTTGAACATTAGACCCAGATTAGGAGTTCATTTAAGATATGTTAATAGCCATTTCAACGCATTCCAATGTTCTTCCCCAGGGTTAATCATAAATCTACTTAGAGTGCTAATACTATATGCAAGATTAGGCCTAATATAAATTATAAGTACATGACAGAGCCAATAATATTTACCTAAGGAACTTTTGACATTCTACCACACTTATCTTTAGATTTAGGGCAACATTCAAAAGACAAATTAAAATGATTTGCAAGAGGTAAGGTTACAGGTTTATTGTCATGCATATTGAATTTTTTTTCAAAATTTTAACTACATAATCATGTTGATTCAAAAAAAAAAAAGGTCTTTTTCTTAATTTCTCTAGATCCGCATGCCTAGTATCTTTTTAGTAGAGCCAAGCTCCTTCATATCAAACTCCTATTTCAGTTTTGATTTAATATTATCAATCTCATACTGATCACAACTAGCAAGCAGCATATCATCCACATAAAGGACTAAGTGTACAGAATTTTTACCTCCATCACCTTTACAGCCTAGGAAGGTATCGTATTGACTCCTTTTGAAGCTAAGTTTCAAAACAAAGGCATCAAATTTTTATACCATTGTCTAGGTGCTTGTTTGAAGGTGTATAATGATTTTTTAACACACAAGCAGTATTTTCAAGATCTCCATTTTCAAAACTAGCATGTTGTCTCATATAAATTATTTCATCTAGTTCACCATACCAAAAAAAAAAAAAAAAAAGCAATTTAACATCAAGTTGGTTAAGTTCCCACTTGAATTGAGCAATGAGGGCAAGCAAACATCTAATAGTGGTATATTTAGCAATAGGAGAAAAATTTTCAGTATAATCAACACCTTCCTTTTGGATAAACCCTTTTGCAACAAGTCTAGCTTTATACCTAACATTTTTAGTATATCCTTCTTCTTGTTTTATCTTATAGATCTATTTACAATTTATCAGTTTTTGTCCTTTAGGTTTGTCAATTAGAACCAAGTTTTATTTTTGAGAAGTGAAGACATTTCATCTTTCATGGCTATTATCCAGTTTTTACTTAGGAGTATGGTTCATTTTCAAATTGTTCTTGATAAGTAAATAAAGAAACAAAGTCATTACTATCAAATCTAGTAGATGGTCTAATCTGCCTTATCTCCCTATCTCTAGTGAGTTGGTATTCATCAAGGGATAAGAGAATGAGATTAGATAAGTTGGACTGATCAACTTCTTGATCATTTTCAGATTTTGGAACAGTATGATTTCCTCCAGAAGTAGTTTCATCTATAATAGATACATGAGTATCTTGCTTAATATAATAGACTCCACCTTAATTTGAGCATCGTTATTGATCAATACACATTCTTTTCCTTCTAATTATGGCATTAGAGTTTCATTAAAGTTAACTTCTTTTCTAATTGTAGCTCTATACCCTTTTTCATATTTTACCCATAACCTATAGCCTTTAACATTTTTATCATAGCCCAAGAAAACATATTTGAGTGACCTGGGTTTTAATTTTCCAATATTTTGATGAGCATATGCAGTATTGCCAAAAACTTTCAAATGAGAATAATTCAAAGGATTATTTGACCAAACAGATTCAGGTACATTAAAGTCTAAGGCTCTGTGATTGTAGTGCCTATACGCTGCCTCTCGGGTTCAAATTTCAGTTTTTATTCAGTTTTGTAGCGCTTAGGCACTATATTTCTACTTCAATTTCCTTATTTTTGATCTCTTCGTTCGCTTTAGTTCCTTTTTTTGCATCGCATTTCTAAATCTTCAAAACAACACTAACAAACACATCAAAAACATTCTGTACTCACAAGATCTAACATATAATCAAGCTAAAATTGTGCAAAATTCATGAGCGAAACAAACATATCAAAGACCACCAAACTTAACCACGCACCAAACAATAAAATCATACAAGGATGATACACACAAGCATGCAAAAGATATTACTTGGACAATCAAACTTTTTACTTCAGGATTTGAGATTTTGATGTTTATTCCACAAACATGCTTTAAGTCACAATATCAAACCAATATCTACTCTTCCAGTACAGAACCGACATGTGTGTGTGTGAAGAATTAAGAAATCAACCATGACTGCACAAGTTATTTCAATTCCCGACTCTCTGTGGTCAAATATACCTTACATTTCTCATAGGATTCACCACTCCCAAACTTACACTCTTTCACTCATTCTCAGTGTGTAATCTAAGGTTGAATATTTCATTACTATCCCACCCTCTCAAGTTCAGGTGGACATTACTAGTTGCAAGTCAACACTTAAGTGAACGGGGATTCTCCAATTATTTGATTGCTTCGACCGCCACGACTCAACTAGCTAATTATCCTTCATCGAAAGTCAAATTCCCTTACATAAGTGTTAGGGCTTAACCAAGGTATTTAATGGTTTAGCTCTTTTCATACACTTTCTTTTCTGTCTTTCACAATTTATTTATTTATTTATTTTTTATTTTTGCATTCGCTCCATTAAGCTTTCTAGATAACCTCTGTGGTAGACTTTAGACTGATGACTCCAAAATCAGATGATTTTAGGGCACTAGGTTTTAAACACCCTTACAAGCTTACTGACCCGAGTTAAAAAGGCTTCGAAGAGAACACTTTTTTTCTTCAAGTGCAACTTTATTTCTGTTTGCTTTCTAAATGACTCCTATAGCGAGCTTTAGGTCGATGACTCCCAAATCAGACAAATTTAGGGCACCATGTTTTAAAATACCCTCGCAGATTTAATCACTGAATCATAAAGGTTTCAGAGAAAAGATTAAAATTTTCAAATGTATATGCCTTGATTAGTACAATGCCCCTTATCGTACACTTATTCAAACAAATCGACCTCCAACTTAAGACTCTCACCTAGTTTTATCATGTTAGTCTAAGACAACCTATACATAAGTTTTTACACATGGAATTCAAATTCACATCCGCATCTTCCTACAACCGTAAAGTCACCCCAAACTATGCTAACTTTGGTCTAAGGACTTACTATGGTTTAGATAAAGCATCTATGTCCAATTAAATTAGCCTATCTAACAAATGAATTAACTCATTTAATCATAGTGTCAGACTCAATTCTGGTGCATGTATAATATCGAGTTTTGCAAGGTTAAGCTTCAATCAATCTAGCATGCATAATATCCACAGTTCATAAATCTACACAAAATCTCAAAGTAAAATGTAATTGTAAGCCAAAATATTCAACTCATAAAAATTTCAGGTAGGCAATTAATAATAATACACTCCCCCCAAACTTAAACTAAATATTTTCCTCAATGTTAAACTTATAGGAAAAAGAGGAGGACTTCCCTGAAATGTCAGTATTGCATATGATGTTGTGGTGTCTTGGTGTTGCATTTGATCTACTCTTCTTCCACATTCTCCCCCAAACTTGAGATTTGTCCCATTTTCTCCATGTCCATGTTGGTTTCAGTGTTCCGAGATGTTATATTCCTGAAAAATTAAACTCATGGAACAAGGGTTACTTAACTCAAACATCTAATAATCAACTTAATTACTACAAGACCTATGGGTAGAAAGGGTATGGGTGATGATTTCTAAATAAACTATAAATTAAACTATCCTAGAACTCTGAAAACAAAATAAATAAAATAAAATAAAAGCTTGGGTTGCCTCCCAAGAAACACTTCTTTTAAGTCATTAACTTGACTTGTGCCGTTGATTTATCATGGTGGCTCAAACCAAATTATTTCATCATTGCACTTTGTACAACTCTCGTTTATGCACCTTTCTTGGCTTTTCATATTTTAATATTTCCATTTTAATCCCGACTAAGAAGTTCACCAAAATTTGATTTTCTTTTTTGACAACCTCGTTGATCAGGTGGCTCTTCTTCATCTACTCTACAGCAACTTTTGATGTTGGGGGCTTGCTCATATTGAGTGTAGCTATTGAATATCTCTTGCTTATCCTCTACCCTCAATATTATCTCACCATTCTCCATATCAATTAAGGTTCGTCCCGTTGCTAAGAATGGTCGACCTAGTATAACTAGAATGTCTCTATCTTTTGGTATGTCCAATACTATGAAGTCCACAGGAAATATGATTTTTTCTGCTTTTACGAGTACATCCTCAATTTTACCACGTGGCCTTGCCATTGTTCTATCAGCTAGTTGTGGTGTTATTGATGTTGAGTTGACTTTACCTAGTCCCAATTTCCTGTAAATATAATACGACATTAGGTTGATACTAGCACCTGTGTCACACAATGCATTAATTGAAACGGAATTTTCAATTGAAATTGGTAAAATAAAACTCCCTAAATCCTTTAATTTGGGAGGTAATTTGCTCTGAACTCTTGTACTACTTTCCTCAGTTAATGCCACAGTTTCAAACTCCGAAAGCTTTCTTTTTTTTTTGTCAACATCGCTTTCAAAATTTCGCATAGCATGAAATTTGTAATAGCGCATCAATGAACGGAATATTGATATGGAGCTTCTTGAAAACATCGAGGAAATTTTCATAATTTATATTTTGTTTGTTCTTCTTGAGATTTTGAGGAAAGGAAATGGGAGACATGTAAGCTCTGCCTAGACTTGGTGCTTTAGCAGCTGATGTTTCTGTAATTTCTCTATTTGCAGTTACGGTTGGTACAAATTTTTCTACCGTTATAGCTCCATCAGCCTCTTTTTGTTCATCTTTTTGTTTTGTTCTTTTTGCAGCAGTCTCTGATAATTGTTTCCTGCTTCTTGTAGCTATAGCATGAATGTTTTCCTCCATCAACTTCTTTCGAAGTCTTTGAGGAAAAAGAAGGGGAGGTACACATGCTTTAACTTTCCCGGGGGCCATGGGTGGATTGTTCTCCACTACTTTAATTGCTATCACCTGTTCTTTAGGATTTATCATTGTATTGCTTGGCAATGTTCCTTGTGGAAGTTCTGCAACTTGTTGTACTAACTAGCCAATTTGTATCTCCAGTTTCTTGATGGATGTCTGCTAATTTTGAAAGTTCATCTCAATTTGCTGGAACACCTTGTCCGTCTTCTGTACATATTGTTGAAACATCTCCCCCAAATTTGGTCTTCTTTCTTGCTAAAAATTGTTCCCATATGAGTTGAAATTACGAGAGCTATTTTGAATAAAATTTACTTGTTTTTCTGAAGAAGTGAGCATCATGCAGCTTTCTGTAACATGATTTCTCGCACAATTCTCACATGCTGAACTAACCATCACATTTGCTCCATGTGTTTGCAATTATACAAGTAACTCTAACTGTTTGGTTAAAGTTGTTATCTGTGCATTGGTAGATGTTGTGCTATCTAATTCATACATTTTTGCTACCTTTGGTAGTACCACTCTTTTTTATGAGAACATTAAATATGTGATGGCAATTAACTCAAATATGTCCATGGTTTGTTGCATTAATTTTCCTATGATTGATCCACCAGCAGAGGCATCAACTTGAGATTTTGGCAGTGGTGTAAGTCCAGTGTAGAAGTACTGCAATTGGTTTCCTAGAGTGATTCCATGGTTTGTACATTTTCTCATCAGCTCATTGAATCTATTCCATGCCTCGTGAGAGCTTTCTCCCTCTTTCTATTGAAAAGTTTGAATTTTCAATCTGATTTTAGCCATTCTGGCTGGTGGAAAGAATTTGTTGTAGAATTTTCTGATCAGTTCTTCCCATGTAGTAATGCTGGCATGATGCTCTGCATCTAACCACTTCAATGCAGCATCTCTCAATGTAAATGGAAACAGTCGTAATTTAATAGCATCTTCATTGACCCCCAGGAGCATAAAAGTTCTGACAGTTTTTGAGAAATCTGGAGATATGTATGTTTGGATTCTCATGAGGTAGCCCATAGAATTACAGAGTGTTGCTCATCAAGTTAATCCAATCTGGCCTGATCTGAAAATTATTCACCCCAAAAGCTGGATACACAATACTGGAGCTCATGGGTGCTGCAATAGGTGTCAGGAACATTGATACTAGCAAATCACTTTCATTTATTTTCCCTAGCTCATGTTACTGTTCCGGTGGTGCCACCACTCTTGCGGCTATTTTATCCAATCAACTGAATAGGGATAAGGATTTGTTGATTGTCAGCCATTTGATGTTGTTGTTGTTGTTGTTTTTTTTTTTGTGCTCTTTGCATCTTCGTTTGAAAGTACGTTCTATCTCCAAATCAAACGGTTCAAGATCGTCGCCTTGGACACGGAGCATACAATCACTACAACAAAACTATGATTTCGCGATAAGTTTTTTTGCGGCATACAAAATGATGTCGCAATAAGTGACTTAACGTGACACATTTTTAAAGTTTGTTGCAAAGATTGTGATGAAAAAAATAAGTATCAAAAATTATAAGATGACATAAGAAGTTGTCGTGAAATGTGGGAAGTTGCGACAAATAATAAATAATGTTGCCAAAAATATGAGGGAAGTAAGGCGCCAAAAAAATTTTGGTGGGAAATTTATGGCAACAAAATGCTTGTGATGCAATAAGGTCTCCTTTTGGCGATAAAAACATGTTCATTGCTAAAAATTCTATAGTTGGAGGAAAAAAAGCTACAAAAAAAATAATTTTTTTGCAACAGACAAAAGATATTGCAGTAGATATTTTACAATGCTCACCCATATATTGTAGACTCTAATATTGCTGTAGAGTTGAAGAATACTGCAACGTGCAATGCATGCTGCAAAAAAACTCAAATGTACATTGTTGTAAAAATTTTACGATGTACCTCATCCGTTCATTTTATTTTATTTTGTAACATTCTTTACTTGCTGTCATAACTTTTTTCTAATGTTGTTATTATTATTATAATTATTATTATTATTATTATTTTGTAATAAGTGTTTGTTTTTTCATCTAGCTAAATTTTAATATGTAATACAAATTTTTAAATTTTTTGATTATTTCTTATCAAGAACAAAATTTTTATAATAAAAGCTTTATAAAATTTCTAAAACAATTTATTCCCAAAAAATTTAAGAAAAATGCATTAGACTATTAAACTTTCAATCACATAATAACTTATAAAAAAAAGAAATACTAGTTTGAACCAATCCATAAAGGAAAATAAATGTCTCAACAATTAAAGCAAATAAATAAATAAATTATAGTTCATATATTATTAGTAGGCGTTGGCATGCATGCTAAACATTGTTGCTGGTTCGGCTTGTTGTGGAGACATGTCGACTTGATTCGATACGAACTTATGCATTAGTGCTTCAAATTGAGAAAGTCTGCCACGCACATCCAATAGTTCTTGCTCCTGCTTTTGTATTTGCTCTCAAAGAGCTATTGATTCTCTATCAACCGATGTCAAATGAGCAGAGTGGCTTGAGGTAGGTTTTGGACCATGTCCAAGTCCTCTAATGTAACCTCTAGATTTTCCTAAAATTTCTGGGGGCCTCAGATCCTTCTGGAACAAGTTGCTCTTTAATTTGAAGCATCCTCTCCTATATATGAGTAAAGAGAAAGAAGAGGGAATATATGTTAATAATAGAATATATATATATATATATATATATAAAAGAAGAGAGAATACATGTTGATGACAGAATATATATAAAATGTCAATAACAACGAATAAATTGTTAAAATACTTATATATCTTGTTCGTGCTTCATTGTTTACCCACCCTTTCTTCTCACTGTAATGAGTGTCATAATAAAGTTCTATTTCTCCTTGTGCGTTGTCTTTAGTAATTGATCTCTATTTGAAATAATATATATCATGCTACACAAATCTATTATTTTTTAATAAAAGAAAAGAAAATATTACCTTTTCTTCAAGGCGTGCAACAAATGATTTTGATCCGCTACGATGATTATATTTAATGCAGCAGTTGCGACAAATAATAAATAATGTCGCCAAAAATATGAGGGAAGTAAGGCGCCAAAATATTTTTGGTGGGAAATTTATGGCGACAAACCTTTTTTTCTTGCTACAAAATGTTTGTGATGCAATAGGGTCTCTTTTTGGCGATAAAAGAAATCTGTTGCTAAAAATTCTATAGTTGGAGGAAAAAAGGGCTACAAGAAAATAACTTTTTTGCAACGGACAAAAAATATTGTAGTAGATTTTTTACAATGCTCACCCATATATTGTAGACTCTAATATTGCTGTAGAGTTGAAGAATACTGCAACGTGCAATGCATGCTGCAAAAATCCTCAAATGTACGTTGTTGTAAAATTTTGATGATGTACCTCATCCGTTTATTTTATTTTATTTTGTAACATTATTTACTTGATGTCTTAACTTTTTTCTACTGTTATTATTATTATTATCTTTTTTTGTAATAAGTGTTTGTTTTTTCGTCTAGCTAAATTTTAATATGTAAGACAAATTTTTAAAATTTTTGATTATTTCTTATCAAGAACAAATTTTTTATAATAAAAGCTGTATAAAATTTCTAAAAAATTTATTCCTAAAAAATTTAAGAAAAATGCATTAGACTATTAAACTTTCAATCACATAATAACTTATAAAAAATAGAAATACTAGGTTGAACCAATCCATAAAGGAAAATAAATGTCTCAACAATTAAAGCAAATAAATAAATAAATAAATTATAGTTCATATATTATTAGTAGACGTTGGCATACTAAACATTGTTGCTGGTTCGGCTTGTTGTGGAGACATGTCTACTTGATTCGATACGAACTTATGCATTAGCTCCTCAAATTGAGAAAGCCTGGCACGCATATCCAATAATTCTTGCTCCTGCTTTTGTATTTGCTCTCGAAGGGCTATTGATTCAGTATCAACCGATGTCAAATGAGCAGAGTGGCTTGAGGCAGGTTTTGGACTATGTCCAAGTCCTCTAGTGTAACCTCTAGATTTTCCTAAAACTTCTTACATAATCTCAAGTTTAGTGGGGGCCTCAGATCCTTCTAGAACAAGTTGCTCTTTAATTTGATGCATCCTCTCCTATATATAAGTAAAGAGAAAGAAGAGGGAATATATATTAATAATAGAATATATATATAAAATGTCAATAACAATGAATAATTGTTAATATACTTACATATCTTGTTTGTGCTTCATCGTTTACCCACCCTTTCTTCTCACTGTAATGAGTGTCATAATAAAGTTCTATTTATCCTTGTGCGTTGTCTTTAGTAATTGATCTCTGTTTGAAATAATATATATCATGTTACACAAATCTATTATTTTTTAATAAAAGAAAAGAAAATATGACCTTTTCTTCAAGGCGTGCAACAAATGATTTTGATCCGCTACGATGATTATATTTAATGTAGTTGTGGCTAGCTAAATTGTGTGTAGATAGTGCCTGCAATTAATTATATATAAATATAATTAACTCCTTATTATAATTTATCATTTTTAATTCTA
The DNA here is from genome assembly GCF_002742605.1 of Olea europaea var. sylvestris. Taxonomy (NCBI): domain Eukaryota; kingdom Viridiplantae; phylum Streptophyta; class Magnoliopsida; order Lamiales; family Oleaceae; genus Olea; species Olea europaea. The sequence goes on along the minus strand of NC_036241.1, from coordinate 653,263 downwards.
TTAAGATAACATCTAAATTACGTTATTCTAAATATTTACAAGTATCTGTATTTTTAATAAAAGTTACCTGAAATTCAGGAGTAGACCAATATTGACACAACTAGTCCCAATCATCTTGCTTTATGTCAGTTGGACAGTTCTTCATTGCATCATCTAATGTTTTCCATTGAAATATTTCTCTTTGATTCTACATCTGTAATCACGATATCTTCTCGCTAAAGTATCGTTCACACATTTATGGACATGCTGAACTGTCAAATCAAGCTTGAATTTTGCCTACCAAAAATGAAATGTTTATAATATTTATTTAAATACGGGAAACTAATAACTATTCTACAAAATTTTGTAAAAATGAATTTGTCTATGACTTACCAAAACTTGATCATATAATTTATTTTTCTCTTCATTGGGTATGTCGATCCACCTTTTGTAACAAAGTGGAGCAAATGATCGAACGACATAGCCACACTCACTAGCCAAACGTGCTTGCTGATTTCCAATAGGTCTTCCCATCTTTTTAGAAATTTCCAATGATATTTTTCCAGCTGCACTGACGATATCATCAGTGCCCTTGCCTCTTATAGGATCACGTCCCTTCCGCTTCAAATAATGAGAATCTATGAAATAAATTACTCAATGATTAGAATATATAAAACAAAAAAATGAGATTCTATCAATTAAATATATAAATTAGGATGATTTTACATCATAAACATAAAGATTAATTATTATTGTTGGAATTGAGGATGTTCTCATGTGTCGATGTGGTTGCTTGTGATGAATTAAGTTGAGGCTGGGACTGAGAAAATGGGATAGGAACTTGGAGGGGTTGAGATAATGGATTAGGAACTTAAACATTACTAGTATTAGACAATGAGGAAGAGATATTAGCTTGAAGAGTAGTTTGGGTTAATGGGCCCTTGCATGATGCCTTTGACAAGAAGACCTCCACTAGTGGCTCATAAGATGTAGTAAAAACTCTATTTTTCTTGCCAATTCTTGTTCAAGAAGCCATTATCTACGAAGAAAAAAACCAAAAAGAGAGAGAGAAAGATCATTTTAACCAAAAAAATGTGTCTCCATTATTGCCAATTCTTGTTTGAAAAGCCATTATCTACCAAGAGACAAAATTGATAATAAAACTTTGAAGACAATTAAATTTAGCTAATTTTAGTGTTGGGAAGGGGGGGGGGACTGCTATTTGACCTTCTACAGAACATGATAGTAAACAGATTGTTACTTTTTGGGTATTTGGAGAATAAAATGTTCTCTCTACGAGGACTGAAGTGACATTTTTCCCCCTCTATTAAAATTCATCTCACCAAACAACTAGATCTGAATCTATTTGGCACAACTATTTATTTCACTAAATATTAATAAGTTTTGCTCTTAATCTGAATTTGGTTATTGCAGTTTGATTTATGTTATCACTTAGACCATTGAGCTATTGAAATGTGAATTATATTGGTATTTAGATCCAAGTTCTCTAACTTTGAATTCAGTCATCATTAAGAAGTAGAGGTGGGCAAAATGGGAATTAAGCATAATGAATTGTATAGGCTTCGCAATATAAACAGGTGAGGGTACATAGTTCCATTTTATAAGGCAGAAATTCTAGTGAAAATGGGTAGTTCCATTTTATTTAGGCAGAAACTGTGTAATTTCCTTCCAATTCTTGTAATTTTAGAGGTTACAATAGAGGAGATTTTTTCAGTTATGAAAAGGAAAGCAGTTGTTGAGAAGGTTCCATAGAAAAAGAGGCAAACATTATTCACTTCCTCTTTCCAGTTGGAAATGGTCTGGTCAATCCGTAATTGAACGGGTTGTAACCGGATTTTCCGAAGATTTTGGATACGAAACTCACGGAAAAACTTTTTTCATATGTGACTAATAATGATGATAAATTTTCTGTTCCTTTTGAAAAACGTTTTTCATATTCAGTTCACATATTTGTTTTTCTAGTAAATTAAATTATATTGCAAACAAAACACCAAGCATGTAATAGAAAAAAAGGGAACACCAAAAGATTTATACAATCTCCACAGAAAGCAAACACTACGAATTTCTATAAAACATTAGATGAAAAAAAAAGGATATAAACATACTTAGATTGTGAATAAGTATATCAGCAATCTTTGACAAACGACCAATAGAAATTCGAAATGAATCAACATGAAATCAAGAAATGCAAATATATTAGATTCAAAAACCAAAAATAAAAAGAAAAAATGAAAATACACAAAAAGAACCATTAGATTGGAGATTGAATGAAAATACCTTGTCTATAGAGAACTAAAAAATGAGAATGTAGAGTTAAAAAATGAGAAGCACGTTTTATAAAAAGATAAAGATGTTGACGAAAAGTGGGGGAAAAAGAGAGGGAACTTGAAAATTTCCCTCCAAATACAAGAGAAAAAATTGAAAACAAAATCTTGTACACAATTAATTTAGCTACCTTTAGGAAAGAAAAGTAAAATTTTTATAAAAGGATTCTTATGTGACAACCAATTGGAACAGAATATTTCTCTCCCCCAAAAGGGAAAAAGAAATATATTAGAAGATTATATCCTGAGAAAACCATCTACAACTCATAGAACCGTTTTGAAAAAAAAAATGGTAGGTGGACTTTTTGCTAGATTTTAATTAGTCACCGTTTTCAAGATAAAATTTTGTAACCAAAGAATAAATATATAAAATATTTGAACATTAATAAAAAAATGAGAAGAAGTTAAATATCATTTGTAAGATTTTATCATAAATGATAAGATGATAAGATTTAAACATTATGCAATTAGTTAGGTATTCACTATATAATTAATTATCATATTCTGTTAAAATATACATGACCAAGTCAATGAAATAACTATAACAGATTTAATTAACTAGTTGTTAAATGCAACAAATCGCTTCCTAACAATAGAGTGTAGCTAGAAACCTTACTTATAATAATGGTTTTAGAAATTAATTCAAAACCCATGCAATCCGTTTGGCAAAACTATTTATTTCAATAAATATTAATTATTTTTATGTGTTTTCATGGCGTATATATGTTACCCAAATTTCAAACTCAAGATCTTTATATACTCTTGTACAACAATTACTTATTTCGTCTAAAAATATAAATTGAATAATATTTCATTAATTTTGGTTTTTTATTTTTTTTCCCTTTTTATTATGAGAAATGGACATGTATAATGTGTTGCGAGATTATGTATTCAAGCCCATTGTCTTCGAATCTTTGTCTTGTGTTGGCTTTGATAGGCACAACATACGGTTCCAATTATTATTATTATTATTATTAGACAAACGAACCTATAGTAATTAAGGCTTATTAAATAGGTCCGGTTAATTTAAAATTAATGTAGATCATGCCCTCAAACGGTACACTCGAAGAAATTGTACAGGAAAATTTGGCTACTCTCGATTCATGAAAATGCATACTCAGTTAATTTAAAAATGTAGATTATGCCCTCAAATGGACACTCGAAGAAGTTGTACTTGAAAATTACCCACCAAGAAATTGTACCCTCAAACTCTGTGCAAAGTTTTCTCTCGTGATAAAGATGACAAAGAGATATAACTTCAAGTCTTTCAGAATTTTGACATGGACAATTGACATTTCATATGAAAGTGACAACCAATTGCTACTCCGTTGTCCGAGCCTAGATATAGCCTTAACATGATTAGAGTTGATGTAGGAATTCAAGCCCATCCCTTGAATTCCTTGTTTTGCATTGCTAGAAGAGTCCAAACTAGGGCAACAATATTTTATGAAACAAAATACGTAACTTTACATGTATACAATTTTGATCTACTAAGCATCGTGCTTAGCTTATGCCAACATGAATAGAGGAGAAGGAAACATGAGGAGACGAGTTGTGAATTGGAAATAGATATATACATATCCATATTTTCTATATTTTCATTTACTTGCTGGGTAATTTTGATTTAAAATTAATTTTATGTAAACTCTATCTAGGCATGGACAAAGGAGTAGCAATGGGCTGCACTTTCATATGAAATGCCAATTGTCTTTGTCAAAAAATGTTCACTTATCTACAATAATTGTTTTTGTCCTAGAGATATATGGTATGCTACTTCTTCCAGAAACTTGAATATTTGCTATTTTTCTGCCAAATTGCTATTATTATTGCTGAGTTGTATATTTGCTATTTTTCTAAAAATTACTAACTACATATCCTATATGGTCTAGGCAAATAAAGTGATATACATGATGGATAGGAGTTGGATGTGACTTCATAATAGATTAAGTGAAGAATATTTAGATGGTATTAATTCATTTATGGAGGTAGCAAAACAATGTCTGGATGAGAACAATGAGGTTCGTTGTCCATGTCAAAATTGTCAAAATGCATTCTTTCAATCACTAGATGTGGTAGAATCTCACTTATACAACTTTGGAATCTCTGTAAGTTACGAGAGATAGTTTTTTCATGGAGAAGAACTTGAGAATAATATGGAGGGTATTGAAAGAAATACATTTGAATTAGACGAAGAAGAAAATGTTGATGAGATGAATGATATGTTAGAAGATCTATGTGCTCCCATGTCATCTAAAGCTAACCAAACTTGGGACGAGGAAGAACATGGTGGAAATCATAATTTTTCGCCTCAAAGGCCTAATGAAGAGAGCAACTAGTTTGTGGAGATGATAACTGAAGCCCAACGAATTTTATTTCCTGACCAGAAATGTCATTATTGAACTTTATGATGAAGTGAATGCATATAAAAGTTTTGAATCAGTGGAGTAACAAATCTTTTAACATGTTATTGGAATTACTAAAAAATGTTTTTCCAGAAGATATTGGATTACCAACTTCAACATATGATGCCAAGATAATGCTAAGTGAATTGGGATTGGGTTATGAAAATATTCATGCATGCAAGCATGATTGTGTATTATTTGGGAAAGAGCATGAATTTGCCAATAGATGCCTAGAATGTGATGAACCACGATACAAACCTAATTTTGGAAAGGGAAAGAAGGTGCCTCAAAAAGTATTGAGATATTTTCCATTGAAAAAAGATTATAGAGATTATTCATATCCAGACATACCGCTAAAGATATGAGATGGCATGCAGAAGGCCGAGTTGAGGTAGAGGGTGTTTTAAGACATCCCGCTGATGGTGAGGCATGGAAAGAATTTGACAAGTTATACCCAGAATTTATGCAAGATCCTCGCAATGTTAGGTTAGGTCTTGCAACAGATGGTTTCAATCCTCCATTTGGAAACATGCATAATTCCTACAGCATGTGGCATGTTGTTCTAGTGCAATACAATATGCCACCGTGGAAGTGCATGAAAGAGCTGTTTATTATGATGTCATTGCTAATTCCAGGGCCACATGCACCAGGAAGAGATATTGATGTTTATTTGAGACCACTAGTATATGAGTTGAAAGAATTATTGGAAGTTGGTGTTGACACGTTTGATGCTTATAGTGGTCAAATGTTTTCTATGCGTGCTACTATAATGTGGATCATTAATGATTTGCCTGCTTATGGAAATCTATCAGGATGGAGCACTAAGGGATACAAGGCTTGTCCAATATATAATGAAAATACTTCTTCAAATAGGGTACATACTAAAATATGCTTTATGGGTCATCGATGTTATTTGCCACTGAACCATCCCTGGAGAAAAAGTAAATTACATGATGGTAAATGGGAACTACGACCACCACCCAAAAAATTATCAGGAGATGATATTTTAAAGCAATTACAGGCTGTGAAGTGTGGGAAACTTGGAAAGCACCCAAGTAATAAAGATAGGAGAAGGAAACGAACTCCAAATGAGATAAACTGGACAAGAAAAAGAATTTTCTTCGAGTTGGAGTATTGACCTAAATTGAAACTAAGACACAATTTAGATGTGATGCATATTGAGAAGAATGTGTGTGATAATATTGTTCTAACATTGTTGAATGTTGAAGGGAAAACAAAAGATACGAATAAGGCTAGATTGGATTTGCAAGATATGAACATTAGAAAAGAATTGCATTTAAAACCACATGGTAATGGATTTTTGAAACCTCGTGCTTCTTACACATTAACGTTGGAGGAAAAAAAATCTTTTGTAAGTTCTTGAAATCTGTGAAGTTTCCTGATGGATATGCATCAAATATTTCTAAATGTGTTCGAGAAAATGAAGGCAAAATTTTAGTTTTGAAAACTCACGATTGTCATGTGTTGTTGCAACAACTTCTTCCCGTTGTTATTTGAAAATTTTTGCGAAAGGAGGTTTGTACTGCAATTGTAGAACTCTGCTGTTTTTTTTTTTAAACAATTATGTTCAAGAACATTGAATATAAATTATTTAGAGAAATTGGAAAAGGGAATTGTTATAATTTTATGTAAACTAGAACGAATTTTCCCATCGGCATTTTTTGATGTAATGGTTCATTTAGCTGTTCACCTACCTGAAGAAGCAAAACTTTGAGGTCCCGTTGCATTTAGATGGATGTATCCAATTGAAAGGTAATTGATAATATTCCATGCATATATACTTGTTCATTGAATTATTATTTTCAAAAACTTTTCATGTAATATTTGATGACAGAATATTAGGTCGATATAAGAGTTATGTTACGAATAAAGCTCGACCCGAAGGATCAATTGTTGAAGCATATATTGTTAATGAGTCTTTGAATTTTTGCTCGATGTATCTCAACAATATTGAAACAAGATTTAATCGACCTGAGCTCAATGATGATGGTGGGACTACATCTACAAGCTTGTTAGTCTTCTCTCAAAATACTAGGCTATTAGGTCATGCAGAACCAAAGTTACTTTCAAAACAAGAAATTGATGAAGCGCATTGGTATGTCCTAAATAATTGTGATGAAATTCGGCAATATTTAGAGTAAGTTCTTAATCAACTTTTAAATTGTTTGCTATTAATTACTAATATGTTATAGTATTTAATTGCATGTTCTTTTTGTAGTGAGCACATGGAGTTATTGCAACAACAAAATCATGACAATTTGGAAAAAAAACAAGAAGAATTGTTTCCTGGATGGTTTGCTTCACATGTAAGTTATAATACATTTCTTATCTACTTATTAATGCAACATAACATTCGTATCAGAAGGTATATTGATTAATATGTTTTTATTACACAGATAACAAGATTATATAATAAAAAAGATTCGGTTGTAAGCAAAGAATTGTATGCATTAGCATGTAAACTAGATTTTAGAATATTTTCTTGTTCTAGTTGTATTGCTAATGGGGTTGGATTCCTTGTTAAAGATTGAGATGATTGCCATACAACACAAAATAGTGTAGTAATGGTGCCGAGAGATGATAACATCAACTTTTTTGGTATACTATGTGATGTTATTGAGTTGGTATACGTTTTTTACTACCGCGTCACTTTGTTCCAGTGTAATTGGTACGATAATAATTCAAAGAAAAAAAGAACAATCATAGATTACCATCTTACTTCTATCAATGTGAATCGTAAATGGTACATGGATGATTCCTATATGCTTGGCATTCAAGCACAACAAGTATTTTATATGGATGATCTTTTGTTGGGTCCATAGTGGAAAGTAGTGGAAGAGGTACAGCATAGAGAGATATGGGACATTCCTGAAAAAAATGATGGCGGTAGTGAGCAAGTAATATTTCAGGAAAATGAATCATCAAATATTGTCTTGCCAATACAGCAGGAAGATCGTGGCACTCAAGTATGCCATAGAGGAGATATTGATCTAGATATTATTGAAAATGAAGCATTACAAATAGATGTGGAATCAATAAATAAAAATATGAATAATGTTATAAATGATACTTCGGAAGAGGAAGATGATACATTGAATGAATATTACAGTGAAGATGAGAAATTTGTAGATGATAAAGATGATGATAGTGATAGTGATAGTGATATTGGTAAGTAAAACATTCTTTATATATATATAGAGGCCTTTCTTTTTTGGCGTAATGTTTTTCTTTTCTTTGTTTTAATGATTATCTACATTTTTCCTTCCCTCTGTAGATTCGAGTACTGACGATGCATCATCTGAGAGTTGAAAATAATTTTTATTCACATTTAAGGTTAGAGTAATCAGCTACTAAAATATATTGATTACTTATTGTGATGGTTGTTGATCTTGTTCTAATATTCAATGTAAGATATTTGAAATATTTTCTTGAAGCTAGTATTTCATTAATTACTTTCTATATGTACTTGTTAGACTAAAGTTGTGGAGCTTTTCTTTACAGGAGTTTTCATTTAACCAAAGAGAGTTGGAAGTGTATATTGAGTCAAGAATGTTATTTGGGTGTCACGTGAGTTTTTTTTATTATTTCTTCCACATTCCTAGTTCTATTTTCTAATCTTCAAGTTTGTCGAATTATTCAAAGTAGCTCAACCTTCAAATTGCTAGTACTATAGTTTATTTGTATTTGTTTTGATTTTGGAGGTAACCAAGTTTGTAGATAATACCTTGATCTATATTTATTTGGTTGATAGTGATATGATTTTTTTTATATCAATTATATTTTAATAATTGTATGTTGAAGCGTGTCCTTCATAAAGTCACTAGTTATTTCTAGTTATGTTACATTTTCATATAAATGTGCACCACAATAACGATTCTATTGCGATGAAAGAAATCGAAAATTGTGTGTTTAAAATAGAATCTCCGACATACATAAATAAAAATCGAATCAATTAGGCGACATTTGTACATCGTTGAAGCGACAAACCCTTTGTGTTGCTGACTAAATTTAACTACGAGCACAACTTGATATATAAATAAAAGTTTATTGTCACAAAATACTTTGCGTAATAATATTATATATCGTTAAATGAAATATGTGAGGTATATAAATAATTACGAAATAAGTTTGGCAACAACTATACCCGTTGTACAAATGATGGTGCAACAGACTATTTGTGTTGCGAAATAAATTAAAATACATACATCACTTGTTACATAAAATATTGTACTACAAATATTGAATATATTAAAATACATTATGCGACATATCAAATACATTGTAAAACATATTTCTCGACAAATATTACTTGTTATTGAAAATATATTACTGCGTGCAGGTGTTGTTGCAAAACAAAATAGGTAGCAAAAGTGACACATTTAAAAGAATATTTGTAACAAATATTTTTCTCGTAAAAACTTTATTGGAATAATCATTGCAACGAACTATCATGTCGCCCTTTTATTTTTTCGCGACATATACGCATTGTGACAATATTATAATTATAACTATCGTGTTGCTGTTTCATATTTTCTGCGGCAAATAAGTAATGTTACGATTTTGTTAATGCGATGAATGATCGAAAGTTGTTGCAAAATGTATTCGTTGACTCAACATTTGCAGCAAATATAATTCTCGTAAAAACTTTATTGGAATATTCGTTGTGACAACTAACTTGTCACCCTTAAAATTTTTTGTGGCATGTATACATTGCGACGACATTATGGCTCCAAATATTGTGTCGCCATTTCGTATTTTCTGCCTCACACAAACAGTGTAGTGATTTTTTTTTAATGCGATGAACTATCGAAAGGTGTCGCAGAGCACATTCCGCGACTCATATAGAGCGACAAAACCTGCAACAAACGTATTATTGTCGCTAAATTACTTTTGCGACAAAATCTCATTTTTTGTGACAACATTTTTTTGTCGCGAAATCGGTTATTTGTTGTAGTGAATGAAAACAGTTTTCTGTAAATAAAAAAATAAACAAATCAAATAACAATTAAAAATAAAAAATAAGTTAAGACTAAAAGTAATGGTCCCTAACAATGGTGCCAAAAACTTGTTATGTACTTTAGTTTCGCAAGTGTAAGAACCGTAACAAATAATAGTGGACCTAAGAGTCCAGATTGTTGATCCCACAAGGACTATTTTCTAACACTTAATTCAATTTTTTCTTTAACTACTATTTGATGGAAACAAATTAAAAGTTGTATGATTTGAGTTTTAATCTAAAATCTAGAAAATAAATGAATGCTCACACGATTGGTTGAAAAATCAAATAATGAATGGATGTTAGGGCAGAATAACTTTACCTATTGATCACCTTTTACATCTCAAATTAAAACTCAATTCTAATGTAGTGTTCGATCAAATTCTCTTAATGTATTCAGTTTATCCCTCTCAAGTTCTCATTGAGCCTATTCAACTAATTAAATTCCATGTCTCTATGCAAATTCAACTTAGTTAAATAAGTTCTTTGTCCTAGAAATTCAATTATGACCACAATATATGGTATAGGCATCTCTACTCGTTATACCATTAATGTACTGTATTTTACTACATGATTTAAATCCTAAACTCATATCTTTAACTGTAAAGAATTCACAAAAATCATAAAATTATTGATCAGATAATTTAATGCATTCAACTCATAGCAAAATCAACACAAGGAAAGATTAAAAACTAAGAATCTTAATAAGAAAATGTAAAGGATCCCAATTAGTTACATTATTCGTCCTAACAATAAATTTAACCATTCATAATGTAAGAAGAAAAATAGTAAATTGTCTTAGAATACATTACCGAATTTGTAATAAAGATGTAGAAGAAAAAGTAAAATTCTTGCACCAAGATCTCCTTCTCCTTCCAATCAATGCTTCAAATCTTCAATTGCTTGGTGTTATTCCTCTTGAACTTCTCTTTTGAATCTTTGTTGTCTTATCTCCCAATGTGTGGAGAACTCCTCAAAAGTATGAGAAAGATGTATTCATAGGTGTCTCCTCCATTTTGTGTAGAAAGAAGGATTTTTTATGAATTTTAAAATGGCCCAAAAACGAGCCCTAGACGACCCAAACACCGCGCCTAAGCGCTAGGAACCACGGCTTAAGTGCCGTGTCAATTTATGCACAGCACCTAAGCGCTGCCTCTCGGGTTCAAATCTCAGTTTTTCTTCAGTTTTGGAGCACCTAGGCACTGTCTTTTTGCTCCAATTTCTTTATTTTTGATTTCTTCTTCCGCTTTAGTTCCTCTTTCTGCATCATATTTCCTATTCTTCAAAACACTAACAAACATATCAAAAACATTTTATACTCACAAGATCTAGCAAATAATCAAGTTAAAATTGTGCAAAATTCATGAGCAAAACAAACTCATCACTCTAGTAGGACTTCTATTAATAAAATATGTAGCAATTTTAATAGGTTTGCCCCAAAACAAATTAGGCAACCAAGAACTCAACAACATGCATCTAACTTTATTTAGTAGAGTCCTATTCATTCTTTTGGCTATTCCATTTTGTTAAGGAATATAGGTAATATTATGTATCTTAAAATATCACGTTCTTTACAAAGATTGTTGAATTCATTGTTATGAAATTCCAAACCATTATATGTCCTTAAGGTTTTTATTTTGTGATCCGTTTGGTTTTTAACATGAGTCTTCCAATCTCTAAAGACAAAAAAAGGTCTCATCTTTATTTTTAGTACGGAAACCCGGATTTTTCTTAAAAAACCATCAATGATTGGTAAAAAATATTTAAAACTAGATAGAGTGCTCACAATAGCAGGATCCCACAAATCAGCATGCAAGTATTCCAAAGTTTGTTTGGATTTATGAATTCCTCTGGGAAAAAGTAGTTTAACTTGTTCCCTATAACACATTGTTCACAAGGACCAAAATCACCAAGATTCACTTTTCCAAAAACTCCCTTTGATTGTAACAAATTCAAACTCTTTTTGCCAATATGGTCAAAGTCTATCATGTCATAATTCTTTAAGTGTAAAGTTTTCAGATTAAGTAAAAGTAGTCAAGTCAAGTAGTGGTTTGGCACTTAGGAAATAAAGGCCATGTCTCTTAGGAGAGCTAATGAATAAGTCATTGCCCCTAAGAATTTTAATGTGCCCTTGACCCAAATTTATATAAAACTCCATATCATCTAACATTTCTTAGGACACCAAGTTTCTCTTTAGATCAAGAACATACCTTGTTCCTTTCAGGAATAGAACATTACCATTATCCAATAACAAGTTATGGTAGGTGAAATTATTTTCCATTACAACCTGCCCTCTTATAGTTATTTCAAAGTCAAGGAAGCAATTTTTATTTGGACACATATGGAAAGAACAACCTGAGTCTAAGATCCATTCATCACTCAGTTATTTTTCATACTAATATGGACTAAACCAGTTTCAGCTTTAGCTCTATTATATACTAAAGCATTACTCCCATCATCAGACTTCTTCTCTCTAGAATCATTTTTCTTCTTAAAACAATCTTTAGCAAAATGACCCAATTTTCTACAGTAATAACACTTCTTCCTTTTAGCCTTATTTTTGGACTTGTTCTTATCACTAAACTTCTTATTATTATTTTCAATGTAAAGTTTAGAGTTATAATTGAATTTACCAAATACTTTTCCTTTTGCTAGTAGATTATCTCCATGTTGATTATTAGTGGACTCTACTTTCATCTCTAGAGTCTTATTTTAAGGAGTTTATTATAATATTAGTGATAAGTTCTTCCCTATCATACTTTAGAGAAACATTGATATCTTTATATCTATCACCAATGAAGTTTAACAAGACAACAGCCATCTGATCTTTTGAAATTTTTTCATCACAGTTGGCTAAGTCTTGGGTAAGTTTTGTGATTGTTTAAGCTTTCATCCAAATCAACTAAGAGGATCCATTTTGAAGAAATGAATTGTTTCAATAAGAAGCATTTATTGGAAGTAGTTTTTCTCACATATTTATCATGAAGTTTAGTACACAATTTAGAAGCAGTCTTTGTTTCACCAATACTTTTTATTACAATTTCAAACAAATACAAAATATGGTACTCCAAGCAATTTCTTCAAGTTCAGCCTTCTTTGCAGGAGCTAACTTAGCAAGCCAACTATCATCTAGGGCCTTAACACACCTTATTTGTATTAAAATAACCTTTATTTTTTGACCCCACATATTGAAATCACATTTTCCATCAAACTGATTAACTTCAAACTTAGCAGAAGCCATATTATTATCAAGTATGAATCACAAATTGAAGAAGCTTTCACAGATTTGCAAAGAAACAATAAGAGCACAAATTGGTGTCAACACATATCTTAGTATTACGCGTAGTAAAATAGGATTTCACAAATTTCATACACTCACAGAAACATGCAGATCAAGTTTTAAAAGAAAACACTATAACAAAGATCACAAAGTTACGTTTCTAAAGTTTCTCCTTCAAGATCTTCCAAGCTCACGACAATACTTGATTTATCTCATATTCCAAGGTCTTGTAGGAGCCTTTGGACAAAGATTAGTCTCAAGGGGAAGGAAAAAACTAGACACCCTAATTTCTGAAAAATGGACCTTATAGAAAACTAAAAAAGATCTCACCGAGCGAGTTTGAAAAACTCATTTTTATTTCAAATCTGCTTGACAACAGTTCCAAAAATTTTAGATCCAAAACAGATCGAACAACTTTTTCCAATATCCAGGTATCTTTTTCCTCAGTAATGGCTCTAATTCTACTATAGGACAAGGATCGCACAATATTAATGTTGAGTCTCAAAAATAAACAACTTACACAAAGTAAAAGTGCAAAAATTGAAAGATTCAACACAAGGAATTATTTCGGTCTAAGTTCCGGAGGTTCGGCGACCAACACCTACATTTCTCGTTGAGCACCCAATAATTGGATTATGCTTTGTTGCACTAGATAGCCCAAATTGGCAACAAAGATAACAAATGTTTAACCCAGTACATAGAGATAAAGAACTAGATCACTTATCTCTCAAAAAGACTACAGATCTTCGAAGAATCACCAAGAAGCTTTACAAAACCTCTCTGAAAATTATGACTCAAGCAAAACCTTAGTTCTCATAGATATTCACTCAGAATATCACTAATCAGAGGCTAAACCACAAAGATTACAAGTCTCAAATCAGAGATTTGAGAGACGAACAGGAAGAAATCCTAATGAAATGAGAGGTCTTTTCTCTCACACTCCCAACTCAAGAGTCATACCACACAACCATATGAAAATCAATTGGCCAAAACTGAAGAGGCAGCAATAATAGAACCTTCCAGTATCTCAAGCCAACAGCCAAGATTAAGCCATGTGTCAACATCCAAGCAAGGGCAGTTTACTTAAAAAATCGATTTTCTTAAAACACATTTTTGCTTAAATTCTAGTAGCACCAAAAATTCAGACCAGGGTTCAAATCCAAGAAAGAGGAATATCGATATTTGATAGATAAATTCATGGAGTAAATCGCCACCACAATCAACCAAAGAGGATAAATGAATGTTGAACATCTGGAGACTGGAATAATTTCACGTGTCACTGGCCGTAATGATCTGACTACTGGCAGTGCTAACTTTGAACCCCCTATATTTGTTCTCTTAACTTCCGTACTTAGACTCTTCTTTCTTACCAAAAGCTATCTGTGGTTGTGATGATACGGCAGATGGGAATGCTAACATTTGAGGAGGCTTTTTTTGTGAATTTACTTAAGCATGAACGGCAAAATTAAAACAATTTCAATTTTCAAAAGTCAGATCATGTTTTAGATAGAATCTGTGAGAGGAGGCATATCTTGGGTGATTTTTGTAAATTGGGATGATAACAAATATGATCTATCATGATCTTAGAATACCACAGTTGTCTAGATGTATAGCCTCTAATACAGATCCACACTACGATAACAAATTGGAACTCCACTACCATGAGAAGGTGACAGCGGCAACTGATTATGAAATATAGAATATGTTGATAAGTTGATGATAGTGCCGTTGTTTTACCAATTACTCCACAAATTTAAGGACGAAACTACGTTTACATTAGAAGAAACTGTTGATACCCTTAGACAGCAAAAGACGTTAACATAAAACATATTTAGAATCCAAAGCTCGTTTTTTTTACCAGTTATTTATAATTTGTCTATTTCAAAGAGCCATATGAACACCCAAAACATTTAGAGCTCAGAAATATGGGAATCTACGGCATCCACAAGTTCACAAGTTGACATATAATTTTCAAAAAATTATAGTAATGAGAGCTATGTTTTGAGAAAACACTTTGTCATTGCAAAATTCTTCCTGGTAAATCAAACCCTATATATGGTTTCATTAACCAGAAAATCACCTTATCTCACTGTTTTTTTTTGTTTCTTTTTTATTTATTTTTATTTATTTTTATTTCCCTTGTTATGAATTGTTATATATCACTTAATCAATGATGACTTCGTAGATGGATATCAAAGTTATCTGAAAGTAGTTTTGTTGGGGGTAATATTTATATTTATGACACCAGGCAAGATAGTGATTATCCTGCAAGCTATTTGCAACAAATAATTCACAGGAAGAATATGAAGGAAAAATGCCCAAGAGACAGAGAGAATTCTTTGAAATTCAACTTAACTTTATTAAAACGGAGAATATGAAAATTAACCCACAAGTCAAGTTAAATAGCTGAAAAAATTACGAAATTATGGAAATTTTACCAAAAATGGAAAAATCCCGAAAATCACACCAAAATAAAATATGGAATAAAGGAAGTAAATTGCCAAAAATTTGTCTCAAATCGGATTCGAAATCAATTACAAAAAGGCAAACGAAACATTACTACAAATGGAAAAAAAATAACTAAAAATTGAAATTCGAAGGGGAAAATAGCGGATTTCGGCCTCGAAATTGACGCTCACCGAGCATATCACGACATGCATGCTGAAAAGATATTTCCGAATTAGGGTCATAATGGCAATTCTGATAACCATAGTCAAAGTTATGGTCAAATTATCAAAAAGTATCAAAATTGCCCCCAATTAAGGAAAGTGTTGCAATCACCTTCCATCTTTGCACCGATGTGTCATCTCATGGTATCCAAACGCCATCAACATGCTATCTGACATCTCGACGTCACTTGATTCGGAACCTCCTGCATCAATTTACATTCAATCACTGTGCACAAATAAACAACCTTTTGGATACCTTAATCAATTACTATTATTGAAAAAACAAAATTCAAGTAAATCTAGCATTCAGAAAGCAATTATTTCATCTATTACTGTTGCCACTTTAAGACAAGATCTTGCTCCTAGTAAACTTGCTTTAATTTCACTATTTGCAACAGAGTGGTTTAAGTAGTTTCAATGACTGGTTAAAACATTTAGTCCTGATCTGCGTAATATTGATAATTCATTCAACGAGTGGTTAAAGAACCGTTGAAGAGATTCAATGCTTTCAATATTTCTTTTAATCTTCTTTTCAAACATTATTTCTAGGTCATGTTGTATCAATTTGTGTATTCGAGTAGATAACATGGTGCTTGGCCAATTATACGGTATGTGGGGATGATGGGATAACATTGAACACTCTATTTTGATATTTTGATATTAATTTCCGTATTTTACATTAAGCCCCGTTTGGTTTAGATAAAATTCACATGAAATGGTTAAAAAGTTGTGAGTTCCATGAAATGTATGACTAAAAACTAATTGTCGACTTAGACTAAGATTTTAATCAAATATTTTTAGTGAACTAAACATGGGCTAAATATTTAGTCGGTTTTGAATAATCATTAGGAGTTTAATACTTTTCAATTAATTGATCACTAGTTGACTTATTATGTGATTTGTTATTTCTATTGACATTCACGAGAACGCATTGGATTTTTTTGCTTGGTAACAATCTTTGTATAGTTCGATAATGAATAGTAATATACTGCTATACTTTGCATATTTTTTTTCAACATTCTTGTGATTTAATGCATATTTGCTAATTGTGACTTTCATGATATATAGAAGGGTCAAATTTGAGGATATATTTCTTTCTACTTGAGAAAGATCATTAAATGAGTTAGGAACATTGACCTTCACATCCAAATTAGTGTGGTCAAATAAGGGAATTAAAATTAGAAGGAATGAATGTAAGGGAATTCGATGTCCTAGTGTTTACAAATTACTTGAATTCATAAGGCTTTCCATTAGTTTGTTAGATTAATTAGAGTAGTAATAGTTTAATTTTGGATAGAAACTCTTTCGAAATCATGCCATTAGCTTAAAATTAGGTTTACTTATAACTAGATTGAATACTTAATCCTCCGATGGCAATTATAGCTCGCTACGTATAATAAACTTTCAAAATTTTAGGAATCACCCTCAGAGGGAATAAACTCCGCTCTTTACACGTGTTGGGGTTTAGCGAGTAATCTTAAAGTAGTAGTTGAAAATAGATGATTTAGCAACCAATATGCTGTTGCTGATATTTTGTTTCAGCAACCAAAATGGAGTGGTCGCTGAAGCCCTTGGCGGGAATAAATCTCGCTTTTCTTCCAAAATTATTTCATTTACATGCACGCACAGTAGACAAACATATATTCTTTTTGATACTTTATTCAACTACTATTCCACAGAATTTTGAAATTTGAAAAATATTTGCAAGTAAATCTAGCAATCAACAAGCAGTTAGTTCGAGGACCAGTTAATAAAGGTGCTTCTTATAAGAATATTATGATAAATAATCGTCAGCCAATGATTTTCTGAATTCTTTTTGCTATTCATCTGAGTTCACAAGGAACATAGCCCCTGAACCTAGTCAAGCTTGCACAAAGTACAGGAGCTTTTTTCATTATGGATCAACCTTCTTGGACATGGAGTAAGATGGTTTGAGTGCATTTTGCAATGTAGCGACAAGTTGCATTTATGGGGTAGACACTAAGGACTCCCCATGACTGTTATTTAAAATTTACTTACACATTTAATTTTGTTTGTTTATTATTATTATTATTATTTTTTTTTGGTGTGTTATCAATGATGATCTAAGATTCGAGAGTGAATATCTTCAACTCGGTAGGAATGAGACCTCAATATTTGATGTGTAAATTCGTGGAGTATATCGCCACCAAAAATCAAGCGATCTTCCGAAATATTGACTGCTGGATAATATTCCCTCTCAGATACTTTATATAATTTAGATATATTCCTTAGTTAATTGTTATGTTTAGCACTTTATTAAGCATGCGATTAGTTTTCGTATGTAATGTTGGTGTAATCCTATTGTATTGATTATTTCTCAGTTTTTTAGCTTTCAAAATCAATGAGTTATGATCCACCCTTCCTTCTCTAACCATTAGTTGTAGCACACACCACATTTGCACGATTTGCGTAGACATAAATTCATGGAATGTGTTATACTACAGATGAATAGTGGGTGAATGCCTAAAAAATTGGAGTCAATTGTCAAGTGCATGGATTGTGCAGAAGAATGAAGGCAAGAAAGCTCACCACTAGGGAAAGAGAAATCTCCAAAGAAACCTCAAGTGGAAGTTGATGAGGCTACAGAAGCTAAGAAAGGACTAGGGGTGAAAGGTTAATCAAGATCCGATACTTGTTTTAGTCGATCCAATTTGAAATTTCACTTTAACGGAGAAATATCTGGATCTCCCAAGGATCCCAAAAAATAAAAATAAATAAATAAATAAAAAAGGATTCTGATTCTATCGTTACGTTTATTATTTCACCATATAACGAAAACTAGAATATGTTGGTAAATTAATGATACTGCCATTGCTTTTGACAATTCTTCCACAAAATTAGTGACAAAATGATGCTTCTATGACAAAAAAACTATTGATAATACGGATAGCGAAGTCTGATATAATTATAATCCAAATGACGTTTTAAACTCATTAAATGATTTATCTAGGAAAGATATCTTATTCCTATTTTAGAGAGCCATACGAATCCAAATAAAAACATTTAAAGATCAAACATATGGCCTACCGGTGGATTCAAGGCAGGGCTGGCCAGGCTGCACGCCGGGTCCACCAAAATTTGAAGTATCCAAGATCCAAAAACAGAATAACAGTACGTGCTTTAAACATGAAACAATGAAGGAATGAAAAATGACTTGCAAATAATCAATTCAGATCAAAGTTCAAAATCTAGATCTATTAGCTTCCGCCATCTGGATCTGTCATTTAAAGTTTTCATGTATAATAATCTATATAATATACAAGTAGGACCAACCTTGAAAAGAAATACAGTTTAACGGAATGAACCATAATTAAATACAAGAAATGAAGTAAAAATCGTGCAAAAGTATAATGATGGCCGTACATTTAGCAAGTGATACTTGTTTTGCTAGAGAGAGAGAGAGAGAGAGAGAGAGAGGAAGATTGCTATTTTGCAGTAATGGTGAAGAGAAATGGATTATTTATGCATGGAAATGTGGGGGTGGTGGTGGCTGGTTATAAATCAGTAAAGGTCACAAAACTTTGAGTGGAATTTCATTGCTACTCTGCATTTTTATGTTCTAAAATTTAATGTCGATGTGACAAACAAGTTTGCTTATATTGACACAAAACTTAAGTGTCGTGATATTTGTACACTTGCAAAGAAATTCTACTTTGCAGATTTTTTGAAATAAGACATTCAAACTTTGAAATACAAATTGCAACATTATGAACTAGGCGTTAAGAGTAAACCTCGGTTTCAAGTTTCTATGCTTTTTTAGTTATGCCGGAAATTGACGCAAGGGTAGAAAGTCGGAGACATATATTATAGTTACCAGGTATATTAAAGTCACACCATTCCGCTTCTCTATACAGTTATTCTCTGAAGACGTTTGGCAATAGAAGCTATGCAGTCCACACTTTCTCATTTCAGTTTCCGGCTCTACTGGGATGTCAGCAAATTTCTTGGTTGCTTGTCCTTGGGCAAATCCTTTTTGTTCTTCAAGTTACTCACGAAATATCACTTCCATGCCATGTAGTAGTACCAAGATAGGTATTATTTGTCTCACTGTCATTGACTAACATGGTATCAACAGTATCAAATTATTCAGTAGCCTCATCATGAGTATCTTCATTGCCATCTTCAGAACGGCTTTGAGAAGGTACCATGGTTGAGATTTCAAATGTCTGGCTCCTCAGTTCTCTCATTTTTTATAAGGTTTTCTATCCACAGAAATCTACAATTGTAAATTACTGCATTGTTAAGTAGTAAACTTGATTTCTGGATTGGATAATATGGGTTTAAGGATTTTGCTTATAGGCCCAAATCAATTAAAAGGTCCAACATGCCTAGTATTTATAGAAACATTATCTAGAAAAATCTACATAAATATCTACTAGAAAAATCTATATAAATATCTAAGTAAGATAAGTGGTCTTATAAAGAATATCTAGAGAATTCTAGGAAAATATCTTGATGTGTGGTCTATGTGTCTCTAGAAAATTGTGAAGACTAGAATCTTCATGTAAACACTATATAAAGGGGTAGTGTCCCCCATTTTGTAACAAGCCAAAAAGTGTGTAAAGTCTTAAAGTTTGAGAAATACAAGTTTCCTTTTCTCACTTCCTTTTTCCTATTAGTGTTGTCCTCTTAAAAGCCTTAGCCAATCCAAGTTAGTAAACTCATCTTTCCTCCAACAAACTGATATCAGAGCCCTAAGGTTTTTGTGAAAAATGGCAAGTGGGATGATTCATTTTCAAGTTTTCCAACTCAACAAGGATAACTACGACAATTAAAGCATAAGGATGAAAGCGTTGCTCGGATCGCAAGATGCATGGGAGATCGTAGAGAAAGGCTACACGGAGCTACAAGACAAGGTCACTCTATCCCAAGCACAAAGGGATAGTTTGAAGGATGCAAGGACGAAGGACAAGAAGGCGCTCACCCTCATCTATCAAGCGTTAGATGAAGGTATGTTCAAGAAAGTAGCTTACGCTACTACAAGTAAGGAATCATGGGAGATCTTGTAAAACTCCCACAAAGGAGTTGAGAAAGTGAAAAAGGTTCGACTTCAAACACTTCGAGGTGAGTTTGAAGCTTTACATATGAAAGAATCGGAATCAATTTCTAATTACTTCTCTAGAGTATTGGCTATTGTGAATCAATTAAAGAGGAATGGAGAAAAGCTGAACGACACTTGAGTAATTGAGAAGATACTTAAGTCTTTAGATTCTAAATTTGACTACATAGTTGTAGCCATTGAGGAATCTAAAGATCTAGACAGTATAAGTGTCGATCAACTCATGGGATCTTTACAAGCTCATGAGGAAAGACTAAAGAAGAAGGTGAAAGAAGAGCCATTAGAGCAAGCTCTTCAAATAAAGCTCACTTTGAACGAAGGTGAAGGAAGGTTTGGCAGTAGAAGAAGCCAAAGAGGAAGAGGACGAGGCCAAGATCGAGGAAGAAGTGCATTCTACAAGGAGGAAAGAAGACAAAGCTCATTTTCCACCAGAGGTCGTGGAAGAGGAAAAGGTACGAGGCAAAATAAAGGTCCAAGGTATGACAAATCTCAAATTAAATGTTACAATTATCAAAAACTTTGTCATTATGCTTCAGAATGTAGAAATATTACTAACCAAGTTGAGGAGAAAGCCAACTACGCTTGTTCGGAAAGTGAAGTAGATCCTGCGCTACTGTTGGCTTACAAAGGTGAAGAGAGTAGGAAAAAAAAAAGAACACTTGGTATTTGGATACAGGAGCAAGCAACCATATGTGTGGAAGGAAAAACATATTTATAGAGCTTGATGAATCAATAAGCGACAATATTACCTTTGGAGATGAATATAAGATCCCAGTGAAAGGAAAAGGTAAAATCTTGATCCGCTTGAAAAATGGTACGCATCAATTTATCTCAAATGTCTATTATGTGCCCAATATGAAGAATAACATTTTAAGTTTGGGACAACTCTTAGAGAAGGACTATAATATTCATTTGAAAGATCATAGTCTTTCAATAAGAGATCAAAGAGAAAATTTGATTGTCAAATTCCCTATGACAAGAAATAGAATGTTTGCATTAAGTATTCAAAATGATGTTACCAAATGCTTAAAAGCTTGTTTTAAAGATTCATCTTGGCTTTGTCACTTGAGATTGGGGCATTTTAATTTTGGAGGCTTAAAGTTGTTGAATAAGAAGAAGATGGTGAAAGGTTTGCCTCCAATAAATCATGCGTATCAATTATGTGAAGAATGCTTACTTGGAAAGCATTCGAGGAAAAGTTTTTCAAAAGAAGTATCTACAAGAGCTAAAAAGCCGCTCGGACTTGTACACTCCGATGTTTGTGGGCCAATTAATCCAAGATCTCTCAGCAAGAGCAATTACTTTGTTCTTTTCATTAATGATTTTAGTAAAAAGACTTAGGTCTATTTTCTCAAACAAGAATTGGAAATTTTTGAAATTTTTAAGAAGTTTAAAGCTTTTGTTGAAAAAGAAAGCGAATATAGTATAAAAGCCTTGAGATCGGATAGAAGAGGGGAGTTCACCTCCAAAAAGTTTGAGAAATATTGTGAGGAGAATGTAATTCATCGCCCATTGACAGTTCCATACTCTCTACAACA
This sequence comes from Olea europaea var. sylvestris, assembly GCF_002742605.1. Taxonomy (NCBI): domain Eukaryota; kingdom Viridiplantae; phylum Streptophyta; class Magnoliopsida; order Lamiales; family Oleaceae; genus Olea; species Olea europaea. The sequence continues at coordinate 630,953 of NC_036241.1, read as the reverse complement.
AAGTGGAGTAGCCGAAAGAAAGAACAGACCAATTCTTAACATGGCCCTTTGCATGCTCAAAAGTAAGAGTTTATCCAAAGAACTTTGGGCTAAAGCTGTTAATTGCGCTGTGTATCCGTCTAATCGATCGTCTTCTAGAAGTTTGTGAAATAAGACACCACAAGAAGTATGGAATGGAAGAAAGCCTAGCATCTCTCATCTACGAGTATTTGGGAGCATTGCATATGCTCATGTGCCAGATCAAAAACGGTCCAAGCTAGATGACAGAAGTGAAAGGTATGTTTTTATTGGTTATGACTCTCGCTCTAAAGGCTACAAGTTGTATAATCCAAACAAGGAGAAGATCATAATAAGTCGAGATGTTAAGTTTGATGAAAAATGAGCTTGGAATTGGGGTGTTCAAGAACAAAACTATGACTTCTTACCATTTTTTGAGGAAGAAGAACAAGAGAATGGAGAGCAGCAAGAGCTTATCAGTCCAGCTCTATCGCCTACTCATAGAGATGCTTCCCCACCATCTTCACAAGGAGAAAGCTCAAGGGAAAGAACACCACGGATGAGGAGCCTACAAGAGCTATATGAGATAACTGAAAATCAAAATGATCTCACACTCTTTTATCTTTTTGCCGATTGTGAGCCAATATGGTATGAAGAAGCAGTGCAAAATAAAAGATGAAGAGATGCCATGGATGAAGAGATTAAGACTATTGAGAAAAATGACACATGGGAACTGACAACTCTTCCCAAAGGAAAGAGAGCAATATGAGTTAAGTGGGTGTACAAGGCAAAGAAGAATGCTAAAGGAGAAGTAGAAAGATACAAAGCAAGATTGGTTGCCAAAGGCTACAACCGACGGTCGGGAATCGATTATGAAGAGGTATTTGCTCCTGTTGCTCATTTAGAAACCATAAGATTAATTATCTCTTTTGCAGCACAAAATAAGTGGAAGATATTTTAAATGGACGTGAAATCGGCTTTTCTAAATAGTTATCTTGAAGAAGAAATTTATGTGAAGCAACCAATGGGCTATAAAATAAAAGGACATGAAGGTAAAATCTTGAAACTAAAAAAGACTTTATATGGGTTGAAACAGGCTCCAAGGGCATGGAATAGTAGAATTGACAAGTATTTTCTAGAAAATAACTTCACAAAATGCCCTCACGAGTATGCCCTTTACACAAAGGTAAATGAGAAAGAAGATATTTTGCTTATTTGTTTGGATGTAGATGATCTTATATTCACAGGAAATAATCAAAGTATGATCACTGAGTTTAAGAAGGCCATGGCTCAAGAATTTGAGATGACAGATATTCGCCTTATGGCCTACTATCTTGGGATTGAGGTAAAGCATATGAAGGATTGCATCTTTATCTCACAAGCAGGATATGCGAAAGAAATTCTACAGAAATTTAATATGGAGGATTGCAAGCCTATATGCAGCCCCATCGAATGCAGAACCAAGTTGTCGAACAATGATGAAGGTGAAAAAGTAAACCCAACACTTTTTGAGAGTCTTGTTGGAAGTCTAAGATATTTGACGTGCACAAGACCAGATATCTTTTTTGGAGTTGGGCTCATCAGTCGCTATATGGAGACACCTACCATGACCCATATGAAAACTACAAAGAGAATTCTTCGCTACATCAAAGGTACGCTTGATTATGGCTTAGTCTATTCATCATCTAATGAATTCAAACTTGTTGGATATAGTGACAGCGATTGGGACGGAGACAGTGATGATAGAAAGAGTATGATTGGATATGTGTTTTACTTGGGCGACACAGCTTTCACTTGGAGCTCAAAGAAGCAATCAATCGTAGCACTATCTACCTGTGAAGCTGAATATATTGAAACTACATCAAGTGCCTGCCACGCGATTTGGCTTAGAAACTTGTTGAAGACGCTTGGAGTTTCACAAGAAGAACCAACCAAAATCCATGTTGATAACAAGTCGGCATTGGCATTGGCAAAGAACTCAGTATTCGATGACAGAAGCAAGCACATTGATACAAGATATCATTTCATAAAAGAAAGTATTGCAAAGAAAGAAGTGCAGCTGAAATATGTAACCTCCCAGGAGCAGATCGTCGACATTCTCACTAAGCCACTCAAGCATGATGTGTTCCGCAAGTTAAAAACTCTACTTGGAGTAGCAAAATCAAGTTTAAGGGGGGATGTTGAGTAATAAACTTGATTTTTGGACTAGATAATATGCGTTTAAGGATTTACTTATAGACCCAAATCAATTAAAAGGCCCAACATGCCTAGCATTTCTAGAAATATTATCTAGAAAAATCTATATAAATATCTACTAGAATAATCTATATAAATATCTAAGTAAGATAAGTGGTCTTATAAAGAATATCTAGAGAATTCTAGGAAAATATCTTGATGTGTGGTCTAGGTGTCTCTAAAAAATTGTGAGGACTAGAATCTTTATGTAAACTATATATAAAGGTTTAGTGTCCTCCATTCTGTAACAAGCCAAAAAGTGTGTAAGGTCTTAAAGTTTGAGAAATACAAGTTTCATTTTCTCACTTCCTTCTTCCTATTAGTATTGTCCTCTTAAAAGCCTTAGTCAATCCAAGTTAGTAAACCCATCTTTCCTTCAATATGCATTACAATTAGGGGTGCAAGGTTAAAGATAAAAATCGTATTGATTTGTATGCAGATAATGATCATCTTTCACTTACTTTCACTGGTGGAGAAATTATACTCTTTGTTGTTTTTGTTCCCTACATCTTCTTCGGTTCAAGCTCGAGTGACCCCAGTTCTCTGGCAACGTTTCTTAAGACATCAGCCACACTTTTGTTTGACATTGAGTTTGACAAACAATATGTAAAATGGAAGTTCCTAATATCCCAATACCAAATCGCAGACATTTTCACCTAATCGTAAAATATAAACTTCATATATTAGTCAAGTTCATTCATGTCATTTGAAATTACTCATTCACACACACACACATATAGTAATTTCAAATGTCATGAATGAACACACATTTTTTTTTTGCACCTAATCATAAAATATAAACATCATATATTAGTCAAGTTCATTCATGTCATTTGAAATTACCCTCTCTCTCTCACACACACACACACATATTAGTCAAGTTAATTAGTATTTTACCGGTTCATTGTGTTAAGCATGTCATTAGTTTTCGTATATAATGTTGCTCCGTTGTAATTAATTTGCAGGAATGAATTATTAATAAAATTTTCAGTTTTGTCCAATCGCATTGTATTTATTATTTCTCTATTTTTTTGCTTTCAAAATCAACAAGTTATGATCCACACTTCCTTCTCTAACTCTTAGTTGTAGCACACATTACATTCACACGATTTGCGCACGTGCATATCAAGGTCACATACACATTGGTTCATGTAATGTGTTTAATTATACTGCAAATGGATAATGTGTGAATGCCTAAAAAGGTGGAATCGATTGTCAAGTGCATGAATTGTGCATACCAACGAAGGCAAGAAAGCTCACCCCTAGGGAAGAGAAATCTCCAAAAAAGGCCCCGAGTAGAAGATGATGAGACTATGAAGCTAACAAAAGGCTAGGGTTGAAAGGCCAATCAAGATAGGATACTTGTTTTAGTCGATCTAATTTGAAATTTCACTTCAACGGGAAAATATCTTGATCCTCTGTTTTAATGAACAAATAAATAAAATAAATCTCATCCTATTTTATGCTTATTATTTCATGTTATAATGAAAAGTGGAATATGTTGGTAAATTATTGATAGTGCCATTGCTTCTAACAATTCTTCCACAAAAATTATGACAAAGAAACAATCGATAACAAGTGATAGCAAAAGACATCGAAGTATAATATAATTATAATCCGAAGAATGTTTTTAACCCATTAAATATTTTATTTGCAAAAGATATCTTATTCCTATTTCAGAGAGCCATATGAACTCCAAATAAAAACATTTAAAGCTCAAACATATGGCCCACAGGCAGAATCAAGGCAGGGCTGGCCAGGCTACATGCCAGATCCGAAAGGAAAAAGATAGTTGTACATCATTTGAGGGCTGTAAAAGTTACAACCATCTCATATGTGTGAGACCCTCTACATGTGAGAGGGCTGTATAAGTTGATATATAACTTGCTGTACATGTAGCACTTTTGGATACAAAGACATGATAACAGTACATGCTTAAGACATGAAACTATGTAGGAATGTAGAATGATTTGCAATAAATCAAGTCAGAGCAAAGTACAAAATCCAGATCTATTAGTTTTCACCACCCTTTAAAGTTTACTAGTATAATAATCTATATAATATACAACTAGGACCAACCTTTGAAGATATACAGTTTAGTGGAGTGAAGCATAATTATCTACAAGAAATAAGTAATGGAGTAAAAATCGTGCAAAAGCATAATGAGAGCCGTAAATTTAGCAATAGATACTGGTTTTACTCTATATACATACATACATATATATATATATATATATATATATATATATATATATATAAAGAGAGACAGAGCAATTTTGAAGAAATGTTGAATAGAAATGGATTATATATATACAGAAAGGTGGGAGTGGTTATAAGTCAGTAAAGGTCACTAAACTTTGAGTGGAATTTCATTGCCACTCAACATTTTTATGTTCCGAAATTCAATATCATTGTGACAAACATGTTTCTTTATATGGACACAAAATCAAAGTGTTGTGATATTTGTAAACTTGCAAAGAAATTCAATTTTGAAGATTTTTCTAAAAAAAGACATTGATACTTTGGAATACAAATTGCGACATTATGAGCTAGATGTTAAGAGTAAACGTCTATTTCAAGTTTCTATACTTATTAAGTTATGCCGGCAATTGACTTAGAGTAGAAAGTCGGAGACATATAGTTTCAAGGTATATTATAGTCACACCATTGCTCGTCGCTATACGACTATGAGGACAATGTTTGGTAGTAGAAGCTATGCTGTTGACTTTTTCCCATTTCCATTTCCAGCTCAAATGGGACGTTAGCAAATTTCGTGTTTGCTTGTCCTTGCACTAATCCTTTATGTTCTTCAAGTTACTCACTGAAATATCATTTCCATGCCATGTAGTACCACAATCTTTCCTGCCAGGAATCATCTCCACATTGGATTTAGTATTACCAAGAATGGTATTATTTGTCTCACTGTCATCGACTAACATGGTATCAACAATATCAAATTCTTCGGTAGCCTCATCATGAGTATCCTCATCGCTATCTTCAGAATGGTTTTGAGAAGTTACCATGTTTCAGATTTAAATTGGTAGGCTCCTACACTTTATAAGGTTTTCTATCCGCAGAAATCTACAACGGTAAATATCATGGCTTCTGCATTACAATTAGGGATGCGAGGTTGAAGATAAAAATAGCATTCTTTTGTGTTCAGATCATGATCTTGTTAAATGTGACATTAATTTGTAATCTTAGGAAATAAATAAGGTTACATGCACTTGAAGAAAATGTATCAGGAAAATACATGATGCACTTGAAGAAAATGTATCAGGAAAATACATGATGCAAATTCATGAATTATTAGGTGTCCATTTATATTCCCATGTCTCTAGAGTTATCCATGTGGTCCTATAAATAGAGGTCATTCTTGTAGTCTCATTGTAAGAAAAAAAGAAGAAAACATTATTGAGTGTGCTGTAGCAACTCAAAAACTATCAATAAAAATTCAAGTTTTTCTTCAACACTTCGTTTCCGCACTAACAAATTTGGTATCAGAGCCATAACTTGTGATTGCATTTTTTCATGGCTTTCATACAAACAGTTTCGTTGTTTACATATTCTTCCAGTCAAGTCCCAATCTTCGAAGGCGAGCATTATGAATACTGGAGCATCCAAATGCAAACTTTCTTCATCTCCTTAGATCTTTGGCATGTCATTGACGATGAGGAGTACGAAGAACCATCCGAAGACAATGAAGATTACGAAAAATTGCAAAAAGAATTTAAAAGAAAAGATGCAATGGCTCTCCGCTATATTCAACAAGGAGTCGGGAAATCAATTTTCCCTCGTATCTTTGGTGTTAAAAAAGCCAAAGATGCTTGGGAAATATTGATGCAAGAATTTCAAGGAATGGAGAAAATGATCGCCTTGAAACTTCAATCCTTATGGACAGACTTTGATAATCTCCAAATGGAAGAACGAGAATCGGTTCGTGTTTTTTCTTCACGAGTAGCCGAGACAGTAAATCAAATCAAAAGCTGTGGTGACACAATTACAGATAAAAGAGTCGTGGAGAAAATGTTAAGATGCCTTCCTCCAAAGTTTGACCATGTTGCAGCCGCAATTGAAGAATCGAAAGACTTGTCCAAAATGACCATTTATGAGTTAACCGGGTCACTTCTTGCCCATGAGCAAAGGATCAATCGTTCGAGTAACCAATCTACTACCGAACAAGCTTTCCAATCAAAGCAAACATCAAAAGGAGGATCGAACAACTATGGAGAACACAACAGAGGCTCAAATCAAACAAAACAAAAAGATAGCTATTGGAAGAAGGGTGACAAGCAAAGCAAATGGAAAGGCAAGCAAACACAAATTTCTGGTGGTAACAATCCAACTTGCATAATTTGCAAAAAAATGAATCATGAATCAAAGGAGTGCTACTTTAGATGCAAAAGGTGCAAGATCCCCAATCATTCTCAAAGGGATTGTTGGTTTCAAAATAAAGAGATGACAGAAAGAAAAAGTGCAGCAAACTTTTCTCAAGAGAATGAAAAGGAAATTCTGTTTTATTCTCAAAATTATGAAAATGGAGCTCAAAGCCCTTGGTATTTGGATAGCGGTTGTAGCAATCACATGACGGGGAATCGCGACATCTTTGTGGACCTTAATCCAAATATTACTTCACAAGTAATTCTTGGCGATGGAACATGTAGAGATGCGGTAGGAAAAGGCACCATTGCTGTCCAAATTAAAGAAGGTAACAAGAAACTCATCACAGATGTTCTTTATGTTCCCAATCTTTCTCATAATCTCCTAAGTGTTGGACAACTTATTCAAAGTGACTTCTCTGTCCACTTTGATGATGGTGCATGTAAAGTTTTTGATAAAAAGAAAAATATTTGTGTGGAAAATATTGAAATGAAGAACAAGACATTTCCTCTTAAGATGCCACTAAATGAGAATTGTGCACTCAAGGCAAGAGACGAAGATTTGGTGTATTTGTGGCATTTACGATATGGTCATCTTCATGAAAGAGGCCTTCGTTTACTCCAAATGAAAAACATGGTGACGGGACTTCCTAACATCCAACACATAGACAAAATGTGCGAAGGATGCGTCTATGGGAAATTGCACAAGTTGTCGTTTCCAAAAACTTCATGGAGAACGAAAGCACCACTTGAGCTTGTGCACTCGGATATTTGTGGGCCAATGCAAACTTCCACTTTTGGAAACAAGAGATATTTTATTCTCTTTGTTGATGACTTCACAAGAATGATATGGGTTTTCTTCCTCAGTCAAAAATCTGAGGCATATTCCACATTTCTTCAATTCAAAGCTCAAGCAGAAAGGCAAAGTGGTTTTTTGATAAAAACTTTAAGGACCGATCGTGGAGGTGAATATCTCTATAATCCTTTCATGGAATATTGCAGAAAAAATGGCATCAAAAGACAATTAACTGTGAGTCGAACTCCGCAACAAAACGGCGTGGCCGAAAGAAAAAATCGTACAATTGTTGAAATGGCAAGAAGCATGCTAAAGGGCAAAGGACTTCCAAATCTGTATTGGGCAGAAGCTGTAAATACGGCAGTATACATTCTCAATCGGTCTCCAACAAAGGCTGTACGGAATAAAACTCCATACGAAGCTTGGAACAAAAAGAAGCCAATGGTTGATCACTTCAAAATATTTGGCAGCATTGCTTATGCTCTTATCCCTTCTCAAAATCGGGAGAAATTTGACGAGAAAGGACAAAAACTTGTCTTTGTTGGATCTAGTGATGAATCTAAAGGATATTGGTTATTAGATCCAACTACAAACAAAATTACAGTTTCACGAGACGTTGTTTTTGATGAAGCTGCATCTTGGGATTGGAAAGGGAAAGAAGTTGTGGACCAGACACCATACCATTTTGTTGATCCATTAACATTTCAAGCAGGTCCGTCACAAGTTGGAAATTTAGAGCATAATCCAAACCCTACTCCAAGAAGTGAGGAAGAATCTGATCCAGAAAGCCCTCCAAGAAAGACACGTTCACTACAAGACATATATGAGTCATGTGAACTTGGGTTGTTCTCTAGGGAACCACAATCATTTGAAGAAGCCTCAAAAGAAGTATGCTGGACAAAAGCCATGAATGAAGAAATGTCCACAATCGAGAAAAACAAAACTTGGAAGCTTGTTGCCTTGCCAGAAGGGAAGAAAATCATTGGACTCAAGTGGGTCTATAAAATAAAATACAATGAAGATGGGTCGATCTAAAAGCACAAAGCACGTCTTGTTGCAAAAGGGTATTCTCAACAGCCCGAAATTGATTACACTAAAACATATGCTCCGGTTGCAAGAATGGAGACAATTCGTACTGTTTTGGCACTGGCAACTCAATTGGAGGTATGTGTTTATCAACTTGATGTAAAATCGGCATTCTTAAATGGTGAAATTCAAGAAGAAGTTTATGTCGAGCAACCTGAAGGATTTGAAATCAAAGGACAAGAAGGAAAAGTCTATCATTTATACAAGGCACTTTATGGTTTAAAGCAAGCGCCGTGAGCATGGAATAGCAAAATCAATAGCTATTTCATCCAAAATGGATTCAATCAAAGCACGAGTGAATCATCTCTATATGTCAATAATCTTGGAAGAGACTTTCTTGTAGTATGTCTTTATGTGGATGATCTTCTATACTTTGGTACAAGTAAAAGCATGGTGGAAGAATTCAAGAAAAAGATGATGAGAGACTTTGAGATGAGTGACTTGGGTCAAATGAAATACTTTCTTGGCATCCAAGTCAAACAAAGCCCGGGAAGAATTTTTTTATCTCAAGAGAAGTATATTGATGATCTAAAAGAAAAATTCAGCATGAACCAGTGCAAGCCAGTCTCTACTTCAATGGGGCCGAATGAAAAATTCCAAGTTAATGATGATGCTGAAAAAGTAGATGCTACACTCTACCGAAAGTTAATTGGTTCACTCATCTACCTCAACACAAGGCCCGATATCACTCAATCAGTGAGTTTACTTTCCAGGTTCATGAATGAACCAAGCAAGAATCACTTTACGGCGGCAAAAAGAATTTTGAGATACCTTAAAGGTACAAAAAATCAAGGCATTGAGTTCAAAAAGGAAAATAACTTCAACCTTGTTGGCTACACTGACAGTGATTGGGCAGGCTCACTTGTTGACCGCAAAAGTACATCGGGCTACATCTTTTGTCTTGGAACAAATATTATTTCATGGAGTTCGAGGAAGCAAAGGTCTATAGCACTATCTTCTGCAGAAGCGGAATACATTGTAGCTGCGGATGCCGCTTGTGAAGCAGTTTGGCTTAGAAGAATTCTAAAAGACTTGATGTTTGAACAACAAGAGCCAACAACAATACATTACAACAATATGTCAACAATTGCTATGACAAAAAATCCAGTTTTTCATGCCAGATCGAAGCATATTGAACTACGTCATCACTTCATTCGAGATTTGGTAAGTCGAGAAGAAATTTGCATGGAATTTATCAACACAAATGATCAGCCAGCAGACATTTTAACAAAGGCAGTCACATTTGACAAGTTCGACAAGATCAAGGAAAAACTGAAGATTACAAATTAAGAGGGGGTGTTAAATGTGGCATTAATTTGTAATCTTAGGAAATAAATAAGGTTACATGCACTTGAAGAAAATGTATCAGGAAAATACATGATGCACTTGAAGAAAATGCATCAGGAAAATACATGATGCAAATTCATGAATTATTAGGTGTCCATTTATATTCCCATGTCTCTAGAGTTATCCATGTGGTCCTATAAATAGAGGTCATTCTTGTAGTCTCATTGTAAGAAAAAAAAGAAGAAAACATTATTGAGTGTGCTGTAGCAACTCAAAAACTATCAATAAAAATTCAAGTTTTTCTTCAACACTTCGTTTCCGCACTAACAGATCTTACTTTCACTGGTGGAGAAATTATACTCTTCATTGTTCTTGTTCCTTTCATCTTCTTCAGTTTCAAGCTCGATCAACCCAGGCCCTCTTGCAACTTTGCTCAAGACATCACCCACACTTTTTTCTGAGATTGAGGTTGACAAATAATATGTGGTATCGAAGACCATAAAATCCCAACAACCAAATCGAAGACATTTTGACCTAATCGTAAATATAAACATCATATATTAGTCAAGTTCATCATTTATCTAGTCAAGTTCACTCCTGTAATTTGAAATTATTCATTCCTAGATTAAATGCACTGGTTTATTCATGTACTTGGAAAAAATGAATAATGTGGGGATTAATTTGCAGTTAATAATTACTATGTGTCTTTGATTAAATTCATGTTTTTTAAAAGGCTACTGACGGTACTCTTTTTCAATTAATCATTTTAGGAGCGTCATGAAATAAGTAAGTGTTCTCTTGAAATATTATCTTCTCATCTTCTATAAATTATTGTTCCATCTTCAAGTTTCCAACATACATTACTGCCAAAAATAAGCAATCGAGGATATGAAATATTGCACGACTGGAATAATCTCTCCTTTCGGTTACTTTCTGTAATTTTTTATATTCCTTATTGAATTATTATGTTTTGCACTTCAATGTATTAGGCACGTCATTAGTTTTTCGTATATAACGTTGCTTTGTTGTAATTAATTCTCAGGTGTGAATTATGAATAAAATTTTCAGTTTCGTCTAATCATATTGTATTTATTATTTCTCAGTTTTTAGCTTTCAAAATCAACGAGTTATGACCCACACGTCCTTCTCTAACCCTTAGTTGTAGCATGCAACACATTTGCACGATTTGCGGACGTGCATACGAAGATCACACACACATCAGTTCATGTAATTAATATGTTTAATTATACTATAGATGGATAATGTGTGAATGCCTAAAAAACTGGAGTCAATTGTCAAGCTCATGGATTGTGCACAAGAATGAAGCAAGAAAGCTCATCACTTGGGAAAGAGAAATCTCCAAAGAAACCTCAAGTGGGAGATGATGAGGCTACAAAGCTAAGAAAGGGCTAGGGGTGAAAGGCCAATTAAGATAGGATACTTGTTTCAGTTGATCCAATTTGAAATTTCACTTCAATGGAAAAATATCAAAATGCTCTATTTTATATATTAAAAATAAATAAATAAATCTCATCCTATTGTTTGATCACCTTATGATGAAAAGTGAAATATGTTGGTATTGCCATTGCTTTTGACAATTCTCCCTCAAATTCGTAGGAGATAAGCTATCCACATTTTCCTGTTTCAGTTTCAGGCTCAGCTGGGATGTTAGCAAATTTCTTGGTTGCTTGTCCTTGCGCTATCCTTCTTGTTCTTCAAGTTACTCACTGAAATATCACTTCCATGCCGTGTAGTATCACAATCTTTCCTGCCAGAAAGCATTTCCATGTTGGATTCAGTTGTGCCAAGATTGGTATTATTTGTCTCACTGTCATCGACTAACATGGTGTCAACATTATCACATTCTTTGGTAGCCTCATCATGAGTATCCTCTTGCTCTCTTCAGAACAAATTTTGAGAAAGTAAAATGTTTGGGCTCCTCAGTCCTCTCACTTTATAAGGTTTTCTATCCACAGAACTTGTTTCTACAACTGTAAATGTCGTGGCACCTGTGTTACAATTAGGGGTGCGAGGTTGATGATAAAAATGGCATTGGTTTGTAGGAAGATCATGATCATCTTTCACAAACTTACTTTCACTGGTGGAGAAATTATACTCTTCGTTGTTCTTGTTCCCTTCATCTTCTTCAGTTTCAAGCTCGAGCAACCCGGTGTCTCTGGCAACTTTGCTCAAAACTCAGCCACACTTTTGTTCGAGATTGAGTTGACAAACAATATGCGGAGTTAAAGTTTGTAAAATTCCATTATTAAATCGCAAATTTTTTCCATCAAATCTTATAATATTAACATAATTTACTAACAAGTTCATTATTTATCTAGTCGAGTTAATTCATGTTTTTTGGAATCATTCATATATATATAGATTAAATGCACTAGTTTATTCATGCACTTGAAAAATACATGGATTATTTCGAAAATAATTTGCATTTAATAACTAGTACATGTTAGACTAAATTAATGTTTTGTAAACCCTATAAAAGGCTAGCGATTATACTCATTTTCAACTGATCATTTTTGGAGTGTTATAAAATAAAGTGATTGTTCTCTAGAAATATTTTTTCATTCTCTTCTAAAAGTTAAGTTTCCAACTTATATTACAACCAAAAATCAAGCAATCGAGGATCATATGAAATATTGAATGACTGGAATAATCTTCCCTTTCATTCACTTTAAATAATTTTGTATATATTCCGAAGTTGATTATTATATTTAGCACTTTACTATATTAAGCATGTCATTAGTTTTTGCATATAACGCTATGTCATTTTAACAAATTGGCAGGCTTGAATTATGAACTAAATTTTTCAGTTTTGTCTAATCCTATTGTATTGATTATCTTTCAGTAGTTTACCCCTTAGTTGTCGAACGCAAACCACGGCACGATTTGTGCACATCAGATTTGGACATTTGTAATGTGTCTAATACTACAGATGGATAATGTGTGAAAGCCTAAGCAAGTGGAGTCGATCGTCAAGGGCATGGATTGTACATAAAGTAACAATTCAATATCTATCATTACGTTTCATATTACACCTTATAATGAAAAGTATAATATTTTGGTGAATTGATGATAGTGCTGTTGCTTTAGATAATTCTTCCACAAAATAGTGACAAAATGATGTATGTATTAGAAAAAAACTGTCGATAATGCACTATTGTAAAAGACATCAACGTATGTTATAATTATAATCCGAAGGATTTTTTTACCCATTAAATATTATCTAAATAAAATCTCATATTCCTGTTCCAGATAGCCATATGAACTCCAAATAAAAACATTTAAAACTCAAACATATGGCCCACTGGCGTATACAAGGCAGGCTGGCCTGGTCTACATTTTTAAGTATTCAAGATCCAAAAATAGAATAATGGAACATGCTTAAAACATGAAACTGTGAAAGAATGTAGAATTATTAGCAAATAATCAATTTAAAACAAAGTACAAAATCTAGATCTACTAGTGATGTAGGAGCATACAGATTGATAAAGAACAACAAGAAGAAAGGAAATCAAAGGAAAGAATTGAGGGAAACGGAAATAGTTATATTCATTTAATTTGCCCTAAGTCCCTTTGTATATAGAAGGACTTTGAAATTAAATAAACTTCCTAACTAAACAAACTTAAAATAAAAGATAACATTGTCAAAATCAAACGACTATAATTTAGATAAACTCGAATTCTGCTAATTATCAGTCTTTCATCTTGAATAGACTTTTAGCTATTTCTTTGTTTCAACATTTATCCCCGACTAAAAAGAACTCGAATCCTACGAGGTATGGTCCAAGTAGGCATCCAAAAGCTTTGCATCTAATTGATGAAATTCTTCTTTCATAATCCAAGTAGCATCACTAAGCCGAGGACCTTTTAACGGTACAAGAAACCTACGAAAACCTTTATTTTGGGAAGCAATGACCTCATCATTAAGCCCATCATCAACAATATGTTGATGTGAAAATGGGGTGATAAGGGCTCGAAGTAGCGGCTGAGAAACTTGTCCTGTAAATATGTAAGAAGATAAAACCTGAGACTCGCATGTGCCTTGATATGGATACAAGTCTCCTATATTGAAAACTAGACTCATATTTACGGGTGTTCGAAAATCAAGTAGATAAGCATTAGTTTCAATCCTTTTAATAATAAGGAAAGGGCAAAGTGATCTAGCACAAATTTTTTTGCATCATATTAAGGAAAACGCTTAGGTGCAAGTCTTATCATAGCAAAATCGCCAATCTTGAATTCTCTATGCCAACGATAGGCAGCAGTTGTCAATTTATAATGGTCATTGTTTAAAACAATTTTTCTTTTAATCTCATCATGCAAGACAAATATGATCAGCAAAAATTGAGCAAATGTAGTAGGATGAAAATCAATAGGTAAAGGGACTAGGTCTAGTGGTTCAAGTGGGGAGAAACCCTAAAAGACCTCAAATGGGCTATGACTGGTAGACCTATTGACAAAATTATTGTATGCATTTTGACAATATGCAATGTCAAATCCTAATTACCCAATTTTTCCTCAACTAAACAATGAAGTAAATTACCTAGACTACAATTTTCTACTTCTGTTTAACCATCTGTTTGGGGTTAGAATGCTAATGAAAACTTAAGAGTTGTCCCAAACAATTTCCATAGTGTTTTCCAAAAGTAACTAACAAACTTAACATCTCGATCAGACGCTAGAGCGACTAGAAGTCCATGTAGACAAACAACCTCTTTTAAGATTAACTTAACAATATAGGATGGGTTAGTAAACTTGGAACATGAAATGAAATGGGGCATTTTAGAAAATCTATCCACAACGACAAAAATAGAATCAAGATCTCTAGTAGTTTTAGGCAATCCAAGGACAAAATTCACGTTAAGATCACGCTAGGGAGTATGAGGAATAGGGAGAGGAGTGTACATCCCAATGTTTTGACAGTCACGTTAGGCCTTACCTAATTTACAAGTGCGACACTGAGACACAATGCGAGCCACATCCATTTTAAGAGAAGACAAATAAAACCTATCCATGACTAAGACACTAGTTTTATCTTGACCAAAATGACCTATGAGACAACTTGTTGCCTTTAAAAAGATAACCATCTTTAAGCAAGAAAGCAATGTGATTCTGAGATGAATTAGTTACGAGTTCTTGAAAAATAATACCAAAGTCTGAGCAATTAATCGTCTTTCAAATGCTCAAATCGCACAATCGTAGTGCTCGTAGTCTTTAGTATAGTAATATGGCTAAGAGTATTAGCCGCTTTGTTGTCGACCACAGCTCGATGTTGGAGGAAAAATGTATATTTTTGAAGAAACTTTACCCACTTAATATGTCGATCACTTAAATTATGCTAGAAATTGAGGAAATGAAGGGTTGACGCCAGTGACAAATAGATTGGACAATAATATAGAATTCTTTGTGATAAGTAGCGCCTTATTTAATTTCTAACTAAAATAAGCATAGGGTGACCCTCCTGACTTAATACACCATATATACCGACACCAGAAGCATTGCATGCCACTTCAAAAACTTTGCAGAGATTAGGGTGGTATAAGTTTGGAGCTTCGATCAATTTTTGTTTAATGGCGATGAAAGCTTTCTATGCAGATGGGATCCAATCGAAATTAAATTTTTTTTCACACACTCAGTATTGGAAGCGGTAATAAAACTAAAACTTTGTATAAATCATCTATAGAATGAGGCTAATCCATGAAAGCCGCAAGCCTCGATCAAAGTTATATGTTTTGGCCAATCATGAATTGTAGAGATTTTAGCTGGATCAATAGAAATCCTTAGGTGGAGATAATCAACCCTAAGAATAGGACCATTGGCTATAGAAATGAACACTTCTTAAGGTTAGCGTACAATTTAGTAGAACAAATGGAAAGGAAGACCTATCGAAAATGATCTAAGTGTGCCTCTCATGATTGACAATAAATTACTATATCATCTAGATAGACCACAAGAAATTTTCCAATGAAAGGTCGGAGGACATGATTAATGAACCTCATAAAAGTACTAGATGCACAAGACATCCCAAAAGGCATAACTAGCCACTCGTATAAATTATCCTGAGTCTTAAATGCCATTTTCAATTCATCCTTTGGTCAAATTCTAATTTGATGATATCCACTCTTTAAGTTTATTTTAGAGAGCCATAAAGACCCTGCAAGCCCATCCAACATGTCCTCAAGGTGCGGAATAGGAAATCAATATTTAAAAGTAATTTTGTTAATGGCGCAACTATTGACACACATACACCAAGATCCATCCTTTTTTAATGTAATATTTGTACACTTGCAAAGAAATTCTATTCTAAAGATTTCTCATAACAAGATATTCATACTTTTGAATATGAATTGCGACACTATGAGCTAGATGTGAAGAATAAACCTTGATTTCAAGTTCTACACTTGTTAAGTTACGATGACAATCGACTGAAAATAGAAAGTCGAGTACCTATTGTATAGTAACTAGGTTGACTCCATCTTGTGTTGATTTTAGTTGTTCTGTCATAATTACTAAGTAATTTCAACAATGAAATATATGAAAGTGGATTTGCACGATAAATAAAGAATGACTTTCTTGTTGATCTTATGGCGCTCTTCATCGAATAAGAACTTGTTGAGAAAATAGATGTAAATTCTATTATAAATGAATTTTATGTTTCGAACCTCATCGAATACAACTTCAAATTCGATGAACATGACTCCTAATGTTATATATGAAATATTATATTGACTTTCTTAAATTTTAACCCTTACATCCTAAATTATTAGATCCGTCTTGCATATGGGAATCTACAGCATGCATTGTAGCGACTGAAAATTTTTATACCTAAATGATAGTTTTCTCCAAATTTTTATAAGAAATAAATTGGTGACACTGCATATTGTTCCCAATTTATGTGCTTTAAGTGGCCACACATTTATTACACTAACTTTGTCTAGTCTACGATAGTTGCTTGTTGCCTTAAAAATATTGTGGGATAAATTATAGTAAATTTAAGTTAGGTATTTTTCACGTAAATTTGATAGAGTTAGTATTCACATAAGTCATGATTTAGTTAAGATTTCTAGTCTCTAGCGAATGCTTGATATCACAAAATTGAATATTAAATTATTGATGTTGTGAAAATTTCTATAGCAATATTGGACTCGTTTGATAGGTCGTAATTAAAATGTATATTAGGCTTGAGAAGAAGTTAATTTGGATAAGGACAACCAAGTAAGAGCAAATAAAAGACAAACTAGGGTTATTGAATTTTGGCAGAATTCTATTCCTTTATTTTGGAATTTTGATCAGTGCACTTTTATTTTGTGTGTGTGTGTGTGTGTGTGTGTGTGTGTGGATTATCCATAATCACTTAAGTTAGTTTTAAATTATCATAATCCTAACAAAATTGTTCTTGGAGAAATTGAATTAATAGTTAGTTACTAATATTTTAATCTCTATTAAAGATAAAACATTAAATTCTTAGAAGTTTAATGCCATTAGGATTCATGCAAAAGATTTCTACCATCACAACAACTGGTCTGCTGAGTTCTACCTTCATATTTCTTAATTATCCCACCTTTTTCCTTGGATAACACAGCAACAAAAGACTTATACACATAGATCAAGTGGTCCATGAATTAAAATCCAAGTAAACGGGTACGGTGCTCAAACCTTCATATTGTTTCAAAAGAAGTAGACTCAGACCCCATTTTATTCTAGTTCATGTTATATTTCAGCATGTATAAATGTGATTATATGTGATATGCGGTTCCTTATAGGGTTTAAATATGAGCTGGGGGCATAGTAGTGCATTAGATATATGAACTTGGTAGCGTCGCAGTGCACTAAATGTTGGTATGTCGCCTGATTATCGATATGCTATTTATTGAAGTTTGAATGCTTTAAATATATGCTTAAGTCTGATATGTTTGGATTTACGTGTAATTATTTAAATTTCGAATATTTTAAACTAGTATTTCTTGAAAGTTTGAAGATTGAATTGATGATGAAATTTTTTAGTGGTTGACATAATATTGTTATGGTGGTTTATTTAGTTTATTTGAGTTACTACACTAGGATTTAAATATTTTCTGTTTCTGGCCTAAGTTTAAAAATTCACCAAGACCTAAGTACTTGGAATTTTGAGGTGATTCCAGTTGGAGAAGATATCCATATGAGTTATCTATCTCTTGGACCTAGAATCACGAATTTTGGATATGTAAAACTCAAGTTATGAACGTTTGCCCGAGAGCTGCCAGAATGTACCCGAGAACAAATAGATCCAGTTTTGAAAACAATTTTGACCAATCTATCAATTGAATTTGTATACAAAATTTTAACTGTAATTCTCCTATGTGTAAGACGTCTAAAATTTAAATTTTGTAAATTTGGATTTCATTTAGTTTTCGAATGAGATTTATTTCGGAAAGTTGTACCGGCTGAAAATATAAGCTTTTCGAAAGAAAATTTCTTTATTTTTGCAACGGGATCTTTGAAGGTTTAATGCTTTTAGTACAAGTCAAATTTACACATTTTATGAACTATTTACGTAGAAATTTATGAATTTTAGGTCTAATGTCACGAGTCACCAGAGCTCGAGGCGTTACATGCATCGAGATAAATATTTCACTATATCAATATTTAGAGAATTAACACTTCCCCATTTCAAAATTGGTGAGGTAAACCAGACTCCTATAAATGGTTTCATTGACCCAAAATGACCATAAATCTCACTGTTTTTGTATTATTTTCCTTATGAAATGTGATAAATAGGTTAAACAATGAGGAATTTCCATATAGAAATCAGAATTGTCCGAAAGTAGTTATGTTAGAATAATCTTTAAATTTATATGTACGCACAGCGCACACAACATATATGCTTTTCGATACCTTAATCAACTAACTGCTATTCTACATGATTTTGAATCAGCTAAAAAGGCTGCTCCTCATCAGCATACCATTTCTAAATGATCATTAATGATTATCTAAATTCTCTTGGCAAACACTGTCCCTTAACCCAGTCAAGCTTGTATAAAGTACAGAAGCCTTTTTGATTATGTATCAAACTGCTCAGACATGGATGAAGATGGATTTAGCATGACATTTCTTGGGGAGAAACTGGAAACTTTCCATGAATGTTGTTTAAACTTGCATATTTAGTTTATTTTGGCATTAGAAATGATGATTTAAGATTCCAGAGAGAATATCATGGACTCGATGGGAATGGAGCATATCAGTATTTAGTATATAAATTCATTGAGTATATTACCACCAAAAATCAAGCAATCGAGGATCATATAAAATATTGCACAACTGAAATGATCTCCCATTTTAGTTACTTTCAATAATTTTGTACTTAGTTCATTATTATGTACACTTTAATATATTAAGCATGACATTAGTTCCTGTACATGATGCTTATGTCATTGTATTGAATTGGCAGGCTTCAATTATGAATAAAAGTTTCAGTTTGTCTAATCCTATCGTAATGATCATTTATCAGTTTTTTAGCTTTCGAAATTAATGAGTTCTAGAATTACATAGAGTCGTGTGCCACCATGCAAATGTCACTATCAAAAATATTCTCCTTCATCATTATCCCATCCAACAAAAACAAAGTCACCTTATCTTTATCTAATTCTACATGTGGCTCTTACACATCTCAATAACTTAGGCTTCTCTTATCCGAGTTAATTTTTTCTTGAGCCCGATATATGTGATTAAATACAAGATATCCAACAAGCCCCCTATATATATATTGTACACGAGTTCATGTAATGTGTTTAATTATACTATATAGATGGATAATGTGTGAATGCCTAAACAAGTGGAGTCAATTGTCAAGCTCATGAATTGTGCATAAAGTAGCAATTCTTCCATCTTATAATGAATAGTAGAATATGTTTGAAACTCTTCCACAAATTAGTGAAAAAATGATGCTTACATTACAAAGAAAAACTTGATAGCAAAAGACATCGACGTATAATATAACTATAACCCAAAGGATGTTATTTACCTTTTTTTCAAAATAAAATCTCTTATTACTATTTCAGGGCCATGTGAACCGCAAACAAAAACATTTAAAGCTCAAACATATTAAATACAAGAAATGAAAATCAAGCAAAAGCATAAGTGGTCGTACCTATAGGAAGAGACAGGGCCGGTCTTGGGCCGAGGCGAATGAGGCCCGCGCCTCAGGCCCAAGACCATAGGGGGCCTAATTTTGGCCCAATAAACTTTTTTTCCCCCTCTTCTTAAGAGCAAGACCAGCCGGCCCAAAGTCAAAACTAACTCTCCAGCCGGACAAAAGGGCCTAATTTTGGCCCAATAATTTTTTTCCTTCTTAAGAAAAAGGTTAGCCGGCCCAAAGAGCCAAAACCAATTATCCAACAAGCCCTCAATCCATTTAACTTTCAAATCTATTTACCCAACTCAATTTATTTACATATCCAATATCCAATTCATTTAACCAAAAATTCCCAAAATCTGAAATTCAATCAAAATCCAAAATTCTCAAAATCTTCTCGACGTGCTCTGTGCTCATCAATCCACAGTCGTCGCCACTCCTCAGGTCAGTGGCCACTCGCCTCCGCCCTTCTACCGTGCCTGTAACAGCCTGTTCCTTGCCAGTCGCCTAACTCGCCTCCTCCGACCACCGATTCCCAAAATCTTTGAGAAGTCATTCGAACAGCTCTTCTTCAACTATTCTGCTCTGGACTTTTGACTCGGCTTCTTGGGATCATTTCTAATCTAAACTTCCATTTGCATTTGGATGGGTTACACGGGTATGCCGTATGCAAACAGCAAATTTTGTCATTTGTTTATTGCCATAGATGATGCATATATGCTTTTCTTGACTTCAAAAAAAAAAAAGAAAAAAAAAATCTATTGTCTCGCTTTCATTATAACTGTACATGGATTTGCTCAATATTACTTGAACTGATTGTCTGATATAATATGTGCCTAAATCTATGAACTAACCATCTTTTGGCCGAAATTTGGTCACAACTTGCAGCTTTTTTTTGTTAATTATGAAAGTTGTCTTTTACTTTCTGCACTATAGTCTTTCTTTATTGTTTTAATCCCCAAGAGCTAATTGCATTTTCTACAGCCAAATGCAAAATTTGAATGGCATGAATCAATTTCAAATACTTTCTAGTTCCTTTGTGCATTGACCCTAGGTTTTCCCGGGTTATGATTTTTCCAAAGTATTAATCATTCATTGACTTTGTGTAGACTCTCGAGATTCTTGAGAAGAACTGAAGAAGGAAAAAGTACTTCAAAACAAGGCTTCTACTGAGGTTGACAAAGCATTCCAGTGAGCTATATTAAGCATTGATCATGATTCATGGGCTCTGGAGTTTGATTCAAGAATATAATGAGCAAAAAGAAATTGAGAGGTGACAGATCACAATTATTGAAGGTTTGCTGCTCTTAAATATTCTTAATTCCCTAATCACTAGATCTTAGTCTTGGAAATCTTAGATATCATATATAATTTTATATAAATTTTTGTTTCAGGCTCGTGAGTTGTGACGATTATTCTCAAGGGTGTAATTCCACAATTATCGTCAAAAATTCCACTTCTTAGGTAAGCAATGGCTTGCCCTGACTTGCTATTGAAGAGATTGGAAATGTTTGAAGCCTTGTCGACTTATATAATTGCAACCTTGTCGGCTTATATGATTGGTTATTGTGGGATGAACAATTGCACAGGCGCACATTGTAATTGTATTGGAAATTATAACAGTATGATGATTGAGATATTTTGTAATTGTTTTTATTGGGGGGGCCTAATTTACACACTTCGCCTCAGGGCCCATCAATCACAGGACCGACTCTGGGAAGAGATACTGATTTTTTTTTAAGTAAGAGAGAGAGGGGAGAATGGAAGGCTTTTTGGTTACTTATCAAACTTCTCAGACATGGATGAAACGACAATTCTGGTGATCCATGAATGTTGTTTATTTTGGCGTTAGCAATGATGATCTACGATTCGAGAGAGAATATCATCAACGCGGCGGGAATGGGGCTTATCAATATTTAATAGATAAATTCATGGAGCATATTACCAGCCAAGGTTGGATGATCATGGAAGACGATGATCAAATTGGAAAAAATCAGAAGTCGAAGGACCAAGGAGCAAATTAGAGGGGACTCAAGCTGAACTGAAGTATTTCAAGGACCAAAATGAATGGGAAGAAAAAAGGACAGTTCTTACAATTGGAGAATAAAAAAGGACAAGTCTTGAGAATTGAGATCATAAAGATCGTAGCATGTAATCATAAGGTGGTTGAAATTAATTCTAGCGAGTTCAACTAAATCATTATGCAATCACAGCCAGACAAACCATGTGATCGCATGTGTTACCCAATATTAAAAAAACTAATATGTTTCCTAATTCGATTCAAATACTTCTACATGATGTTGCAATCTTATTGTTCAAAAATCAAAGAGGATGAATTGAGAAAAGAAGTGGATGAATTGAGAAAATCGAGCCACAAAAATGGCTTATGCGAGAGGCTTTGCAGTCGCATACGAATTTTCAGAGAATCAAAGGACAGCCACGGTCGCATAGTGTTAAAATTTGACCGTTGCCTGGAATTATTTCGAATTTCTGGTGGTTTTATTAGTGAAATATTGCACATTTTTCTTTTAAATTGAATGACTGATGGTGTTCATTCCTAAACACATGAAATATTCATTGTGTTGATCATCTATTTATTGAAGTTAGCTTCTTTCCATAATCAAATTCTCTCTTTTTTCACTTGTTCACCTTGAAAGATCACTTTGCTTTTGGTGTTCTTCATTAAGGCTTGATCAGTCCTACAAAATATTTGTGTAGCGAATGGGAAAAAAATGTTTTGTTTCGTTTTAAAATAAAATTTTCTTGTAGAACTCGAATATAATTTGGATTATATTATTACGTCGCTACGACCCTTTCTAAAGTGTTCAAATTAAAGCTTTGGTCACGATAGTAAAGTTTCGCATACTTTTATTTTTTTTTGAAAAAAATTAAAAAAAATAAAATTTAAGGCATCGAAATCTCTTTTAGACGACAAAATTTTAATTTTGTTACATTATTATTTTTTTTACGACAGATTTATATTAATTGCTACCTTAAATTTTAAAATTAGATAAGCTTATTATACCCAAATTCAATTCCATTATCTCGATTTCTTCTAACGGTTTTTCCATCCACTAGTTATTAACTACCCTACTTACCATATTAACTTCAATTTTCTTTGTTGTTAACTATCAAAAAATATATATTTATATCAATAAAAAATTTCCATTTGATCATTTTGAAGTTACGTGCCCAATTCATCCATTGAAGATTAACATTTCAAAGCCATAACCCCTACTTTATTATTTTTTGTAACTCCATTTTATTTGTTTACTACCCAAAAGATGAATACATATAAAACTGCCATTTTATATTGGAAGTTAAATGGCATGTACTGTTCAACCATTTGAAGACATTTCAAAAGTCTAACCACCATTTTTGTCAATTTGCTATTGAATTGGGAAGTTAACCTGCATGTCCCTGCCATCCAGTGGAGTTTTACATTTAAAATATCATACCCACCACTTACATTATTCCTTTGCAACTTCTGTTTTAAAATACACTGCCCGCCACTTCATTTGGAATTAGAAAAAAAATAACCATCCCTTTTCATTTTAAAGGCCATAAGATAAATTCCATAACTCAAATTACTCCTTTAGCCACGTTTTCTCTCCCAATTTATTTTGGCTTTTTCCATAGATTAAAGAACCTTTAAATCTGAAAATTCTTTGAAGAGGATACTAAAAGTATGCTGCATTTTATTTCTTTGGACACGAAAGGATATCCAAACACCAGGCATTAAGGTAGGGGTGTTTACGGCACTTTTGTAAGTGTTGTAAGAATTATTTATTTTCGTTTTGCATTATACGTGTTATTGTGTTACTTATGAAGTAAACGATTGAAGGTGACACTTATGACCAAAGTTTGTATTTGTGTTACTCATGAAGGAAGCACCATTTGGTGTTTCAAATAAAAGAAAGAGATGGACGGTGACACCAAAGACCAAAGTTTGCATTTTCTAAAATATATATTATTTTTACCACTAATTTCATTGCCTTCCTACTGATTATTATTCGTGGTACTCATCCCTATTAAAATTTTACAGGTTGATTCAAGGCATGATCGTGGTTTGGCATAGTGGCAAGTGCTCAGTGATTTAAAAAGCTGTCAACTTTCTAGTAAAATTTCTAGTTTGTGTAAATGTGTTTTGAATACTTAGATGACACCTTTAAAAATGTTTACATGTCTATTTCATCTAGTTTTATATGCATTGTACGTCGACTAACATTTTAAAATTGTTGTATTTGACTATGCATGAAGTTTAAGTATTGCTGTAATGAAATTTCAGATCCTGCCCTTCTACTCAAAGTAGCATAACTTGGGCTACAATACATGTTTTAGAGTGAAATAAGTAGGATTTGAAAGTTTTATGAGTCTTCTAATTGTGGCCTTTGGAATTACCCAAAATTATTGCCTAGTGAAAAAGTTATGCCCATTTTAGTAAACTACGTCGGGTCAGATTCGAATTTTATGTCTAGTGTATTCGAACAATATTTTCATGCTTCGAACATTATCGTCGAGACTCCAAGTTCTTATATGTTGTACAAATATGAATGTTATAATCTCCATTGAAATTTCAAAATTTTGAGTCGTCGTTTACTAGACCAAACATATTTTTCTTTCCACTGCTGCGAAACTTGTAATTGCCGAATTTTTCCCAACTGTTTTTCCAAAAATCAAATTTTATCATAAGTGCCTAAGTTTACATGGACAAATGTCTCTCATTATTTTTCATATATTTCAATCTCCAAAATTTTTCTCATTTAAAAAAATTTTTTGGGTTGACATCGAAGGGGTCAAACCAAAAAAAGATTGATTTTATAATGCTTCAGGTTCCGAGAGTTCGAGGCTTTACAACTTGTCATTTTAATCCTTAAAAGCATTGTGAGAGGAAGCAAATATCATTTGAGGACAACAATTTATTTTCGTGTTCAAGTCTTCACCTGATAAATATTCATCGTCTTCTTCTTCAATTTTCTCCATTGCTGTATTTTTGTAACATTTTTAAACGATATTCGCATTTTACTACGATGGAGACGAAAACCACACTTGCTACCATAAAACTGATGAATCAAGATTTGGTGGGCTTAAAGAGATTTGATGGAACAAACTTCACAAGATGGTAGAACAAACTCAAATTCCTTCTAACAGTGTTAAAAATCTTCTAAGTACTTGATCCAAACTTGGAGCCAATTCCAAATGCAACAGACAATGATACTAAAGAAGTTCATGCTGAAAGGAGGAAAAGGAAGAGGAAGAGTTGATATGTCGCTGTCACATCCCAAATGCTCTTTCAAATAGATTATATGATCTCTATACTAACACCGCTTTAGCAAAAGAAATCTAGAACGCACTTGAAAACAAATATAAGGCTGAAGAGGAAAGTGCTAAGAAGTTTTTAATTTCTAAATATTTTGATTTCAAGATGCTTGATAGTATCCCTTTACTGCCTCAAGTACACGAATTATGAATCATTGTCAACAAATTAAAAGCGGAGAAAATCTAATTTCCCGAAACCTTTTAAGTGGGAGCAATTATTGCTAAACTCTCGAGGCCTTGAAAAGGATACAAGAAGAAGATTCTTGTCAATTCAAAGACTTCTCTTTTGAAGATATTTAAAAGCATCTTCACTTAGAGGAAGAGTTAAGGGTAAGAGATAAGACTGAAAGATCATATGATGGCTTTTCGAAAGTCATTGCCATGGACAATGTGGACATTTCCAACAAGTATAAAAAGAAAGGAAAACCTCCTGGTCCCAAAAAGATCAAAGGAAGTTCAAAAACAAATCCTAGGGACATTGCTGCGTTTATAGAAAACTGGGATACTATGCAAGAAATTGCAGACATAGAAAATAACAAAAGAAAGAAAGACAAGTAAACTCCATGAATGAAAGTATCATTGTAGAGAGCAAAATCAATGCAATCCAAGATAAAGTTTTAGGTTGGTGGTATAATTTATGTGCAACTATCCATGTTTCTTATGATAAGTCTATTTTCAAAACTTATCATGACATTGAAGATGGTCAACAAATCCAATAGAAAATGAAGGAAGATCTGGAGTGATTGGCAAAGACAATATGGAAATCATTTTCAGCTCGAGAAAGAAGATCACTTTAACAAACGTCCTTCACATAACAGAAATTAATAGAAACTTAGCAAGTAGAGTTCTATTGGAAAAACTAGGAATTAAATCTATTTTTGAGTTTGAAAAACTTGTACTAACCCATAATGGACATTTTGTTGGAAAGAGCTATTCCACTGAAGGAATGGTCAAACTCTGCACTCTTGAAGATAACTCTAATAAAAACAAATCTTTTGTTTATGTTACTGATTCATTTAATTTATGACATGACAGATTAGCTCACATAGGAGTAAGCACTATGAAAAGAATAGTTAAATGTGGAATGATACAGTATGAAGTTGATAACATAGAAAAATGTGAAATATATATTAAATCAAAGATGATTAAGAGTCATTTCATAGTGTAGTAAGATCAACAAACTTACTTAAACTTGGTCATTCGGATATGTAAACTAAACGGCATGTTAACAATAGGTGCTAAAAGATATTTTATTACTTTCATTGATGATTGCTCCAGGTATACGTACATATATTTGTTAAAGTATAAGGATGAAGCCTTTAGTGCCTATAAAACATATAAAGCTGAAGTTGAAAATCAATTAGGAAGGAAATTAAAGATTTAAGAAGTGATGAAGGTGAAGAATATTTCTTTAATGAGTTCAATATGTTTTATGAACAAAATGAAATAATACATCAGTGTTGTGCACCTCAAACATGGGAACAGAATAGTCTAGCAGAAAGAAAAAATAGGACATTCTTAGAGGTTATTGAAATTTGAATTGCCATTGAATCTACTGGATGAAGCCTTACTTAGTGTTTGTCATATAGTAAATAGGATTCCTTCGAAAAAGAATAAGATCTCTCCATATGAAATATGGAAAGGAAGGAAACTAAATATTAATTATTTCAAAGTGTGGGTGTGTCTTGCTTCTTATAAAAATAAGGATCCTAAGAGAACTGAATTAGGTCCTAAAGGTATCAAATGTGCTTATGTAAGTTATGCTCATAGCAAGAATTGTAGGTTGTTAAACTTAGAGTCAAACATTATAATAGAATGAAGGGATGAGGAATTTTTTCGAGAATGTATTAGTAGCAAGAAAAACTCAAAATAGTGGAGATAAACTATATTTTAGAGAACCAAAAGAAGAGACATTTACAAGAGATGTTTAAAGTAAACCTCAAAAAAGCAAGAGAACCAGAAAAGAAAAAGGTCTACGAACTAATGAAATAGATTCACAACTTATTTTTTTCTACTTAATAGAGGGAGATAAGAAGGACATCGTAAGAACAACTCCTTTTGTTCTTCAAGTGGAAAGTGATCCTAAAATCTATAAGGAAGCAATGTCTTCTAAAGATTGTATATTTTGGAAAGAGGTGATAAATAATGAAACGGATTCTATTATATCAAATAACACCTGGGAAATAGTTAATTTACCAAAGGGTTTTAAAGCCATTGTTTGTAAATGTGTGTTTAGAAAGAAATATAATTCTGATGGAACACTCAATACCTATAAAGAGAGACTAGTAGCTAAATAGTATCGATAAAAGGAAGGAATAGATTACTTTGATACGTATGCAGCCATGGCTAAGATAACCTCGATAAGTATCTTGTCTGCATTGGCATCAATTTATGATCTACATATTCATCAAATGGATGTTAAGATGATATTCTTAAATGGAGATCTTGAAGTTCAGGTCTATATGGAACAATCAGAAGGGTTTGTTCTACCAGAAAATGAACATAAGATGTGCAAACTAATCAAGTCCTTATATGGATTAAAACAAGCTCCTAAAAAGTGGCACGAAAATTTGACATTAGAATAATGTTGAATGGTTTTAATCATAATTCAGTAGACAAATGTTTTTATACTAAAGTGATAGTATAATCACATTAATATGTTTATATATAAATAATATGTTGATCGTCAGCAACAATATAGACTAGATTAAAGAAACGAAGAGGTTTCCCTCCTCCACGTTCAAAATGAATGATCTTGACAAGTTGATACTATCCTTGGTATCAAAGTTAAAAAGGATAGTTGGGGTTTTACATTGGGCCAATTATATTATATTAAAAATGTGATAAATAAATTCAAACTCTTGAATGTCAAAAAGGCTAATACCTCTTCTGATCCAAGTATCAAGTTGATCAAAAACGATAGAAGAGCAATAGCTGAAATCGAATATGCAGTGCAATTGGAAGTCTTATGTACGCAGCACAATATACAAGACCTGATGTCGCATTTGTTGTGAGTAAAATAAGTAGGTTTACTAGCAATCCAAGTTCTAAACATTAGAAGGCCATCGGTAAGGTTCTTGGTTATTTAAAGAAAACCACAAATCTTGGACTACAATATACAAAGTTTCCTACTATATTAGAAGAATGTATGAACGCTAGTTGGATATCGAGTACAGGAGAAAACAAGTCCACTTCAGGTTGGATATTTACTCTTGGAGGAGAAGCAGTTTCTTGGAAGTCTAAGAAACAAACATGCATTACTCATTCAACAATAGAATTGAAGTTTGTAGCATTGGCTGAAAACTGAAAAAGAAGTTGAGTAGCTTAGGGATTTGTTGTATGAAATATCTTTAGATATAAAGAATTTCTTCAATGCCTATCATGTGTGATAGTTAAGCTACTTTAACTCGAGCATATAGCAAAACATACAATAGAAAGTCTAAACATATGAGTCTAAGGCATGAATACGTAAGAAAATTAATCAAGCATGGAATAATTTCTCTTGCACATGTTAAATCTAGTGAGAATTTGACTAATCCGTTTACTAAACCTCTCACATTAGTAAGATTGAAATCAAGTAAGATGTGGTTGAAACATTTTTACAACCCATATTATTTAGTCCAAAGTCGAGGGTTGAATTTTCAAAGTCAAGGTCAACTAGGGACTTATATGAAATAAATAATTTGATTGGGACTTAATTGACCAAAATATTTTATTGGGGTTTACTTTTTTATTGATATTACTTAAGGATTTAAAATGGCCATCATTTAAACTTGGGGGATTTATTTTACAAGTATGGAAAGATTAATGACTAGATTTTATACAAAACATAAAAGAAAGGACTTGATTGCAAAATTGGGTTATTGGAAGACAAGTGGCAAGTTATTAACATTAGTCTCATTTGTTTTGTGATATATATACACAAGAGGGAGAGTCTTGGACGGCAGTTTGCAGAAGCCAGAAAAATTGAGAAAAAAGAAGAAAAAGAGGAGAAAAGAAAAGAGAAAAAGGAAGAAAAAAAGGGGAGGCATTATTCAATTTCTTCATTTTTTAGAGAGAAGAGGTAAATGTTCTATGGTATAATTTATATTAAACTTTCTAGGTTTCTAAAGAGTTGGGTTAATTTGATAGTTTAATTTTCAGATTAATGGGAAGAGTATGATTTCAAGCCGGTCTTTTTGATTTATGATAGATTTTTATATCAAGGTAAGAAATATATTAATTTTGGTAGACCCTAGAGTTTTTAGTTGAGTTCTTGAATAGGTATAATTAGTGAAAATTATAGTATTGATGAAATACACACTTGAAAGGATTAATATAATGAACAAGATGTAAATTAAATTGGTGCAAGAGAGAATTCAAGTTTCACAAGAATGGAAGAAGAAGTTATTTTTATGTTTGGGATGAAGATAAATTTGGATATGTGGCGTAGTTATGAAGGTATTAGAAAGTAAGAAGTATTACAAATTGACTAAAGGAAACTTAGGAAAATTTCGCAAGCCTCGGGAAATTTAGTTTAATTATTATATCATTAGAGATAAAAGGTTTCTTGATTTTAATAGTGGTTAAATTAGTTATTTTGTAACGTATTTCAGGTGGTGGCAAAGAAATTGGAAAAAATTACTGACCAACCTAGTCTGTAGCTCGTATTGTGTGAGTGGATATAAATTTATTTTTCAAAAATTAGTATTCATAAAAATTATATTAAATCAGAATATTTATTAATTCATATAGTTGATTTGATAGTACAATTTTCAGAATAAAGTTGATTTATAAACAATTGTTTTTAAAGTTAAATTCAGTTCAGTTAAATCATTTCCTTAGCATATTATTTCAGTATTAAATAGTACAACATATTTAAAGTTATTTTCTAAAACCACCAGAAAGTACTTAGGTAATTTTACCCACTCTGCACTGGTGTGAATTAGTTTCTACAGTGTATGACCAATTGTGGTAATTTTACCAGCTCTACACTATTATGAATGTGTTTCCATGGTGTATGACCAGATAGCTTTGCTCGCGTATGACCAGAATTTCGGAATTATAGAATTTTATAATTGAATAACTTTGCCATGTCTATCGGTGCAAACCGAAACATGAGTACAATTATTTCGGGTACCTTTTTGGTGTGATTTTTTATTATTATACAGCTTACCAGATTTCAAAATACATAATTTAGCTTATTCAGTTTAAAGAATAAAGATTTAGCGTAAAGTACTGCATAATAATATTTCTATTATAGAGCAATTTTTAGAAAGTTAGCATAAATGGAAAAAAGTATATTTGTTTACAAAATTATCTACTCACTGAGTTACAAGCTCATATATTTCATCTCCCTTTTTCTTATTAGACAGTAATTGTGTTGAGCCGCATCGGAGCCTATTGAATTACCAAATTGAGCCACTCAATTGTTATTTGTATGTTTCTTTTTGTCAGTTTTTACAGTTCATAATTTTTGGGGTAGACGCATCTTTTGTCAGTTTATATCACGAACTCATTGCATAATTTTGTATAAGTAATGCATTTGGAGTCCTCTGGTTTGTAAAGAAGTGTAAATTTCATTTCATCGCACTTTATTTTGAATATTTGTGTTTGGAAGGGCTAATATACCCTGTTTTAAATTATATGTATTGGTTTGAGAAAGTTGATAAATTTTCAGTTGATTTTAGTCCACATTTTAGAGGAAACTCTGTCAAATTTTTATAAAATTATATCACAGTCAAAACAAATCATAGTTGCCTTGATGGTGGGTCCGACATTTAGCGGGTATCCCTTATCAGCACACAATACGTGTCAGGTCCATTACGGTTATTCGAGACGGGTCTTGTCAATTGGTAACAGAGCATGATCATAGAATCAGTTTGCATTGCATTTATTTTTTACTTTGCTCTTATCATATCATACATATTTTGTAGTTGGAAGTCATGGCTCGTGGTAATAAGGCTCGCAGGCTCCAAGATGTGTAGCCTCAACCACAAGTTGCTCTTGATAGACATGATATTAGAGATGTCTGTAAAGCTGAGAAATCAGTGCATCAAACTTTTGAGCAACGACTGCAAGGGGATGTAGCTTAGCCTGATCTTGTAGCTGACAGAATTGCTACAGTTGTTGCTTCTGCTTTACGCAATTTCGATAAAGAATATAGCATAGAGCGAGCAACGAAATTAGGAGCTTCACAGGCACTACTAATCTAACAGAAGTCGAATCTTGGTTGGTAAGGATTGAAAGAGTATTTGATGTTATGGATTGTCCCGATGATCGAAAATTACGTTTGGCAACCTTTTTGTTAGAAGGAGGTGCTTATGATTGGTGGAGATCAGTACAGAGTAAATATGTTGATCCTTATGTGATCACGTGAGTTGATTTTAAAGAAGATTTTAATTAGTATTTCTGCCCCCGTTCATATAAGAATGACAAATAGAATGAATTCTTGAAACTAGTACAGACATCCACAATGGTAGAATATCAGAAAAAGTTCGTAGAATTATCAAAATATGTTGTGGCCCTTGTAGCCAATGAAGTTGATAAGTGCAGAAGGTTTGAACAGGGTTTAAGAGAAGAAATCAGATCCATGGTGACTGCAACAGGGTATAAGAATTTTGGTAAACTTGTAGAAGCAGCGATGCGAATGAAGAAAAGTCTTTCAGAACGACGAATCAGTCAGCAACAAATGAGGCCTACAGTTGGTGGTAGTCATCAGTAGGGTGGGAGTCTCAATGAATAGACCATCGAAAAGGGATCGCAGAGAAGGTGGATAAGGTGCTTCCACATTTGGCAACTTCAAATCTAGATCTCATGGCAGTCAGAGATCTTTGCAGCAGCCAGGGAGTAGTCGTTTTTAGACACAAGGATCTTCTCAGAGATCATATACTCCTAGGCAAAGTGATAGCTCCAGCGTTTCTAGGTTTCCTCAATGTCAGTCTTATGGAAAGTTTCACCCTAGTGAGTGCCTTAAGGGCGTTGGGGTTTGTTATCACTGTGGTCAGACTGGGCATATGAGGAGAGAGTGTCCAATTCGTTTTCAGGAGGGTGGTATATCACAAGGGACATCTTTACAGTCAGGTGTCGGTATTTCTAGATAGAATCAAAACCAAGACACGTTGGTAGGTAAAGCAGGTGCCACTAGTGCTATTCAATCTGATGTTGCTGGCAGCAGTGGTTCTAGATAGAAAGGTCGGCCAGGACGTCCCAGGACTCAGGAGAGAGTGTTTACAGTAACTCAGCATGATGCTGAGGAATCCCCAGATGTAGTCATGGGTATGTTATCTATTTTTGGCAAAACTACTCGTTCTTTAATTGATTTTGGTGCTACACATTCATTTATATCATATACATTTGCTATTAATGCAGACCATATGTCAGACCCATTAGACAGTGATTTAGCGATAGCTACTCCAGTAGGAGATTCACTTTTAGCTAACAGAGTGTACAAGGATTGCGTGATTAGAGCGAATGATCATGAGTTGAAAGCTAATTTGATTCCACTTGATATTCATGATTTTGATGTAATATTGGGCATGGGTTTGTTAGCTACAAATCATGCTTCAGTTGATTATTTTCACAAAGAGGTGGTATTCAGAAGGCCAGAAGAGCCTGAAATTCCTTTTAGTAGTGAACGGAGAATATTACCTTCACATATTATTTCTGCACTTGATGCTAAGAGATTGCTTAAAAAGGGCTGTCCTGAGTATTTTGCTCATGTGATTGATACCCAAATCGTTAAGTTGAAAATTGATGATATACCAATAGTAAGAGATTTTCCTGATGTTTTTTCTGAAGATCTTCCAAGGTTACCTCTAGACAAAGAAATTGAGTTTATCATTGACTTAATCCCAGGGACTACCCCTATTTCACAGACACCTTACAAAATGGCTCCAGCAGAGTTAAAGGAATTGAAAGTTCAGTTGCAAGATTTAGTTGACAAAGGTTTTATTAGACCCAGCGTATCTCCATGGGGAGCACTGGTCTTATTTGTGATGAAGAAAGATGGTACAATGCGATTGTGTATTGACTATAGACAGCTGAATAAAGTAACTCTTCACAATAAGTATCTTTTACATCATATTGATGATTTGTTTGACCAACTTCAAGGTGCTATAGTATTTTCTTAGGTCGATCTGTGCTCAGGGTACCATCAACTCAAAATTAGGGATGTTGATGTGCAGGAAACTGTTTTTAGGTCACAGTATGGTCTTTATGTGTTTCTGGTGATGCCGTTTGGGTAGACTAATGCCCCAGCAGCATTTATGGACCTGATGAATAGGGTGCTTCACCCATATTTAGACAGATTTGTGAATATTTTTATTGATGATATATTAGTTTATTTTCACAATCGTGAAGAGCATGTTGAGCATTAGAGGATTATTTTACAGACTTTGCGAGATAAGCAGTTGTATGCTAAGTTTAGAAAATGTGAATTTTGACTAGATAAAGTTGTATATCTGGGTTATGTTATCTCAGGAGAAGGTATTTATGTATATCCTCAGAAAATTGAAGCGGTAATGAAATGGGAACGCCCTACTAATGTTAAGAAGTACGGAGTTTTCTTGGGCTAACAGGTTATTATCGTCGGTTCGTAGAGGATTTTTCCAAAATTGCTCTTCCTCTGACTAGTTTGACTCGAAAGAACATCAAGTTTGTGTGGCCTAAAGAATGTGAAAAGAGTTTCAAGAGTTGAAGAGAAGATTAGTTTCTGCTCCTATACTTACTCTTCCATCTCCAGGTGAAGAGTTTGTGATTTATAGTGATGCTTCACGCCAAGGATTGGTTGTGTTCTAATGTAGAATGGGAAAGTTGTAGCTTATGCTTCTAGACAATTGAAGAAGCATGAGTCAAATTATCCAACTCATGATTTGAAGTTAGCTGCAGTAGTGTTGGCATTAAAGATTTGGAGGGACTATCTTTATGGTGAAAAATGTCAAATATTTACCGACCATAAAAGTCTAATGTATATCTTTGATCAGAAGGAAGTAAATATGAGGCAGAGACGATGGTTGAAATTGATAAAGCATTATGATTATAAGATTGACTACCATCCAAGGAAAGCTAATATAGTTGCAGATTCTCTTAGTAGAAAGACTGATTCTTCCTCTTCATCTAGTGCAGCATATGCTTCCTTGATTGGTGAGTTCAAGACGTTGCATACTCGGTTGTCAGTTACTACTTCTGGGGCATTATTAGCTCATTTTCAGGTAAGGCCTACTTTAATTGATAAGCTTAAAGAAGCTCAATCACAAGACCTAACATTGAAAGCAGAAGTTAGCGATGGGCTAAGAAAGGATTATGTGATTAGAGATGATGGCGCATTGGCTATGGGTAATAGATTATGTGTTCCAGATATTCCCGAATTAAAGAAAGAGATTCTGAAAGAGGCACACGGTTCTATTTATGCTATGCATACAGGCAATATTAAAATGTATCATACATTGAAAGATCATTACTAGTGGCTTGGAATGAAAAGAGAGATAGCAGATTTTGTATCAAAATGTCTTATCAGGCACAGGTAAAGCCAATTCGTCATAAAACAACAGGACTTTTATAGCCATTGCCTATTTCGGAATGGAAGTGGGAGCACATTACTATAGACTTTTTATTTGGCCTTCCTCGTACCCAGAATGGTCATAATGGTGTTTTGGTTATTGTGGATCGTTTGACCAAGTCTGCCAGGTTCTTATCGATCAAGGCCACTTATACTTTAAATAAGTTGGCAAAGTTGTATATAGATGAGATAGTTAGTAAGATTGACATCAAGTAAGATTTGGTTGAAACTCTTTTAACAAATCCATCAATGATAGCAATCCTACCAAAGGTATACTAAAAAAGTATATTTAGATTCAAAGGGTAATAACAATTCATTCGATAAGTGAATAAATTTCAACACTATTAGACTATTAAACCCTGTCTTTGGTAAATAGTGTTGGTTGTTACTGTTGGAGGGAGGAGTTATAACAAAACTCTTAATAAAGTTTAGTACAAGGTACAAGTACCTCTAAAGTAACAAAAATACTAAAAGAACTTCACCTATGTAAACTTTGAGGTGGTGCCGCCTCAATAGAGTTGGAGTTTTCTCACTTTAAAAGTTCAAATAAAAAGATTATGTACAAGGCCATCTTAACACTAAGCGAGTAAGAGGAACTTACGAAAATTTAACACGTGTGATTTCATCAGTATTGTCACAAGGACTAACTGGTTCAAAACTTTCTAGCTACTTGGAATTTTGATAATACTTTATGAAATTTACATTATGCTTAGATTCATATCGAAAGATTTCCAATCCTTATGCATAAATGTTGATAGTTGATTATGTGATAAACATTGATTTTGAACAAGTATGGGGTTGTTGTAATCGTATTATTCAAAAATCAAAGAGGAAAAATTGAGAAAGAAGTGGATAAATTGAGAAAATTGAGCCATAAAAATGGCTTATGCGGTCGCATAAGCCTTTGAGGCTTGTGGCCACATATGGATTTTTAGAGAATCAAAAGGCAGTTGCAGTCATATAGTATTAAAATTTAACGGTTAGCTGGAAATTTTTCGAATTTTTGGTGGCTTTCTTGGTGAAACATTGCACCTTTTCATTTTAAATTGGAATCATTTCATGTAGGGATGATTGAAATCTATATATACATTATAGTGTTCATCTCTAAACACATGAAAAATTCATTCTATTGATCATCAATTTATTGAAGAAAATTAGTTCCTTTTCAAATCGAATTCTCTCTTTTTTCACTTGTTCACCTAGAAGTATCACTTTGCTTTTGGTGTTCTTCATTAAGGCATGATCAATCCTACAAACTATCTGTCATTTTAATTCTTAAAAGCATTGTAAGAGAAGACAAATATCATTTAAGGACAATGATTTGTTTTCGTGTTCAAGTCTTCATCAAATAAATATTCATCGTCTTCTTCTTTAATTTTCTCCATTGTTGTATATTTGTAACACGTGAAATACAATTAGGCTCATTTTTGACCTAACTCTGGGGACTGTAAAATGTATTATCATTCAATATAAAAGAGAGAAGAAGCTTAGAGATAGCATACATACCTTACACATATCGAAGATTGTTACTTTTATTTCGCGGAAAGAAAAAGATACGAATAGATTGTTCAAGAATCATTGAAAAATTCAAGAGTTTAAGACTTTCCCTTTTCCCAATAAAATCCCATGATGTCTCGATATTTCATCATGTATTTTTGTAATCTTACGACACTTAGCCAACTTTCTAGACACTACGATGATGAGGAAACTTATGTTGTGATTTTTAATTGCAATTTCAGGATTTTGACATTAATACTTGTTTAACTTGAATGGTTGTTATTTTAATTCTTTCAGTTATTAGATCCATAATCTAATTGATTAATGAATCGTATTTTGTTCAAGAGAAGATATACGGATTGTAGCACTTGATAACTAGAGATGTACACCTTGCTTTGCATGATTCAATTGAATATTCTAGTGTTTAAATGCATTTTTATATATTCACAATCTTTATAGAGATATAGTAAGTTTACATGTATGTATTAGTTTAGTATCACTCAAGAGAGATTACTAAATGAAATAGGACCATTGATTGTCGAGTTTAAACAAGAATTGCATTTTTTTCAACTTCTTGTTAAACATAAGAATATAGGGGACTTGAAATCCTAGTACTTGTCGTTAATTGATTTTATAAATGCTTATTAGCAGTTGAACGCTTTATACTTAGTTATAGGTTTACTTTACTTTTATTAAAAACTAATATAATTGCATTGTTCGATTAAAGTTGGTATTAATATGAACCAGATTAGATACTAAGTCCTATAGGAATAATATCTTACTTTATTAGATGGCTACAATATTGCACTTACAGGATTTTAACATACACATATACCATTCAGAAATCATCGTCAGTCGATGATCATTATCTAAATTCTCTTGGATACTCATCTGAATTCACCATAAAATCTGCCCCAAAATCTATTCGAGCTCGTATAAACTACAAAAGCTTTTCTGATTATTTATCAAATTTCTTAGACATGGACATATGATAAGTGTATTTTATACACTTATTCTGAGCCTAAAATGGTGATATTTGTTAGTTCTTTTGACGAAATATATCCTAAATTGTTGTGTTTTATGTTAAACAGATAAAGTTCAACGGTTGATCAAAGAATTAGAAGAAACAAAAGGAAAAAATTTTAAAACGAGTGAAATCCAAAAGTTGGGAAGCAAGTTACAAATAATTCATAGATGAAATGGGCAATGAAATAAATATCGAAGATACCAATGCTTTAATTGTATACAATTGGAAGATAAAGAAACAAGATTACAAGAGAAAATGGTTGAAATGAAGCAAAATCAAAGTTTGGAAACTAAAGTGTGCAAATACTAAAAAAGTTGTGATGAACCTTACAATGAAGATTTGAGAGTGCTAGGGGTCAATCGGTAAGGAATGAACTCAAAGGGATGAAATATAGTCGAAATATTATCACATATCAACTTTTAGTCGAAAATGTTATATTCTAGATTTTCAGTCTCTATTTGAGACCCATTTTTTGCATAATAAACATTCGAATTGGAAATATTCTATCCAACAAAATTGTAGCCCTTTGAGTTAGATAGAAAGTTATGACCAAAATACTGAATGTTGTCTAACGGGGAAAAGCTTGAACTATGCGGTCGAAAAGTTCAAAATGGCCACGGTCTCATTCAACCCTGCAAAGAAAATTCTGGAATTCAACAAGTACTTTATGTTGTCGCATCCCTATGTACTATGTGACTGCATAGTACAAGATTTTGGCTGAATCTCAAGTTTACTTATATGATTAAAACTCAACTTGGCAAGAGTTTGGGCAATACCTTTGACCTAGATTGAAGCCATATAAATATCAGAACGTCCTATATGTATAGGAAAGCCTCTTTTATGCAACAAACAACTCAAAAACTTGAGAGAAATATATTGGAGAAGAGAGCAAACCCATCTTTGTGAGAGATTTCAACTACAGAATTGTAAGAAAACTATTGAGCACAATTCATACCAAGAAGATTGCACAAAGATTGGCAGGCAACTTCAAGAGATATCAAGTTTTCATCGAAGTCATTCAAGAATTCAAGATTTTTCTAGCCAATTATCTAAATTTCGGGTAATATTTATTAACTTTAGAATGTGTTCTTGTAATTTCAATATGCTTGGCTAAACTTTTTCATTGTTAGGATGGGATGAACCCTTGTTATGAAAATTTTGGTTTGAATGATTGAATTGACATTAATTTATTTGAATTTTTGGATGTTTATCAAGGTTTAGTTTACTTTTCAATCAATTGGCCTTCAGTTGAATTATTTGTGGGCTTTATTATCATCGAGAGAGATAGTAGGATCATTAGCACATAGTGATAAATATTGTGAGGTTTGATAGATGATAGAGATATACATTTATACTTCACATGGTTTCTATAGATATTCTATCTTGTTTAATGCTTTCTGGCATGTTCGCATCTTTCATAGAGATATAGGAAGGTCACATGTAGAATTAGATTTAATTGCTATCGAGAGAAGCTTTTAAATAAAATAGAAACATTGACCAACAAGCTTGATCTTAAATTGTCAATATCAATTGTTGAACTAAAAATGGAATAATAAGGGAGATTCTACATCTTACCAATACATCTCACGAATTCGATAAACTTTTACTTTTCTTTCAAGTTAGTTGATAATTTAGACTTCGATTTGCTACAACTATTTATTGCTATTCGATTAAGGGTATCAATAGCTTTAACGCAATCAAGCACATAATTCTCGTGAGTTCGACACTCTACACACTATTATATTATTTACTCATGATCCCATTCACTTGCGGGTTTTCAAAGGGTCAACGTAGATGGATTAAGTAAATTTTAAAATTTACGGCAAGTGACTTTTTTGGGGAAGAATTGGGGGCTCCTTTACTTGCATATTTAGCTTATTTTGGTGTTTGCAATGATGATCTAAGATTCGAGAGAGTATGTTTAACTCGGCGGGAATGGGACATATCAATATTTGATAGATAAACTAATGGAGAATATCACGACCAGAAATCAAGCCGTCAAGATCATATGAAATATATGAATATTCAAAAGATGTTTTTTACCTATTAAAAATTTTATTTAAAAAATATATATATCTCTTATTCCTATTTCAAAGAGCCAAATGAACTCCAAATAAAAACATTTAAAGCTCAGACATACGGGAATCTGCAATGTCCACCAACTGAAGCAGACCCCGTTTATGGTTTCATTGACCTGAAAATGACCTTAAATCTCACTGTTTTTTGTATTATTTTCCTTATTATAAATTGTGATAAATTGCTTAAACAATGATGACTTTCCATAGAGAAATCAGAATTATCTGAAAGTAGTTTTATTGGAATAATATTTATATTTCCATGTTAGCACAGCGCACAAACATTTATACTTTTCCACACCTTAATCAACTATAATTTGGGATCGGGATACCAAAATGTAATTAAATCTGGCAATAAGCAAGTAGGTAGTTAATCAAATACAGCTGCTACTATTTCCAACAGAGTGGTTGATATCGATTTTATATTCCTGCAAAATATGGATCGTAACAAGTAATAAATTGGACCTAAAATTCCGGATACCGTTCTCACGAGGACTACTATTTAACAATTAATTCAATTGTTCCTAACATTAATTTGATCGAAAACAAACAAAGAAGTAAACGTTGTGATTTTTAATCTAACTATTAGAAAATATATGGTTGCACACAAAAATTGATTTACAATTTAAATAACGAATGGATATTAGAGCAAAACAATTTCATCTATTAATCACCTTTACATCTCAATTCAAGATTCATATCTAATATAGTGTTCGATCGAATTCTTCTATTGTATTCAATTTACCCTCTCGAGTTCGTATTGAGCCTATTTAACTAATTCAATTTCACATCTCTATGTAAATCAACTTTAGTTAAACGAAATTCTAGTTCTAAGAATTCATACAACAACCTCAATAATCAGTATAGGCATCCCTACACGTTATACTAATTTACCAAATTTTAATATGTGGTCTAAATCTAAAACTCACCTCTCGATTTGTAATAGATTCACGAAATCATTGAATAATAGGCCAAAGAATTCAAAGTATTAAGTACATAATTAAAATCAACACATATGCATTTAAAGAACTTGAATTTTGAATAAAAGAAATAACGGGTCTCAAAATGTTACAGTGTTTGTCCTAGTATAAATTTAACTACTCATGATAATGGAAGAAAAACTAAAAAATTGCATTGAGTATATTACCAGATTTTAAATTGAGATATGGAAAAGATGATAAATCTTACACCAAGTTGCTCTTCTCATTCCAAATCTTGATTTCAAATCCTTGAATTGTTGTCTTCCTCCTCTTGAATTTGCTTTCTAATTCTCAAGTTGTATTGAAAGCTCAAGCTGAGAAGTCAAAATCCATTGAATAAGATCAACTCAATGTGAGAGCTTAAAAAAGAAAGAAAAGAAGTCGCTCACCAAAAAGTGTGGAATACCATCAAAATTGTCAAAAAACTTGTATCTATAGTTGCCCCCACGTTTTTTGTTGTTATAGGATTTTTATGGGCTTTAAAACGGCCAAAAATGCATCCTAGATACACCTAAGTGGTGCCTCAACACCATGTAATGATGCCATGTGGACAGAATGGTGGCGTCTCGGCGCCATGACGGCGATGCCCTTTTAGGAAAAAAAATTTCATTGCACCTCTTTTAGTATTTTTACCATAACTTTCTCTTCCGATATTCGATTCATGCAGTTCAAATTTGCTGTAAAGATAATTCAAAGGGCTACAACTTCATTTGATATAGTCGTTTTTAATTTGAATTTTTATTAGGTCAAAAATGGGTTTTAATATTGAGCTGAAAATCTGGAACATATTTGTGCGGTTGAAAATCAATACCATGTCCATGTTTTGATCATATTTTACTCTTTTTGACTTCTAATTGCATTCAATTGACCCCAAGATTCTAGGACATCATGAGGTTCAACACAACTTTTGAGTATTTACACTTTAGTCCCCAAACTTTGGATCTCCCCCCCCCCCTTTTGCCAATTTTCACTTCTTTCATTCAATTCCACTTTTATTCATCAAATTTCACCTAATAAACAAAATATACAATAAATTAGGTTATAATTTTTCAAAACAATGATTACATGTCTATAATTTTAGGTCCAAATAAGTGTATAAAATACACTTATTAATTTTCAAAAGTGTTTCGCGGACTAGCTAAAGAAGCTGCTCCTAATCGGCCTACTTTTACAAATCATCCTCGGTGGATGATTTTCCTACTATATTACCACTATTATACTAAGGATGGATAGTTTATGAATGCTCAAGTAAATGGAGTCGATTGTTTAGTGCTTGGATTGTGAACAAAGAAAAATTTTATTATCTATAGTTCATTTAATGCTACCTTATAATGAAAAATAGAATATGTTGGTAAGTTGAAGATAGTGTCGTTGTCTAAAAAATTACTCAAACTTTTAGTGACAAAGCGACATATATATTAGAAAGAAGCTGTCGATAACACTATTTATGTAGCAAAACTCATCTATGTAAAATATAATTATAATTCAATCTACATTTTTTACCTCTTAAATACTTTATTTAACAAAACCTCTTGTTCTCATTTCAGAGAGCCATATGAACACCAAATAAAATAATTTAGAGCTCTGGATTATGAGAATTTGCAGCATGCATCAGTTTTGGTAAATTTTTTCTGAATATTATAGCACAGCAAGCAATATTTAGAGAAATAATACTTCTACAATTTAAAATTCTTTTTGGTGAACCAAACCCCTATATACGGTTTCATTAACTAGAAATTGACCTTAAATATATCTTTTTTTATTATTGTCCTTGTTATCAATTGCAAGTGACTTACTCGACGAGTTCTCGTCCTTTTTCTTTGAAGCCTTCTTATTGTTCCATATAAACTTCCTTGTTTAGTTTACATTATAAAAATGTAGTCTTAACATTTATATGATGTATCTACAAGTTATACAAGGCTGCTATAGAAGTTAACACCCATATAGAAATATCCTTATTACAGATGAATAAGTGTCAAAATGTTCAAGTCCTTATTTTTTTACGATATCTTTGTTAACAAGCCGAGCCTTGTATTATATATTTACAATTAAGTTTTATATTTCTTTTGAAAATCCATTGGCATCTGATTGCTTTAGTTCCCATGGAAAGACCTACGCTATTCATAGCTTCCTTTCAGAATAAAGATTTTGAGCTAATCATAGCTTCCTTAAATGTTAGATGCTCATATTCAATCATTATTGATTTAAAGTCTGAACCAAATAATTTATAAACCTTTCTCTTTTACTCCTTCCTGGATCATGTTTTGTATTGCCTTCAAAAGCATCGTCACTTTTCCTTTTTCAAGTATTCTCCGGAATAACCCTTTTAGTAGGGAACGCACTTTCAATGAATTCAACAGCACTGAACTCAATAATCGTATCGACATGAATGTCGCTTATGTCAAATTTATTCACAAAAAATTTATATGCAATACTTTTTATTGCATATCCCGTAGAAATTCAATCAAGAACTTTAGAACATAACTTGATCATTTTAGGATGTAGAATAGCCATTTTTGCTAAGCATCCCCACACTTCTAAGGATTTGTAAGAAGGCATTCTACTTTTCCACAATTCATATGACACTAAACCAATTTTCTTTATGAGGAACTCTACTTAGAATAAAATTAGTAGTTAAAACTACTTAAATAATGTTGAACAGACGGAAAGAAACAAACTGATGTGGCAGCCCATGATTGAGTGTTTTTATATTTTTTTCTCATTCACCAATGAAAAATTGTCAAGTAGAGTTTGAAAATATTTTCCTGTCATTGACTCTGACCATGTAACATGATTGAAACTACTTTCCCCAAGTTCGGTAGCAAGCCAAGATTAATAAACATAGCTTTATCCTTGTCTTTTAAAGTTATATTTTGCACTCAGCAATTCTATTTTGCTCAAGAGTATATGGAGTGGCCATTCAAGGAATAATATTAGACAGCATATAATTCATCAAAAACTTACGAGTCATATTCAGTGCCTCTATCATATCCTAGCACCTTGATTGCCTTGCCAAGTTGATTTTAACTTCATTTCTTGTAAGTAACAAATACATCCAATGCCTCGTCTTTGCTACTAAACAAGTATGTATAA
Source organism: Olea europaea var. sylvestris (assembly GCF_002742605.1). Lineage (NCBI taxonomy): Eukaryota > Viridiplantae > Streptophyta > Magnoliopsida > Lamiales > Oleaceae > Olea > Olea europaea. Next base: position 587,515 of record NC_036241.1, on the reverse strand, counting down.
CAATATCTACTATTTTGCATCATTCTCCCTTTCTGTCTTTAGACGAGCTAGAATGCTTTCTGTGTTAACTTTTAGACTCAAAATCTTCAATCATATTAGCATTTGCTTCCATGTATCGAATAGAGTTTTGTAATCTGCAGTCCTCTTATTTTCTTCAATGTAGTCAACAAGCACATCCTCCACTGTCATCTCTTTGCGCTTTTGCTTGAGATAGTTTTTAAAATCTTTCCATAGTGGAGAAGATTCACTCAATATCATGTCTTCCACCTCAATATTGTGAAATATTTGCATCTATTGAACTTTACTCATAATTGTCTCCAAATCAAACGTTTCGAAATCCAAAAATTTACTGATGAAGAAATTTTTTCATTCGGACATCTTCTGTCTTGTATTTTTTATCAACAGATTTTACAGTTTCTTAGCCATCTAGTTAGAACGATACATATTGTACACTATGTTATCCATTGTCTGATATTAAAGGATGGTATTGTTGGGCAGTATGAGATGGAAGTGGGTTTAAGGTTTTAGTAATAAGTGGTAGATGTTGGCATTGGTGGTAAAGATGGGGTGCGTATTGAGGAAGTGGCAGCGGCAGTAACATTCATGGGAGTTGTTACTTCAAATGAAGCAATAGCGACGATTCGGTTGTTAGCGGTGGCACCATAGTGGACGCTGCAGGGAAAGCAATTGTACTCTAGAGGTTGCTGATGGTGGCATTGGTGCTGCAGTTGGCCATGGTTTGACGATCGATAAATCTAGAAGTGAAAGATAGGGTGGGTGGTCATGGTGGTTGTCGATGGTGGTGCAGTGGGATGTGGTGGGATGAAAAGAATAATGATTATGATTAGATAGTTGGGTGATTTGTCACTAATAAATGATTCATGTGATAAGGGGTGGAAAAAATCTGTGGTTGGAGAGCGACTATGATTCAGCTACTGTAAACAAGAGGAAGGTCCGCACAATTGAAATTGAAAGCCAGATCGATTGTTCTGTCTACATCATATATCTCGAATGAACTTCAAGGTGTAACATATTTTCCAAGAAGGTAACAAGATGGCCGACGCACTTGCCACACATACAATCCGTACCTAGATTACTAAATACTTACATTGTGGGATGGCTGCCCAGACTTCTGTATCAGTTACATAGCTAACGACCAGTTAAGTTATTTCTCTTATTGTTTCTGTTAGACCATATGCTCCTTTTGGCTGTTTTGAATTTCTGTTTTTCTCATTTGCCTTTCTGGCTTGAACTGGGTGGTAGGTGCCAACTTAATTGGGATGTACCACTAATTTCTATCATGATGTAAATCAGTTTTATATATCTTTGAGAAAATAAACTACAACTCATGGAAATATATAATAAAGTTTAATAAATTAATAAGGGTTAATTAATTGAATCGTCATTACTGAACTTACCCCATTAATCACTGAACTTTGTAATTCATTATATCATCCATAACTCAATTTTTAAATTGCTACTGATGTAGAGTCAAAGTGGGAAATAGATTGCCACGTAGGCAATTTCATCAGCCACATGAGCAAATGCGTCGATTTTTAAATTATCCGTTGAGTGAGTGATAGAGGGATAAAGAATTACAAAATTCGGTAATTAATGGGGTAATTTTTAAAGTTCAGTATCCCGATGGAAACTTTATGCAAAGTTTAAAGTGATGACTCATATAATTAAATTAGCAAGAAAGTTTTGCTTTGAGCTCATCCTCCACATCATCGATGAACTCTTCAATGTTCAGATACCTGTCTTGGCCAAGCTTGTAATATTATAAAAAAACACAGTGATGAGCAGAATGAGATACTTTTTCTCACTTTTAACCTTAATAACAAGGATACGGTTTTTTGAATTGAAATAAAATATTAATTATTGTAATTTTCTCCTGTTTTTCATAAATTCACGATATTCTGATATTTAAAATCAACGAGTCAAATTCTCTTTATTCATTTACAAATCGAAGAATTTTTTATACCTATATTTATGGTATTCTTAGGAATCATAGAAAATGGTAGATGATCTTGTTTCGATACTTCTACGGAAATGAGATTTCGATATGGTTTTCTTTATATCGTTTCTATTGCTTCTACCTCCCTACATCAGTTGGTATAAGAGCTAGTATCGTTCCTAATAGTGTTCGTGAAAATCTATGATGTACAATTATAGCCTTTTCATTCCTTTCGATATTCCGAAGAAGTCGATGGTCATAGATTTGGATGAGGACTATGATGGTACACCAATTTTTGGTAAAAAAGTTGAACAATCTTAGGATTCTAGTTACGAAAGTCCTCCAATCTTTGATGAAGAAATTGAAGAATTTGTGAATTTGGATAATGAAAGTTAGATGGATCTCCAATCTTTGATAAAGGAATTGAAGAATCTATGGATTTGTGTGATGAAGTTACGACATTTCACTTATTTTCTATAAATAGCCTGATATCAATATCTCTAATAGGTGATTTAAAGAAATCGAAGTTGATTTTTAAATGCCACACAAGAGAGACTATGGATCTTAAAATGCCTGCTATGATTCAACTTTCTTTGAAAAGGTTTTTTGTTGTGTGCCCTTTGAATTTAGCAACTAAAATGCCGCTATTATGAGGAATTTGATGAAAACACATTGCAGATTTGAGAACGAATATTTGTCAACAAGAGTGAAATATAAGTTTTTAATTATTATTTTTAGTTGGTATTTTCTTTATTAAATAAATTTGGAATTCAATTTCGATTAGGCTTTTACTTTTTGTTATTATCTAGATGTTAATAGTTAATTAGGATTAGTCATTAACTAGAGTTATAATTTTTTATGATTTGTCATTAATGGCAAGGATAGTTTTCTTTTTTAAATAAAATATTAATTGTGGAGATTTTCTCCAATTTTTTAAATTTTCAATATTTTGAAATTTAAAATCAACGAGTATGTAATATTGGCGAATCAACGAGTTTATTATGCTTAGATTTTTGGTACTCATAGGAACCAACGAAAACTTGAAGTTGATTGTGTTGAGATATTTCTTTAGAATCAACAAGAATTCAAATGTGTTATAGGATCGCTCTTTCTGTATGTCATTAAATATCACTTTTGTCCTACGTCAATTGAACTAACAATTTGTTTAACACATATTTGAATGTTCAATCGGATACCTGAAGAGAAATATATGACAAAAATATTGGCGTCTATGTAGAGACATGACCATGTGCGATGCAAAGTTTTGGCTTTACTTATTTGATTGGAACTCTTTTAGAGTCCAATTTGAACGTGTTTCTTGACCTAATTTCATCTTCCATAAATAAAAAACATGGGCAGTCATTGATGAGATCTCTCTAACCTCACTAATACACTTTCACTTCATAAAATTCATCAATGAAAAGAGGTGAATTCAAATCTTTTGGAAGAGAAGATCAACCTAGCAAGAAATTGAAGGCCAATTACATCACGAACTTGAAGATTTCGAGCTTGGAATTGAAGATCAAGATATTTTGCTTTCATTCATGATCCAATTGACATCTATTCAATCTTCTTTTTGTTATTTATATAAAGTCATGCTAGGCTATATCTTTATTTGTATTGGATGAAGAGGAACTTTATTGCTTATATATTTTAAATCAATATAAGTAGTTTAACAATTCTTATTTTCTTCATTAATCTAGCATATTCGTTTTATTATTTAATTGCTTAACTATCATTTAAATAATTAGTTGTTTATTGTAATGCTGAAAATTCACAATTATGTGTAAAACGCTACAAGGTTAACACACGGGCAATAGATATTAGTAATAACAATATCACGTATGCAATCAATTAGATAATTGTGTAATTTATTGTGTTGTACTCATTTGAATTCAAACTAGAAATAGGATCCATGACTAAAATAGACTTAATTTATCTTGAAAAAATAAACATAATAGATTTATTGATTGTCAAAAATGTATGAACAAAAAATAAATTACATAATTGAAAATTGAAATAGATAGCAATAGGCGAATCCGAAAATTCAATACAATCATCCATTCATTTATACAAACAAATGCGTCTACATATTTCTTAGAATAATTTGGAATAAATAACAAGATCAACTCTTTTGTGTTACAAAATTAAGATTCACTGCAAAACTACTACACTTGAATTAAAATTTATTCTTCGTGAAATGATACTCTAACTCATCATATTTATTATTTGTCAACGATATCATACGCTTGCAAATTTCGTAATTAGTCTTTTATTTTATTTGTTTTGTGTTTATATGTAGAAATCCGATTTTAAACCCAAGCACGTGATTGTCATAGAAAATATATCAGCTCTTCCATCCCTAAAAACTTGACAAGTTGTTTCCTTGAAATACTTCCAAGTTTCTACCATTATGACTACACAATAAAGGCATGTTTGGTATACAATATTTAATCATACTAGACAACATAAAGAATATCATGAATTAGATCCTTAATGATTCCCAAAAAGTACTACAAAGAAAACCGTAGTATAGGACTGGAAAAGAGTGCCTACCTATATGTGTTATGGACAACAATGCTAACAAAGAATTTAAACATATAAAGGTGATCAAGAGGAGGGGTAAGATATCCTACTGCCACGAAACTCGAGTACCAACAACAAATTAAGCATTGTTCTAATAAATTTGAAGTCGGCTATTGAGAATAATCAATAAACAAGAAATGATTATCAGTAACAGTTTATTTACTACGTGAAGCCATATGCCTTCTTTTATTTCACTAAGCACACAACATTTATCAAGAACACATAAACATTCTCTCTCAGCATCCTACCTTACATTTGTACAAGGAAATTAATAACATGATGTCCAAATCATATGATTGCCTTTCATCAACGGGAAGCAGATTAAACTACATGTATAGGGATTTCAGAAAGAATACAGAAATTATATTGCAAAGACAAACCTCCAATTAAACAATATATCAAATATTAACATCTCATCTAAAAGTTTAAATAGAAGGGACTACATTTTATACTTAAATCTTGTACTCCACACACTTTCTCACTTACAAACCCGAATTCATTTGTCTTTTATCAAAGATCTAAAACGTGCACAATTTTCATAAATAAGTGGCAACAAGACATGCAGAAGTCATGTCGTTTGCTAAAAGCTTAACTTGTTTAGAAGGAATACATGAAATATCGTCTTCAACACAGCAAGGACTTCACATTAAATTAGGATTTCTTATTCAATATTGACACTACTTCAATGTTCTAATCCTACAAGAATTTTGTCTTTCTCATAAGAACTCCTCCAAGAAGCATGAATTATTTGCATCTCGTACCAGGCTTCTCAATTCATATTTAGAACTCCCCAACCATGCGCAATACAGATACACTAGCCTCTATAAACTAATCAAGTTCATCGACCAAATTATCATAATCATGTTAAACCACCTCGTCTAAAATTTAAGCAGCAAAAGATGAAACAAATTCATTAAAAAATTGCCTTCAAACTGCCCTCTTCTTGTGGATGAAAAGATAGTAGGAGATAAGATAATGTGTGTCCTTTACAATTGAAATTTCCTTATCTTTGTCCTTACTGAAGTACACAAACTTCTAATTTCAGGAAATTTTCCATATATTTCTGCTTCTTCTACTAAAGATACCACATCTAGCAAGCCTACATAAAAAGCAACTTTAATCTTACCATCCTAAGCGTAACTTAACCTAGTCGAGATTTAAGTATGTGCCCATTATTTTAACATCACATGCATATACTTGCATAAACATTGTATATATGTATATATACATGCATGTACATACATATAGGATGTGGCTCGACTTGACCTCCAACCATAGGTGCAAAAGAACAAAATTTACCATCGAGGACAATACAAAAGCTAAAAACTTCATACAATCTTGTCATACTCCTCATAATTATACACCGAGTGTAGCATATATCCAAAAGTGATCAAAGATGGAGAGATACTACACTCGGTTTATAATTATGAGTATGACAAGATTGTACATGCATATACGTATATATGTGTGTGTATATGTGTGTGTATTTCGGTTCACACCTTCTTATATAACTCTTTAAGGGTCACTTTCATGCATGTTAATTTCAGCTTCCCTGCACTCCAATCTTGAGGGTTTTGGGCTTGGCAAATCATAAATGAATATAGTGCTGCATAATATGTGTATAGTATATATGCATTTATTTTTTTGTATATGTGTAGAAAGAGAGATAGAGATGGATATTGCTTTAATTGTACGCTTCTGGGACAATAATGCCAATGCATGGAACACTTGGAGATGTGGACCTTATTCTTCTCAAAAGAAAAGTAAAAAAGTAGGAATAATCTAGAATAACTAGAATTAAATAATATGCTTTGAACACGATTTTATCCGGCAAGAGAACAGATAATGAGGAAAGAAAAGGGGGCTGCCAATTGAAAACTCAACAAATAAGAAATCAAAATACAATTGATTGCAGAAAAAGTCGTTGATAAGGTAGATTAAATAATATTAAAATGAAAGGTAAAGTATAATTTTTTGTATTGTATTGCTCAATAATCTTTTGTTCAAAATTGTTATGCGGCATTAAGAATGTCAAAGCAACATAAAAGTATACAAAATTCACACATGATCACACGTTGCACAAAAAGGCACATGAAGTATAGTCTATTGACATTTCCCTATACTTTTCGTCTTGGTACGTATTGAGTGTATTTGTCCCTGTTTGGTGAAAATTAAAGTTCAGATTTTAATCTAAGTCCATGTTTGGTTCTCATTCTTTTCTCATTAAAATGAAAAATATAATCGTTATCTATCACATCAGGCTACCAAATTTGAATTTCTATCTCTTGTGTGGGACCTGTAACGATTATATTTTTCATTATCATTCTTCCAAAAATGATAAACAAACGGGGTTTAAATAAAAGTTAATAATTAATTTTAACCACACATTTTATGAGATTCACAACTTTATAATCACACATTTCATCAATTTTTATCAAAATTTACTAAAAATTCTGTTTTAATTCCCACCAAACAGAGGTTGTAGTATTATATTTTACTTTTATTATTAAAAATTTCTATCTTCAGTGATTTTATGGAAGCTAAAAACACTTTGCACTATAATTTCTCTCCTTTCAAAAACATTAAAACATTTCCAAACAAACTCTTTATACGCAGAAAGAGTTTTTAAATTTAATCATAATTTTTTTTTTCATACATCAACAGCCTCTTTTATCTTAGCTTTTCATTTTATTTTTCTAATAATAATTTATTGTTTTTCCCTATTTTTAATTAATACACCATTTTTTTTTAAATGTCAATAGTTAAAATAATCAAATGTTACTTGAAAAATCTTATGAGTAGAAGAATAACAAAATTTTTCAATTTATTAGATGAGGTTAATTACACCAATGATCTTATTGAAGTTATTTCCTTACGGTAATAGCACAATTCAAATTTCCAACTGATATACTAATGGACACCCGATCCAAAAAATTTAACAGTAAATATTACATAGCACCATTAAGTACTAGCATGTCATCAAACGACATTATTTGTTACTATTTATAAATGTCATGTAAGATTTTATTTTTTAAATCACGTAACTATTTTAGTGTAATAGTTAAAATTTTCAGTGACTATTATCATAAAGAAATAACATCAATGACTATTAGTGTAATGAATCAAAACTTCAGTGACCAAAGACATACAATTAACCATATTAAATGCAATCATTAGAAAATACAAAATAGAAAGTTATTTGAAACACATTCTCTATTTTAAAAAATTATATTAAAGAGTTTATTGGAATTTAATTTAAAATTGACTATTTAGCATTTTACTTTTATAAGAGATGATCTTATTCAAAGCACGAGGAGAAATTCATTATAGATAAGATGAATAGCATTGATTAACAAAGACAAAATCATAGAATTAATTATAACAAAAACCAGCATCCCAATGCCTTCTTCGTACAACTTTTGCTCTTACTCTTTGCTTATGTAAATGTCACATTGAAATACTATTAACATTAACAATGTGACCATCCCAATGCATTTCTTATAGCATAAACTAAAATGGACATAATATGGTCAGAAAAGAGGAGAAGAAATCTCTCAGCCTCAAGTTCTTATGATCTTGGTGGTGGAAAGAATTGCGTACCCGCCATGAAAGCGCCAAGTGGAGTCGGGTAAATGGAAGGATCAAGTTTCGCGACACTAGTGGCGGAGGTGGCTGCTGTCCCTGTGAAAAGACCTGGCTGTTGAGAGGAGGTGCCTTCACCAGCACCAGGATAGCCGCTTTCGGAGCCTTGATCGTACAGAATTCCCTTGAAAACATGGCCTCCAATGTTGACAGCAGTCTGATAAGCAAATTGCTCGTCCGCATTAATTCCGCTCACTTTTACTCCGCGGAAAACCGCCGGAGAATTCACTTCAGCCGGGAAGTGTCCCACCTCAAATCCTAATCAGAAACCCAGATAAGCAAAAAAATTTCAAGGCAAAAGTGTTGTTTTTTCATAAAAAGAATGAAAAATCTTGAAATAGACAGCAATTTTCACTAACTCAAGAGACTTTTGCGTCAGGTTTACTCTGAAACAGTAGAAGTAGAAAAAGAAAGTAAAGCGAGTGGTTGGATAAACATGGAGATTGGACTTCATATTCACACGCAAATGATACATATAGATAGGTATATGTCAACAGACATACATACTTTCTCCACAGATAATTACAGTTTTTCTTGATTTTTTCTCTCTTTACTTCATTATTTACCGATTTTTCTGAATTCAAACCAAGACCAGATTATCTTTCAAACCCTATTTTTGTTTAATTTTGAGAAAGAGAATCACCTGACATGGTGGTAATAGGTAAACGATCTGTATTACTAGTGCAGGCAAGAGAGAATCCTCCACCACCTCCACTGCCACTGCCACTGCCACCACCACCATCACCTGGACTTTCTCTATGCCTTCTGGAATTTTCCCCTCTCACTGTCTCCTGCTGATGAAGTTGCAATTCGGCAAGCCGCTGCTGCCTCTCCCGCCTCCTAGAAGCCGGAACCCAAGTGCTCTTGACGTGGGTTTCGCAGTGAAAGCCGCGGCTCTTGCAGCAAGTCCGGCACCTAAGATGCACGCACTCTTTTTTTGCTTGGTTCCCGCAATCCTGGCAGTTTATACCGCCATCTCCGCCTCTGCTTGGCCTCATCACCCTAATCCCTGCTGATCTACAACTATGATCGCAATAATCATTAACATTTTGACGGTGATTTTGGTGTTGGAGTAGTTTTTGTTGATGAAAGTGATAATACTGTTGCCATAATTCAAGACCCTTGTTATAGATCTCCTCGTTCTTTAACAGAAACAGGCTATTATTGGTGGGTTCTTGTTCTTGATCCTTGCCACCTAGTGAGAAAAAACTAGACATTTTTCACCTGTAGAAGCTAGATGTAACGTCAATTTTGAGAGAAAATCCATAGTCCAAAAACCCTCAGCCTAGAGAGATGGTGTGGTGAGGGATGATTATCATGGGATGAGATGGAATATGGAAAGATTCAAGTTACCATGTGTTTGTGGGTGGGGAGTAGGAGAAGGGGGTTAATTTGTAAATGTGCAAATTGAATTGTAGTAGAATACTATTAATAGAGGACTAAAAGTATCTCTAATAAATTCTACGAATTATAATTCAATGGCGGAGTCACGGAGAGGAGAGGAGAGGAGAGGAGAGGAGAGGCGAGGCGAGGCGAGGCGTGGCATGGGGAGTGCACCATGCTACATTTTCAATATGTCGCAAACATTGAAATTTTCAATAGTGTTATTTACAATGGATCACTACGACAGTCGCCTTACATATAACATATACAAGGCAGATGATTATTTAATGCATGAGTCAATGAAAAACTACCATACTAATGCATCAAATAATCACATGTTATATATATGTCACGTAGAATGATTGCAACAGCGAGACTTGGTGACCAAGTCGAATGAGGTGGGATTGGTAAAAATACTTCTCAAATAACATTACATGAGTCCAGAGATGGAAGAAAAGATTTATATGATTAACGCTAAGAAAATGAAATTTATGCAGATGAAAGAATACACAACATCAATATAGTATTGTAGTTAGTAAAAGGGACTATTGACCAAAATTAATGAAATATAATATAGTGAATAAGGATCTAACTGTTTTAAATTTTAAATTTGAAGATCTATCAATGTTATATAAAAAAAATAAAAAAAAGGGACCAAAAAGATTTGTGTAAGCAAAAATAACATTTAGCCCATTTTTGGTTCAACTAAAAAAAATAAATAAAAATGTAAATTAAAGTCTACAATTAATTTTAATAATACATTTCATGGATCTTATAACTCATCAACCACAATATTACATCAACTTTTATCATAATCTACTAAAAATATGATTTTTATATAAACCAAATAGGAGCTTAACATGTTTGGCAAACCTTTTTGAAATTTATAAGCCAATCAAATGTAATTATAATTAAATATTAACTTTATAATCATTTTGAACCACAAATTCTATATGATCCATTCTTTTTATACTTTTTAATCATACATTCTTCCAAAAAAAAAAAAATTTATTTCTCACTTTGGTAAATCTCTTTCGAACAAGCTCTGGATGTCTTTGTTTTGATGTGTTAAAGTTAAGGCCCTGCAAGTGCCACCTCTCCTCTTCAACCTTAATTTTTCACATTTCACCATTTAATTGAGATCTATTTTTCCCATTTAATTGTCTCATGATGGTTTCTCCCACTAAATTTTTTATACTTAAGCACGTCACTTCTTATTTGCAAATGGGTAGATACTAACATTAAAATACCAAAGGGCAGATTTAGAGGTTCCCTATAAACCCGACAAAAAATTAGATTAATAGGAAAAAAAAAATAACTTCTTCGAATAACTTCGGTATTTATTTGCTACAATTTGATAGCAAAAAAAATCATTGACGGATAACTTCTTCAAACGTGTCGATAGTTCAAAAAACAATAGATCTTAACTCTTTCATTAGGGTCGCTTAATTTAACGAAGAGAAAGATCATTAAGATCGCTTAATTTAACGAAGAGAAAGATCATTAAGAACTCCTTATGCAACTTTTAAAATTGAAGATTTATTTGCTACAATTTGATAGCAATGATCGATGCAAATTTCAGAATTATTCGTTGGAGACTGATTGTAGAGCAGGAAACTTGCCACTTCTTCTATAGTTCTCTTCCTGTTTGCAATACAATCCTCATCTAGAAAGATTGAATCCCAGCCGTTGTATGGTGATCTAACAGCTGAAAGCTTTTCACGAGTCACTGTGTCAGCTTTTGCTTATTCGTCCTTGCACCGTAAAACACGGTTTACTTTTCTACCTAGCCATTCTCATAATTAAGGTCCTTCTTTTATTAATTTTTCAAAAGAACAAAAGCAATTAAACTAAACGAGTGAAAGATAACTTCACAGCCGAATTTTAAGCCTGTTTGGGAGGGATTTTTTACTCTAAAAAATTAATTTTTTGACCGTTATTTAACTATTTTAGCCGTAATTTTTGACTTCTTCTCTCACAAGTGGACCCTTCTTTTCTTCTAACGGTCAAAAAATCAATTCTCAAAATCCCTCCCAAACGGGGCCTTAGTGAGCCCCTCACTACAGACCAATTAATAGGCAAATAATGAGGGCTTTTTGGTATCAACTTATAAACCCGATCGGGCGCTCAACGGAGAAAGCTAAAGGGTAGAGGCCAGAAGGAAGAAGTTTAATCGAGATCTGTAGAAATCTTGAGAATTAAGGGAATATTTTTGTATTATTATGTAATTTATTATCTTTGATTAGGTACCTTATTTAGATTAGTATCTTTGATCGGGTACCTTATTTAGATTAGGTAAATTTCTCTTTTCCTTTTTAGAACCTCACCTTTTTTGGTTCCTTACTTGTATTATAAACTCAGATCATAAAATTGTAAATTAATGATCAGAAAGTACTACAATTAACTTGCATATTTCATTCCATTTTCTACATGGTATCGAAGCAACTTCCGTCCTGACCAAGCCACCCTAGCTAGGGGTGAACGCAATTCAGTTTGGGTGGTTTGTGCTATATATTCAATTTAAAACATTTTATATGATCAGAAATCAAATCATAATTTGCAGTTTTGTTCGATTTTAATCCGCGATTTACCTATCGACATTATAATAATATATTTAATATAAGTTAACATATAAATTTAAATGAGAACTAATAATATTAAATGTTAAATTACATTAATATTTACCGTGAAACCCAAGAATTAATTATTTTTAAAGTGTGTTGTTAAAAGATGTTAATAGAACAAATACATCTTTCTTCATTTTTATTTATCTTTTCTTGTTTGATATTCATATTGTCATATTGCGATTGGTAAGTTTAAAGTTACATTCTACTATTATAGTTTGATTAAAACTCATTTCGTCTTGCTAGTGAAATGTTAAATAAAGACAGAACATGATATACTTAGATATACAAAGATTGATAGATTTTCTACTTATTGGGAATTGACATTTCCATTCTTTAATTATTTTATTAAAGTAGAAGGCAGTAGTACTAGTTAGGAAATTTTAATATTTTCACATAATCAATACGATCCGTCCCTCGTTCTTTTCAAACCACAAACAAATTCATTAATTATCTAAGTACACAAACAGTTATTTTTCTATCCAAACCACAATTCGCAAGTGTATAATAAGTTCAAAAATAACAAATAAAAGAACGAACAACGAAAAAATGGCTTGAATAAAAGTCTAATACTTACCGAAAGAGAAGAGAAAAGGAGGCGATTCAAGTAGAAATTAACAGACTAACAGGTAAAGGCGACTGGTGATTCATTTAGCAAAGGGAGACAAGCGTTAAATGTTAGGGAAATTGAAGTTTATGTTAGGGCTTTTTAAACTTTGGATGTGATTTGCTGATATAATTTTGTTGACTTATGATTTGGATTGCTAACATATTTTTGAATAATTTTAGTTTAATTTAGATATCAGGTGAGGACGTGTTGTGAACTTGTTAAACCATAGGTCATTAATGATGAAACTAATTTACTTTCAATGATTATTTCAACATGCTGATTGTAATTTGTATTGTTAAATTGGTATTTTTTCTGAAAATTGAAAACTGTAGAATTTTTAAGTTAATAAAATTAATGTTTTAATTAAAAAATTTTAAAAC
>NC_036241.1:568676-571638 GCF_002742605.1 Olea europaea var. sylvestris | reverse complement strand
TCCGCTTTTGGTTTTTTTTTTCATTTTATCTATTTTATTTTTTTATTTTTTTAGATTACCATAGTTTTTCACCAATGTTGAGGTATCTTCAAACTCTTCGGATGCTCCGAATGCACTGAGCTACTATTTTTTCCCCATTTCTCTTTCTTTTTTATTCTCTTTGATTTTCTTAAATTCAAACTATTTGATTTTTTTTTTTTTTAGTTTATCTTTGATATATAATATATATGTATACATTCCAACATAAAAAAAAAAAAAAAAAAAAGCTTAAAATTCAATATCAACTAAAAGAAATTTTATAGTTCAATATTTAACCCTGTACATGATGAGAGAGAGGGAAGTTTTCTTTAATTCTGAGGCATTTGAACTCAAATTTTGAATTTGTTCTAGTCCAAAGTTTTGTTTTCTCTCCTTTATTTATTTTTGTATTGATGGTTTGAATTAAAAAATAAAAAAAATAAATTAAAGTACTATGAGATCAAGGATTTTATTAACCTAATATAATTGGCATCTCTCTCCAAGTTTTGAAAGCTTATTATTGGGGGGATATATATGTGTGTGTGTGTGTGTGTGTGTGTGTGAATAAACGTCAGAGCTAATGAAATTTCTTGAGTGTATTCCTCTAATTCTTTCTGTAATCATTTTTAGTTTGACCAAAATTTTGCATTTGAGTATTGCTTATAAATATTAAGGAGGCTCTATTTTGCGGTCAACTCCCTTCGACAGTAACAAGTGATTCTGTATGTATATGTTAGCGATAATATTTTTTAGATTAATGTAAATGTACGTTGAATAAATTGGTGGTTCTTTAATTAAAAATATGTGCATATAAACATAATAAAATCATAACTTATTAGTGCAAAATATCAAACAGAGTTTTGACTCAGTGAAACTAGAATGTGCACAAAAATACACACGAATTACTGTTTACTGAAACGTAGAAAATGGAGTAACTATAAAGAGATAAAATGAAGTGAGGTATGCGAGTGTAATTCTCCTTAAAACAAATTTTTTCCTATGTACTGATTCTAACATGATCAAATGTACGTGTATCTCTCGAAATATAACGCTTCTTCCAAAATTAATATAACACAAGATTAATTTTGTCAAGCGAACCAAAGCTTGAACACTAACACTAGAAAACAATTTGAGAATTATTTTTACAAAATTTGGAGAAATGATGGATTAGAACTCAATTTAATTTCAATGATTTTGACCAAAGAAAATGGAATGAAATAATCCAATTTATAGATTCAATGTGTCTTTTCCAAATATGTGCGCTTTTGACATAAATTAATTTAAATCATTAGGTGGTACCTTTTCAAAATGGATCATGATCTATATCATACCCTATCAAAAGGTCATCCTTTTTTATCATGTTCCTTTTTGATATGTCACAACCAATTCGAAAAATTATAACTCTTCAATATTCGCCATTTTCATTTAAAAAATCACGATTGGTCATCCATCAATTGGAGACTTTTCCAATTCACACATATTGAAAAACATTAAATCGCATCTATTTAAACCATTAAATTTCAACAATCACTCGACATGAATAGAAGAAGTCAACTTAGAACAAGTAAGATGAGAAAGATTAATATCTAAAAGATAAGGCATCGGGATAGGTAGGTTTGGTTTTGAACCTTCCTTAGTAAGAATGTATCGAACTCAATTGGCTATTCAATGAGCACAACATTTTTAATTATTAGCCATTATTGCAAGCCTAGATAATAGATCAAACACATTATCTCTCATATCAAACTTTGATTCTCTATTGTGCTCATTAATTTGGCATTAAACCTTCTTGGGTTTTGAAAATGAGATAAAGAACTCGCCTAAGTAAATTTCTGATAGAACTAACTAAGTTTGCACTCACATAGGTGATACTCTATAAAAGTATCACACAATATTCGACTTGCACCATAGAAATGTGTATGAGTTAAAATTCCAAAGTACTTATCGAGTCATTTATAACTAGTTTTCTATTGAATCTAGTCCTTGGATCTCCAATCGCTAGCTTCGATTTCCATTAAGTTGACTCATTAATTTAGGCTTTAAACACATTTCTCTCGATGTGCTATCCATTCTCTAAATAACCCATTTGTAAACAGATTCAGTAGGTTATACTTTGTTTACCAACATCAATGGATATTGTTCTATTTGAAAACAAACGATCAATAAAAATCTGCTACATATGTCTCAACATACCATTATACACGATGTTTTGTGACATATATCCAATATGCCTTTTTCGAATAGAGGCATAAATTAATTTGGATCATTAGATCATACTTTTTCAAATTATCATGATCTTATAGTCTAAATTATCAAAGTTCATAACTTTTTATCTACATTTTTTAGTCATATTCAATTCGGAAAACATGACTTTTCAATATGCACCATTTACTTTTGAAAAGCCGAGACTAGTCATTCACCAATTGGAAACATTTCCAATTCAAATATATTAAAAACATTAAATCAAATCTATTTAAACAAATAAATTCCAACAATGTATACCGAAAGAGTATGTAGGAGCAACCCTTTAAATTTTGTGCATGCAAAAGTTTCAATTGGCAAGAGAAAGTCTGTGTTTATAAGTTGTGTGTTTAGTGCTGATCACTCAACCTTTCAAATAGCGTAACCTTAGTTCCTAACCTTAAAGAGTAGGATCTTTGTTCTCAACTTATCTTAATCTATATTCATAGTGATGAAAAATGTTAACATAAATAAGTTTTTTGATGGTTTTGTCCACTAGCATTAAATCACGAGAGATTTTAATGTCTATATTTATAGCTTTCACACGTGTATTTAAAAAAGTTAATGATCCAGAACTTCACTTTTGAAGATTGGAACATAATCATTGAAAGTTAGAAAACCCGGCCCAAATTTTCCCTTATAAAAATGATTCATTTGAATGTCTTAAAAATTTAAATAGTAAAATTTCAGCCATTACTATCAA
>NC_036241.1:525367-566865 GCF_002742605.1 Olea europaea var. sylvestris | reverse complement strand
TTTTTTTTAATTTACGTATAAAATTATTTTATTGAGTTAAAGTAAATTTTGAAAAAATGACTCTCCGTTTGAGAAGAATTTATAAATATATAACAATAAATTATAAATAAGTAGACAGTATTTATAGATCTTTTATAATGATTCTCTTTAAAATAAAATTTGATAATTTCATAACAATCTTGCTATATGTACATCTTAATTTAATAATAATATTAAGCCCTTGTTTGAATTCCATTTTTTTTTTTGGGTAACGGATTTTGGAAATTGTGATTTTTCAAGGATGTGTGGTTAAAAATAAGATTTTTTTAATTTATGTGTAAAATTATTTTATTGAGTTGAAAGTAAATTTTGAAAAAATGACTCTCCATTTTGAGAAGAATTTATAAATATATAACAATAAATTAAAAATAAGTAGATAGTATTTATATATCTTTTATAATGATGCGATTGAAAATAAAATTTGATAATTTAATAACAATCTTTCTATAGGTACATCATACATAGTTTATATCGTGAGTTATCGAATTTACACTTGGTACAATCTTACTTTATTTTTCACATTTTACACATTTAATTGAACCATTACAATCTTATCACATCATTCATCTGTCAATAAGGATGTCAAAGTTAAAGTACAAATAATTTGTTTGTTTTACAAACTATTTATAATTTTTTCCAAATTGGAGCATTATTATTCCAAAGTTAGTCAACTATACATCTAATCAATTGAATTATAGAAAAATGTTCATTTGGTCGGTTGATAAGACATTTCCTGAAAAAGATGATATGATGACAAATTACATTGACAAGACACAAACTTGCCAAGGTACATCATTAAACTCCAAAACAGTCAAAAATTAAAGAATCATCCTATTAAATATTAATAGAATTAACAAACTATTTATAATTTTTTCCAAATTGGAGCATTATTATTCCAAAGTTAGTCAACTATACATCTAATCAATTGAATTATAGAAAAATGTTCATTTGGTCGGTTGATAAGACATTTCCTGAAAAAGATGATATGATGACAAATTACATTGACAAGACACAAACTTGCCAAGGTACATCATTAAACTCCAAAACAGTCAAAAATTAAAGAATCATCCTATTAAATATTAATAGAACATGTGATTAGGCCCTAATTGGTGCCATAATTAATCAATTTTTCAAAGGTTAACTGCAATAATATAATAGTTTGATGTGGACAAATGATAGTCCAAATCCACCTTATTTACAAAAGTAGCTAAAAATCAGCGTTTGGTTATCATTTGTCACAAAATTATGAAATTAATAATCATATGGAATCCTAAAAGTAATAGTATTGATTTTTATTTTTTGTTTTAAGGGCATGAGGCACTTTTTTATTTACCATTTGACCCTTTTTTTTTTTATCTAGTTTCATGATTATATGTTGGATATTTTGATGAATTATTTTCATTATAGATTCTTGATTTATTTGTCAGAGGGGTTCGATTTCGAAATAATGGCAAAAACAAAATTTAATTCGAACCAATGTAGAAATAAAATTTATTTTGAACAACTTGAAAAAACAAAACATTTATATGAAATAGAAAGTTGACGTATTTCCTCGTACTATGGGTTTTTAAATTAATCTTCTACTACAAACAATAATGCCTTAAAGTAATTCAATAATAATATTATTAATTTTGCATTTTCAACCATCAAATAGTAATTTCTATGTTATTGTGTCCCATAAAATTACCTCAAAAACTGAATTTAATAATCGAAGTCGACGTTTGGTTCACTATTTTCAAGTTGTTTTTAGCTTTTAATTTTGTAAAGATATATTCAAAATTTGTTTGATTTTGTCATTTTTAAAATGCATATTTGAAAACAAGATTAAATTTTTAACATAAAACTCAAAATATATTTTTTACGTTTTTAAACATTGAAAACATCTCATAACAAGTAATAAAAGTAATCAAATTCCTCCTTCCTTGATTTCGGAGATGAACAAATTCATGAAGACTATAATGAGACTCTTGTGAAATTCTTCATATAGAAATTCTGTTTACAAACCTCACTCAATCCTAAACTTTTCAATTTATTTCAATTTGGTTCGTGCTTCACAATTTTCGTCATAATATGCAACATTGATCTAAAAACTTCCAAAAGCTTCCAAGTTGATCTCCGAACATCAATAATCTTTCAAAATTGGTCTTCCAAAAGTTTTAAAAATGTGCAATTTAGTCCCCAAAATTTCAATAAGTTAAATTTCACTTCTGAAACTTGTGACTTTCCTTCGATTGCTGTGCAATTCAGTTAATCTTTAATTGCTTCAATTCAACTCCAATTAGACTAAGAATCATTATTTTTGCTCTAAATACTTTCCAGGTCCTGATTTTACATACAATAACAATATTTATACTAAATAAAGTAAAAATTCACTCAAATTAGCAAATATAATTCAAGTTATAAGCACAAATAAACGTGTAAGTCATACTTATCACTTCCTCCAAAACCATAGGAAGAAAGACAATTAGAAGATGATTTTCTGAGCAAGAGAGTGCATGTACAGAGGAAAAATGATGACAAAGAAGTTAAATTGTTAAAAGTACTCATCGACGTAAGGAACCCAAGAGCAGTAAAGGTGAAAACTAGGCATGTATACAAAGTCGTCATCTACAATTTATATGAGGAATAAGAAAATTGAACTCAGGATGCTATGTCTAAAAGAAAAGTTTGCACGCATACAACGATCAAAAAAAAAAAAAAAAAGTTGCACGCATACAAGAAAAATCATCTAATCAATCAGGCAATAATGAAGTTAATATCGGAATCCTTATTTGAATATGGTGTGACCGTGTGATTGAACATCTTAAACAACATCAAAGGAGTGCCCAACAAGGTTTATTTCCTTCCTTTTTTTTTCTTTTTTTTTCTTTTTTTTGTACCAAGTCAATATATTATTTGTTTGCATTTTACTTTGTAGTGGAAAAAATTTATTGTAAGATTCTCTAACTTTAACATGTATATATACTTGATAACTATATTAGCATAAAATTATTTTATTTTACTGAAAAAACAAATTAAAGAAATCATAAAAATTTTGTCAAAATTTTGAACCAAAATGTTTTTCATTTTTCTATTTTAAATAACAGTTTTTTTTTATAATAACAAAACAAATGTATTTTTGTTAATCTTAAAACAGACAATCAAAATAGAAAACTAAAAATAAATTAAAAAATAAAATTGAAACACAAACCAAAAGGTGCCTAATTTTTTCTGATATTGTAAACTTTTTAAAGAAAACAACAAAATGCAAAATATTTTTTTTATGAAAATCATTATAAGAATACTAAAATTGAGTAAAACATAAAAATGGAGTTAAATAAAATTCCTAGTGAATTTAAAATCAACTAAATTAAAGTTACATAACAATATTTATTGGATAGTCCAATGTAGTTAGATCATTCAAAATTCTAATATATAGATAATATACTTTTTCGTTTTCTTTTTCATCTTACACTTATTGCTCTCGCTCTATTTCGTTATTCTTTTATACCAAGACTCATGGGCGGGCCCACTTTCCCAAATTTACCCCCATAAAATTTAAAATAATAATAATAATTAGAGAGAGAGAGAGAGAGAGTGAAAATCCATGTTGGTCTCTAACCTAATGTCTCATAAGAGTTGATCCTTCACCTAAAAAGAATCAAATTGAACCGCAATGTTTCGTTGTTTCCTGTTTGATTTAGATTGAAAGAAGATGTTTAGAAAATTTAATAAAATATATGATTGACAAATTGTAAATTCTACGAAACTGATAATTAAAAATATTTATTGACTTTGATTTTAATAAAAATCTAAATTTTAATACCTATCGAATATCAGTTGAAGCTTTTTTACATTGTTACTTGTCACGTTCGAATAATTTGCACCCAAATTGAAGTGGAAAATAATTAGTTACTACTATTCATGGACAAGAGACGAATTTGATTGATGAATGGTTGGTGCATAAAAGAAAATGCGTGAGTCCCGATAATGCTCTCTCGAGCCTTGTGCTTGACTGTCTGTACAAGTCTTTTCAATTAATATTTCATTCATTTAGCCTCGGTTTGTTTTTTTTTTTTTGGGGGCTGGGGGGGCGGGGGCGAATGATTTATAATAAATTTCGATAAAAATTGGTGAAATACATGATTAAAAATTTATTAAAAATCATGAATATTATAAAATATATGATTAAAAATAAATTTTAAAAAATAGGTCCGAAAAATGACTTAATATTTGAAAATAACTATTATGAAAATGTCTTTATCAAGATTCCTAGAGAAATCAATCATGCTAGGTGCCAGAATTATTTTGACACCCCCTGCTGACCTACACTCACAGTTGGGTTGGGTGGGTTGTCATTTTTTACATTTTTTATTCACATAAGGTCGGCGCAGGTTCCATGCCAATGTGAGGGTCAATCATTTAGATGGGCAAAATTCATCTGACGGCATGACTTTATTATAGAGAAATTGTACCATTAGCTATCAACATCTAAACGGTGAAAGTTTCCTAGAGAAATTGTGCCATTAGCTATCAACATGATTGATTTTTAGTGATGGATAAAACCTCCAAATTTTTTGATTTGTCACTTTGCTCTATAGCACATTTGATTTTATGATTTGCTTCCGGCGTTAAGAACTTTGAAGTTATCGTGACGTGTTCTTAATTTTATCACTTTGATAAAGCTTTAACCATATCACTTTTGCTTTCTATGGTATGACCTAGGACCCTTCAATTAGCCAACATTCTGTAATTAATATTGACTTCAATAATACCTTCTTATTTTGACACCACTTACACTCACAGTTGGGTTGGGTGAGGTGTCATTTTTTACATTTTTTATTCACATGAGATCGGCGCAGATCCCATGCCAATGTGAGGGTCAATCATTTAGATGGGCAATTCATCTGACGTCATGGCTTTATTCTAGAGAAATTGTACCATTAGCTATTAACATCTAAACGGTGAAAGTTTCCTAGAGAAATTGTACCATTAGCTATCAACATGATTGATTTTTAGTGATGGATAAAACCTCCAAATTTTTTGATTTGTCACTTTGCTCTATAGCACATTTGATTTTATGATTTGCTTCCGGCGTTAAGAAATTTGAAGTTATCGTGACGGGTTCTTAATTTTATCACTTTTGATAAAGCTTTAACCATATCACTTTTGCTTTCTATGGTATGAACTAGGACCCTTCAATTAGCCAGCACTCTGTAATTAATATTGACTTCAATAACACCTTCTTACTCAGCGATTATTGCATAGAGCTCAAGCTCGAGTTATCAACAAAATCTTGATTCAATTAATATGTTATATCATTTGTCATCAAGTGTCGTTTAATTAGCTAAAAGAGGAAAAAAAAAAAAAAAGGTTTATTCATGTCGTGTAAATGATTTATGATGTGCTTGGCACTTGGACAATGAAGTCAAGGTGGAATACATTTTTAATGAAATAAAAAATATAATTTCAATCTTTCTTTGAAAATCAATTAAGCTATTGTCACAATTTTAAATCAATTAAGCACTACTCGATCCACTCAAAACTTGACTTAACTAGTTCACATTTATGAAAGTTTATACATACATATAAGTTTGACAAACTTACAAGCATGACCATAAAGTCTTTAATAAGGGTGAATAATTCCATATTATGCATTGTTGGATGCTTTATTTGCACGTTCGATATATTGAATTGGTCAAAACTAGCATTAAGCTTAAAGGAACTTAGCAAAATGATTGTGCAATTTCAAGCTAAAGGGTCCTCCTATCTTTGAGAACAGAAAAGCAACATAAGTCTAGGATTAAGATTTTACTACATATACATCAAACTTTATATGATAACTTATATAATGTCACACGCTACTTTATCATTTGTCAGTTTAAAACATGGTCAATTTTTTTACCTAATTTTTTCCCTCCACATCATTTTATGTAATCGTTTACGTACTATTTTTTGGTACCAGTAGCATATTCCCTAGGATTAACACGTGTTTATATTAAAAATAAAAAATAAAAAACATGACTGCTAAATATTAATCCCTTAGTTCCAATTATTTAAGTTTATTTCATTTTTCACATGAATTAAGAAAATCTTCTTTAATGTCATTGGAAAATTAATTTTTAACAAGATATTTCCTAATTTATCCATATTTAATTTTCAGTATGTAGTAGTAAATTATTGTTGAAATTAATAAAGAATTTGAATGATTTAATTTAAAGAAGAAGAAATGGGATCTATTCCCTGTTTTCCAGAAGTGAGAAATGTGTGCATTTGGATGACTTTAAGTTAGTATATTAAGTAGGAAAAATTGAATAATGGTATATTAGTAAAGTAATCAAATAAAATATCCTAAATTAGGAAATAGACTTATATATTTGGGACAAGAGAAAAAGAAAACTCAACCTATATAATTGAGACGAAGGGAGTAACACGATATTATATATAGGGTTTAGTACCTTACCAAGTTCTGAAGGTCGGTAGGAGGCAAATCTAAAAAAGATAGATCATATATTTATCCATTGTCTATGTACCATAATAAACATATTGTATAGAATATGGGTTCACATCATAAAAAGCAAGTCTATAGCCAATTTGAGAAACTTTTGTTTCTTATACATTAAAGTAAAGTTCAAACCCTACTCAACAACTGTAACTAGAGTAAGATGGTCCAAATCCTAGTCATCACATGGTGGGACCATGACAACTTTGTGTGGGTCCCCTAGCCGTCCATGTGCTAAAGCATCATCATTATATACATTGAGAAAAAAGAAGAAAGAAACCTTATTTTAGTTCTTTATTATTGTATGGATTTAAGGTGGGGGTTTGTATTTTTGTAGACCAACTTAGGTTTCTCTTTTATTGGTCAGTTATGAATCATAATTTGACTTAAAAAGCACACAGAGTCACATGGATTCAACAACTTTTGACAACCATAAAAGCATTTTGATGAAATCTTAGGGCTCTATGTTTTTGCCATTGGCATAAGTATTTTTTTATAACAAAGAATTCTTGCTCTAGTCCAAGGATAAAATTAATTTTCCCCTTACTTTTTTCTTAATTTACCATGAACAAGTCTTAATTTATCATGAACAAGATGATTTTCTTATTTTGACCCAATGAATTTTATGAGATATACTCGAGTGAATAGAATTTTATTGTCATTACTTATAATTAACACGGTAAGAATGAGACTGCTCAGAAAAAAATCACAACTACCTAGTGTATTCGAGCGTGTATGGTGAAGTATTTGTTGTTTTGGATAGTAAGTGCTTATTTGGTAACTTCCATTTCTTACAAAGATGACCAAGCTTCAATTTTCATTTGACCCACAATTTTTATCTACTTTTCATGAGATCCACTAACTTTTATGAAAATTTCATAACTAGGAGATTAAGAATCACCAATTTCAAAATTAAGAACAAAAGTTTCAAATCTTTAAAATCAGATATCTATTAAAATTTATTTATGATTTAATTAATTAATTATATATTTTATTAATTAAATATATTAAGATCACAGATCTATACAATTTGGTCTCATATTAACGATTAGTTAATCGCATATTATTTTTCATTCACAAATTATTTTACAGTCGCAATTAAAAAATTTTATAGGTCACAATTTATTCATCAGTCACAAATCAAAAACTTATAAGTCACAATTTATTTATCGATCACAAATCATAAATATTATAAGTTATAACTTATTATACAGTCACAAATTATCAAATAATCAATCAAAAATTAATAAATTTTTATATCACACACTATTTATTGGTCACAGTTTCTTTTTTTTATTGATTACATATTGTTTATTGGTCACAAATTAACGAATTTAATTATCACAATCAACTAAATAATTTGTAACCACCACATCACCACTATTATCGTCACCAGAACCAACTCCTAATAGTAACATCACCATCTCAAGCAAATCAACACTGCCACCTCTAACAAATTATCATTTTCAACTTCAAAACCACCAACGCCAACAACAAGAGCCACCACCCCCGCCACCGATAACACCACAGCCACTACCAGATCCAACATAACCTTCGTCACTACTAGACCAACAAAGCAACCGCCACCCAAACACCACCACCACACCCCTACCCACCAACTAAAAACACAACTAAAAAATTCACACAGATCGCGGAGCTGTAAATCCCAGCCACGGCACATAGCAAGCCTCAACAACGACATACGGTGGGGCTAAATCAGGAAAGGAATAAGAGGCAAGAGCAGCGAGTTGAACAAGTGGTGATCTCACTTGCGACGGCGTGACGCTCACTTGGGTCTCACATAGGAAACAACACCACCCATAGCCACTCCGACGAGAATGCACGTAGTGTCACCGTTGTCGCATACTAGCTAAGTGACACTTGTAGCTATTGCTCTATGCACGACACTTGTCGTCGTCTCTCCGACTGCGCTCTAGCGCTCGTCTACATCGCTCAACCACTGTATAGAAGAAAGAGGGGATTGGGAGAGAAGCGACCCTAACTTTAAAGAGAGAGAATGAAGATATTGAAAAATAATTAGAGTTTGATAGGGTAGGAATCAGGGTTTGATAAGGTAGATGGTTGTGGGGTGGATATGTATAATAATTTTTATAATATTATTATTAATATTTAGAATTTATTTATATATGATTTTTGAATGAACAAACTTTGAATTTGATTTTTAAAGTTGGATATTAAAACATATGGATGGATTCCACGATTTAACTTTTAAAAAGAAAGGCTGAACCAAAGCCTAAGCCACCTAGGCAAGGGCCTAGGGCCTCAAAATTGTGGCTTGGGCTAACTTCTTCTGTCAGGAAGTTGAAAATTGATTGACATGAAATTCTCAGAAAAGAGCAGTGTCAAGATTATCAACTTCTTCTGTCAGGAAGTTGAAAATTGATTGACATGAAATTCTCAGAAAGGAGCAAAGTGTCAAAATTATCAACTTCTTTTGTGGAAGCTGTAGAAACCATTGAGGTAGCAGCAGATGAAGAATGACTCATCATGGGAGATAAGAAAAGGATTGATATGTTAGTAGGCAAATGTGAAATATATACACATATATCATCTTATTATTTCATGACAGTTTGATGGAAAAAATGCATTTGAATCCTCTATCTGTATGCTTTTTGTGTACTAGAAAATGAAATTATAGAGCCTCAAAATTCTTATAGCCGGCCTTGTTAACAACATCAGACGACCCCCAGGATTCTGTTTATTCTCTCTACTTGGGATATATGGAAGATTGACTAACACAAAAACTAGAAACCTAGAAAGCCAACAAATAATGGTACTACAGAAGATCCTAATGGCATGGGTGAAGAAACATGCTACAGGTACAGGGAAAAATGTACGGGGTCAATATGGGGGGTCGGGTGTTTTCTGCCTTAGCCAATTACAGGGGATACCTGTCCCATCGTATCGTGTGAAATTTCCCCTGTACATGGGACAATTTTCTTTTATATTGTGCATCAAACATGCACTAAATGACATACCTGAAATAATAAATCCAATAAGCAAACTAACCACCAATTACCAAATAATTTCCTAATATCGAAGTGTACAAACAGATTATTAGATAGTACCGACTACCTAGGAATAAAAGAAAGCTAAAATCTAGTCTTTTTAGTCCTATAGAATATAGAATACTGTATACGATACATGCATTTCTTGTATGCCAACAGAAACAGGGGGACACGAAGCCAGCAAAAAATGGCAGCCGTTGCACAGGTAAATTTAGAAGGCAAAATGTCTATTACATCTGCGGAAAGGGGGAAAAAATTATGATCACTCAGCTAAAAACAGGCAATATAGTTTACCACTGCACCAGGTGTACTAAATTCTCAGGCGTCATAAGAATGGCCAAAGTAAAAAATCTTACATACATTATTACAAAGAAAATTGTGATCATGGAACAAAAAGAATTTGGGGCGTGGGGGGGTGTTGAGAAAACTTATTGCAAAATTAAAACACATATAAAACATAGATTTAATTCCGACTGAAACCTCATTGTTGTTTGATAAGCCTACCTCTTTGTTTGTGAGATGAAAGTCGCCCAATGATTTCATGTGTGTTGCTAGTGAAAGCCACAAACAAGCCACGGAAAGAAGGCCGATCATCTGATCTGTGATGGCGAAGAGAGTAAAACAGATGCATCAGCTCCAACTTCTGCAAGGTCACAAACGGTACAAAGCTCTCCCTGGTGCGATGGGATAAAATGTGTACTGCAGTAAGGGCAAGTCACGTCTCTCTGCCCCCGGTATATTGGGGTGTACGAGGACCCACACACCACAAAAGGATTTCTGAGGTCATAATTCAGCGGTGTAGCATCTCTCATATTCCTCTCAGCCGCCTGCAGTACTTGACGGGCTCTTTTGGCTTGGGTTTCAGCAGTTGGATTTGTCTCCAGAAGCTCCCTGGCAAAATGGGCTGCAGTACTCAGGTTTTGTGCTTTATAGCAAACAATCATGGCATTCAACAGTGCAAGTCTCCGGTGAGGAACTTGGAGCTTGCAGTGGGTAAAATAAGCTGCCAATTCCTGCTGACGAACTACATCATCAGACAATTCCTTCCTCTTAAGCTCCATCTGCAAACCCAGAACATACTCCTTCACAATGATAATCAACTCTTTAACTTCATCCACCTCTCTTCGTGACTCAACAACAATAAGCGGAATTGTTTGAAGAATAGCCACAAAATACCGAATGGCTTCAGAAAATTTTCCAGCAGTTGTAGCCTTGTAACCAGCCGAAAGCTTCTCTTCCAACTGAGAGAAATTGAACACAAGTGCAGGTGGACCCCGCACATTTGGACTTGCTGACTCGCTCCAACCCCTCTCGATTGCTACAGAAATCACTGGGGCCAGGGACACTGCACGTAAATAATTGTGACTGCCCATGTGAAGATCCATGAACAGTGATCTCAATGGAGAGAAGTTCTTTATCCCTAATTGACGATTCAATAAACGCATTGCTGTGTCAAAGTTTCCAGCAGCTGCGTGTTCAGCTGCAAGAGATGATTTTTGGGCCCAAATCTGGCTTACAGGCATGCCAGGGTTTGGAGCAATAAATACAGAAGAGCGTGCATTTGGAGCCATCTTTGGCGTGTCAATATCCGGAGGAAGATCCAGATCCTTAAGATCCCATCCTCCTTCAGTTTCTTCGTGCACATCCTCATCCTCCAGCACCATACTAATGTCTCCATTTTGCCTGTTTTCCACTTCATCAATATCCAACGCCTCACACCAATCAGCATCTGCAGCCTCTTCATAATCCTCCTCTTCATCTCTGCCTGCATCATCAAGACCACCCTCAAATATTCCTTTACTGACCATTAATAAAGGCCAATCTCCAGCACATAAAACAGGACTTGGAGGCATCAACAGAGAAGCTTTCTTCCCCTCAGGCAAAGATGGAAGATTATCCCCTAGCTCCACAGCTAATCGATTAGCAATACAGTTAAATCTCGATAAAGTAATGTTCGATAAAGTAATAACCTCGATTATATAATAATTTCTTTCGATCCCAACTTGAGCCAATGGACTAAAGTAATAACCTCGCTAAATGCATTAAGTAATAAAAAAAAATTGAATCCTTAAGGGCCTGATAAAAATATAAAGTAATAATTACTGGATTCCATTGAGAAAAAAACATATATATATATATATATATATAGACCAAAATCTTTCAATCAATCAACAATACCCGTACAATAATCGTTCCTTTTGAAAATATGCATCTATAGTTGATTGTTTTTTCTTCCCACCTAAATCAAAATGAACCTCATCCTTAACTTTTTGTAGAACATACACAACTTCCGGAATATTTTGCTCGTGTTGTAGCAAGTAGTTGCTTAAGGTGACTATTGTTTAAAATGCCTCTTTTGACGACACATTTGGGACAACGCTACTATCATCTGGTTCAGGATCATTCTCATCATCATTACTGTTCATTACCAATTGAATAATTTCTTCATCTGTAGGTGATTCCATAACTGCATCATTCTCGTTAGGATAGTTCAAAAGATGTTCAACATCCGTCACATTTCTATAGTGTAAATTAGAGATGACATCATTTAATCCTTGGATACCTTCATCTAATTCACCAACTTCTGGTTCGAGAACATTATTTTCTTCTGACAGAATCTTGCAACGCCGAAAACAATTTGCAATTGTTGTTATCTTCACATCAAAATTCCAAGCCATGTTAGCAAAATTAATAGCATTCAAAATATTAATTTTTTCAGGATTTGGTGCTTCAACCTCAAGTCCTTGTAAGATGCTAGAATAAAAATGATGACGATAATGAGTTTTGAATGCTCGAATAATCTCAGCATCACATGGTTGAATCTTAGACGTTGTGTTAGGAGGTAAGAAAAATAACTCTACATTTCTCAAGCCTTCAACTACCTTTGGATGAGTTGGGCAATTGTCTACTATTAAGAGAACCTTCCTGCCATTCATTCTCTTATCAAACCAACCAACAAAATCTTGAAAAAGCAATCCAGTCATCCAAGCTTTCTTGTTGGATCGATACTTGTTCACATTTTTAAAGCATCTAGGATTTGCATACTTACCAATAACCCAAAGTGGTACTTTGTCAGATCCATCACCATTGCAACAAATAACAACAGTAATTCTCTCCTTATTTTTTTTCATCCTTCGAGCTGCTTGGTAGCAAGTGAATGATCAACTTCCAACCGGTAAAATAATCCAGTTTCATCCATATTGTAAATATCCTTCAGCTGAAACTGGTCTAGTTTTGATCGTATTCCAGGTAAAGCATTTTCAATGTTCTCCATGATAACTGAACCACTTTCACCAAAACGTCGATAAGATTTGATTCCATATCTTGCCTTGAAACGTTCTAACCATCCATTAGAAAAGCTGAATTTTGGATTAGTTTCACCATACATTTTTTGCAAAAGCTCTTTTGCTTTTCCTTAGATAATTTCCCCAGATATGTTCACTTATCTTGCCTTTGAAGAAACCACTCATACAAAACTTTCTCTAAATCAGGGTATTTTGCCGATTTGCCCATGCTTGTATATCTTTTTGACTAATAGTTGGAATCTCTTTCTTATGCTCACATATTGCACTCTTCATTTTATCGGTTAAAGTTGATTTTTTTACTCCTTTCAAATGATGAGAAGACATTGGAGGGGAAACAAAATATTATATGTGCTTGGAATATGTCTTCCAAACATTTAGCTTTTATAGATAAAGACTAAACTTTTTCATTTGCTATGTACGTGAACTTAGTTTTTAGAGACATTAAGTTTCACTAAAACTTTTGAGCTTCCCTAGATTCAAATAATACTTTGATTAGTGTCTTTTGATTTTTCTTACCACATACAATGTACATATTTTATATTGAAAAGCTCTCTCTAAAATAATAAATATTTATTTATCGATAAATGAATAATTTATTCATTCATCGATAAATAAATAATCTACTAAATAAATATTTTTTTCCGATCCCGAGGGTATTACCTTATCGAGGTTTAACTGTATCATGGAGCCCATGGACTGAAGCAGTTATCTATACAAGGGGCAGATGTCCTACATTCTCCAGAATCTTGACACGCTCATGCACATCGCCAAGGTACAATGCATCATGGAACTGGCCCATAACAACATTCTTGACCTCAGCATTTGTCCACATTACCAGTAATTATAGCAGGAAGATGGAGCATTCAAATCTTTAACTCCGTATCCCTAGAGTTTATTCTTCACATTTCAAATCTCTCTTGTAACTTACTCTCAATTAGTAATTAATGGAAAATTCTAATTGCTTAACTAAATTCCTCCCATGTTTTGTATATTTTAGAGCATATCATTGGGAATGACAATTGACAGTGCTAAGGAATATGAGGAATTTTGTTACTTTAAAGGGATAGGTGTGAGTAAACGAAATCGCATTGTAACTTTTGATTATGTTTTTATTCCTAAAGATAGTGAAATTCTATTATGGCATTTTAGAATGGGTCATCCCAATTTTCAGTACTTACAACATATATTACTGACCATCCTTCCAATTAAAATGACCACTAACCTTCAATATGAGAATTGTGAATTGACAAAACATCGTCGTACTTCCTTTCAAAAATTTACATACAAACCATCGAAATCATTCACCTTAATTCATTGTGATTTATGGGGTACCTCTCGAACCCCTAAACAAACTCACAAAAAAATGGTTAGTAACATTTATTGATGATCATACTTGAATTTGTTGGGTTCACCTCCTAAAAGAAAAGGTTGATACTCGAACTGTGTTTATAAATTTTCATTGGATGATCCAAACAAAATTGCAAACAAAAATTCAAATTTTGCAAACTGATAACGATACATAATACTTTAAAGTACCTTGAAAGAATATTTTCAAAAACATGGAATAATCCATCATAGTTCTTGTGTCGACACTCTCCAACAAAATAGGATTGCCAAAACGAAAAAATAGACACCTCATTGAGATTGCTCGTACATTGATGTTAACTACAAATATGTCCAAACTATTATGGGCAGATGCCATCTTAACCTCGACTTATCTCATAAAACAGAATGCGTAGTTGTATTTTCTCATTCAAATCACCTCTTCAAAAATTCCAAGAATCTTTTCCTAATTCTGATCTTGATTCAAAATTATCCCTCTGAATATTCGATTGTACTTGCATTCATCCATGTACACCCTCATCACCGTATACTTACATACCCAAAAGTGCTACAAATGCTACGATTTGTCCACAAGAAAGGTGCTTGTTACCCCCCCCCAGCACTTCAAAAAACCCTTTCTTCAAGGGGAGAATTGGAGTGAAGATCGGTTCCCAAGAAAAGATCAATTCTTCGACTTTGATCTCTCAGCCACCGAACCTATCATAAACACCCTTTCATCCACTCCTCATCTTAATATGCCATTTACAGAAGGAAACTTAAACTAAATGGAAGACGTAGGATAACAAGTCGATAATGAGATATTAGTTTTACTTAAGGAAGCTAAAGCAAATGTAGAGGGAAAACCTCACACCCGAGGCATCAAAAGAGTTAGAACCGATGATAGCTCCAAATATCCATGAGACTCTTTCTGTTTTAGACAAAATTGAGTCCTCCTACAATGACTTACCTATTGCCCTTAGGAAATAATCACGGTCACGTACTCTTCGTCCTATCTCAAAATTCATTTTTTGTAATGCTCTATCTGTAGGGTTTCCCACATTTTTTTCTAACCTTTATCATACAGAAATTCCAAGGGATATTTAAGAATCCATGACTACTCCAAAATGGATATGTGCAATTCTAGAAGAAATGCAAGCGCTGGAAAAAAATGAAGTTTGGGATGTGTTAGAGTTATCAAGAGGGAAAAGACGTGTTGGTTGCAAATAGGTCTTCAATGTGAAATACAAAGCTAATGGGACAATTGAATGGTACAAAGCTCATTTCGTTATAGAAAGATATACACAGACCTATAGCATTGATTACACAAAAACAATTGACCCTGTAACAAAATGGAACACAATTCAGGTCATCTTGTCTGTAGCAGCAAGCTTGGATTGGCCTCTCCAATAGCTTGACATCAAAAATACATTTTTGAATGGAGAATTAGAAGGAAATGTCTTCATGACGTTACCTCCAAGTTTTTGTAATAGGAATGAAGAAAACAAAGTATATAGACTTAAAAAATCTTTGTAGTATCTCAAACAGTCACCAAAAGTATGGTTTGATAGACTTGAAAGAGTATTAAAAAGTCAAGAATATCAATAGTGATAGTTAGATCATACGATATTCTATCAACTATCTGAAGTTGGAACGAAAGCACACCTGATTGTATATGTTGAAGACATAATACTAACTAGAGACTATATAGTGGAGCTAGAGAGCCTTAAGAAAAGCCTAGCCACAGAGTTAGAAGTAAATGATCTAGGACGGATGAGATATTTCTTGGGAATGGAAGTAGCCAAATCAAATAAGGAAATCAATGTTTCATAGCAAAAATACATTCTTAGTCTTCTAACTGAAACAGGCATACTTGGATGTAAACCAAGTGACACTACTATGGGCCAAGAAAGAAAAGGAGAAAACACTGGAAAATCAGTTAAAAAAGATAGATATCAATGGCTAGTTGGCTAACTAATCTACCTATCACAAACTAGACCTGACATTACATTCGCGGTTAGTGTGGTAAGCCAATACATGCATTCTCCAAAGGAAGTTTGCTTAGAGTAATATATAGAATATTTAGATATCTCAAAGGTACTCTTGAAAATGGACTCTTCTTCAAGGAAAATGAAATGAAGAAGTAAAAAAGTCTTTACTGAAGCAGATTAAGCTGGATCAATAGAAGAAAGAAGATCAACTATAAGCTATTGTACCTCTATGGATAAAGAAACTACAAGAAAAATCACAGACTATGATAAACCTTCCGATCAAACTCTATTGCGATAGCAAAGTTACTATCAATATCTTCCTCAATTCAATCCAACATGATTGAACTAAACACGTAAAAGTGGATAGACACTTCATCAAAGAAAAAAGTTGAAGACGGGATTCTATGCATGATCTATATGCCTACAAGAGAACAAATTGCAAATATCTTCACCAAAGGACTACTTGACAAAATTTAGAGAATTTAATTAGCAAGTTGGATATCATCAATATTTACGATTTAACTTGAGAGAGTGTAGAAATCTCGAGAGTTAAAAGAAATATTTTGTATTATTATATAATTAATTATCTTTGATTAGGTACCTTATTTAGATTAGGTAAATTTCTCTTTGAGTTCTACTACAAAACTCGAGATTAAATCCCGGGTTGTAAGTCCACGATCGAGGTGGCAACACCTCGGCCTATCAACAGGGCTTATCATTGGCCCTGTTTGAATGGCAAAACTGTTTCTCTTTTCCGTTTTAGAATCTTACCTTCCTTGGTTCCTTACTTGTACTATAAATTCAATTCATAAGGCTGTAAATTAATAATAAGAAAGTAATACAATTAACTTTCATCTTTCATTCTGTTTTCTATAGGATGTGACTTAATGAGCATTTTCAAATGTTTCACCGCTATGATTTAAATTTTAAAGTACTTAGAACTATCGCTAAACATTCTCAAATACTTCTCCTTGGCCACTAAATTTTATAAACTCTCCAAGTTAATATTGAATTTATCAAAATGTAATCACATTCGTCACTTTGTCCTTCGCCTTTTTAAAAGTGAACGAACGTCAAAACTTATTAAAATATTATGTCATCCGTCATTCTCTCTTCTATGTCGTCAAGTCTGTTAACTTCAAAAAAGCAATTGATAAAGTGGCAAATTAAATAGCATTTTGATAAGTTTGATGACAACTTGGAGAACTTTTAAATTTAAAATGCAACTGAAAAAAAAAACAAAAACAAACACCTAACATTCAATAGCAACTCAAAGAAATTTTATAGTTCAATATTTAACCCTGGACATGATGAGAGAAAGGGAAGTTTTCTTTAATTCTGAGTCATTTGAACTCAAATTTTGAATTTGTTCTAGTCCAAAGTTTTGTTTTCTCTCCTTTATTTATTTTTGTATTGATGGTTTGAATTAAAAAATAAAAATATATATTAAAGTACTATGAGATCAAGGATTTTATTAACCTAATATAATTGGCATCTCTCTTCTTAAAAATTAGGTAATTGAGAGAAACATTGTTAATTTCTAATTTTTTCCATAGAGCCCATCAGTCCGTCCAAGTTTTGAAAGCTTATTATTGAAAAAAATAATAATAAATAAATAATAATAATAATAATAAATAAATAAATATATGTGTGTGTGTGTGTGTGTGTGTGTGAATAAACGTTAAGCTAATGAAATTTCTTGAGTGTATTCCACTCTAATTCTTTCTGTAATTATTTTTGGTTTGACCTAATTTTTGCATTTGAATATTGCTTATAAAGATTATGGAGGCTCTATTTTGCGGTCAACTCCCTTCGACAGTAACAAGTGATTTTGTATGTATATCTTAGCCATAATATTTTTTAGATTAATGTAAATGTACGTTGAATAAATTGGTGCATAGATTATATTCTATTAATAAAAAATATGTGCATATAGACGTAATAAAATCTTAACTTATTAGTGCAAAATGTCAAACAGGATTTTGACTCATTGAAACTAGAATGTGCATGAAAATACGCACAAATTGCGGTTTACTGAAACGTAGAAAATGGAGTAATTATAAAGACCAGTAACAAGTGATTTTGTATGTATATCTTAGCCATAATATTTTTTAGATTAATGTAAATGTACGTTGAATAAATTGGTGCATAGATTATATTCTATTAATAAAAAATATGTGCATATAAACGTAATAAAATCTTAACTTATTAGTGCAAAATGTCAAACAGGATTTTGACTCATTGAAACTAGAATGTGCATGAAAATACGCACAAATTGCGGTTTACTGAAACGTAGAAAATGGAGTAATTATAAAGACATAAAATGAAAAGAGGAATGCGAGTTCCTTAAAACAAATTTTGTCCCATGCACTGATTCTAACATGATTAATTTTGTCAAGCCACCCAAATCTTGAACACTAACACTAGAAAATAATTTGAGAATTATTTTTACAAATTTGGAGAAATGATGAATTCGAAATCAATTTAATCATAAATTAATTTGAATCATTAGGTGGCACCTTTTCAAAATGGATCATGATCTAATGGTCCATATCATACTCTATCAAAAAGTCATCACTTTTTAACATGTACCTTTTTGAAATGCCACAGCCAATTTGAAAATTTATAACTCTCCAGTATTCGCCATTTGCATTTAAAAGGTCACGATTGGTCATCTACCAATCGGAGACTTTTCCAATTCACACATATTAAAAAACCTTAAATCTCATCTATTTAAACTATTAAATTTCAACAATCACTCGACATGAATAGAAGAAGTCAACTTAGAACGAGGAAGATGAGAAAGATTAATAGCTAAAAGATAAGGCATCGGCGTAGGTAGGTTTCGTTCTAAACCTTCCTTAGTAAGAATGTATTGAACTCAATTGGCTTTTCAGTGAGCACAACATTTTAAATTATTAGCCATTATTGCAAACCTAGATAATAGATCATATCTCTCATGTAAAACTTTGATTCTCTATTGTGCTCATTAATTTGGCATTAAACTCTCTTGGGTTTTGAAAATGAGATAAAGAGCTCGCCTAAGTAAATTTCCCATAGAACTAAGTTTGCACTCCTATGATTATGGAATGCACATGAAATGTAACATAAGATTGTTGGATAAATTAATGCATAAATTATATTCGGTTTAATTAAAAATACATGCACACAAATTCGATGAAATCTTAACTACTAGTGGAAAATACCGAACAAATTTTTGACTTACCAAAATCAAGAAATGTACATGAAAATATGTACAAATTGCGAATCAAGAAATGTACCTGAAAATATGCACAAATTGCGACTATTGATGGCAACAAGATGGATTGGGGTCGAGACAGCCATTTTCGTTCCCCCGTCACATTTGAGTTTACGCTGGTTGCCCGGCCCCTACACCCACTTAAGGAGGAGTAGGATGGGGCAAGCTTCTTGTCCCCGTTTACTGTCATCATTTATTTTTATTTGTTTTGTTTTCGCTTCTATTTTTTTTTTTTTTTTTATATCTTTAGTTAGTGAAAATAATTACTTTTCTTGCAATTTGTAGAATAGTCAATATTCCATTTAGAAATGATGATGATTCTTTTCTTTTTATGTGATCAAAAACTCATATTTTGAAATGGACTTTAAATTGGATGAATACGATATTTTTTGTACTTGTCCCCTTTCCAGGGCCCCCACCCCCACGCTCACCCTCATCCCACTCCAAGTACTCAATTATGTGGAGAATCTCTCACACCTACTCAAGGAAAGGCTCTACGAGTATCAGGTTTAACGGGTATTTTCTCAATTCCTAAGGCATCGTTTGATAGCCCTCCTTTTTCCATGGAACTTGGAAAATAAATTCCATTTTCCATCTTTTAAGTGTGTTGGATGGCCAAAAATTGGCATGGAATTCATTTTCCACTTCTTGCCTCACGTGATGGCTTTTCTAGCTTTTTAGCGAATTGCAATTCCCACCAAATAGGTGGGAATTGCTTTTCCAACCTTTTTTTTTGTTGCAGATTTTTTTTTTTTTTTTGGCAATAAAAACAAATTTTAGAAATAATTGTAAAAGATAATATCTCTTAAATTGACAATTTCAATGTAAAACAAAGTTAAACGAACACTAAAATATAGATTATTTTTGGATGATTCTCAATTTTGCTAGATTTTTTTTTTAATCAATGGAAACAAATTCTATAAACAATTGTAAAATAAGATATCTCTTAAATTGACAATTTTTATGAAAAACAAAGTCAAACGAACACCAAATGACACTTTAATTTCAACATTTTTCAAGTAGAAAATTATAAAAACACTATTAATTGACAATTCCCGTGAAAATAATTTCTAGGCAATTCAATTCCCTAAAATTCGTTTTCTTTCCACCCAAATTTCATCTTTACAATCAAACGGACCCTAATTGTAACTTACTGAAACATAGAAAATACAAAAAATAAAATGAGGTAAAATGAAACAAGTGAGCTATGAGATAGCAAATCTCCTTAAAATAGCTATTTCATCCCCTATACTTGTACTAACAAGATCAAATTGACATATATCTTTCTTAATGTAACGCTTCTTCCAAAATTAATGTAGTATGATATTTATTTTGTTTGACTAACCAAAACTTACATGTAGTCTTCTAAATCAAACGACATCAAATATTAAAATATTGAACAATAACACTCGAAAATAATTTGAGAATTATTTGGAAAAAAATTGGAGAAGGAAAGAATAGAAATTAATTCAACAAATTGATTTTGAGTGAAGAAAATGGAAGAAATAAATTCAATTTATAGATTCAATATGTCTTTTTTGAATAGAGGCATAAATTAATTTGGATCATTAGATCATACTTTTTTAAATTATCATGATCTTATAGTCTAAATTATCAAACTTCATAACTTTTTATCGACATTTTTTAGTCATATTCAATTCGGAAAACATGACTTTTCAATATGCACCATTTACTTTTGAAAAGCCGAGACTAGTCATTCACCAATTGGAAACATTTCCAATTCAAATATATTAAAAACATTAAATCAAATCTATTTAAACAAATAAATTCCAACAATGTATACCGAAAGAGTATGTAGGAGCAACCCTTTAAATTTTGTGCATGCAAAAGTTTCAATTGGCAAGAGAAAATCTGTGTTTATAAGTTGTGTGTTTAGTGCTGATCACTCAACCTTTCAAATAGCGTAACCTTAGTTCCTAACCTTAAAGAGTAGGATCTTTGTTCTCAACTTATTTTAATCTATATTCATAGTAATAGAAAATGTCAACGTAAATAAGTAGTTTGATGGTTTTGTCCGCTAACTTTAAATCACGAGAGATTTTAATGTCTATATTTATAGCTTTCACACGTGTATTTAAAAAAGTTAATGATCCAGAACTTCACTTTTGAAGATTGGAACATAATCATTGAAAGTTAGAAAACCCGGCCCAAATTTTCCCTTATAAAAATGATTCATTTGAATGTCTTAAAAATTTTAATAGTAAAATTTCAGCCATTACTATCAACGCATATACGTATATGTACGTGCCTATATTGCATAGGTCATGCAATGCATCTTGATTTAATATATTGTCTTAAATGATAGGCCTTATGTCTGTAAATATTGATGAAGGGGTGCTGTTATCGAATTCGAGCTATAATAGACAATATTGGATTTTATATCGCTGTGCATTCCATTATTGGATTATATTGAAGAAGGCAACCCATACTATTGTTTCGTTTCATTTAGTGATCCAAGTATATTAGTTTCGTATATTTCGAACTCGGTAAAAATAAAATCCACGTGGTTCAAATCAAAGCACAAATTACACAATTCTTTAGTTCTTCTTCATAATGGGGATATATTTGTACCAAATGTAAAATTTAAATTATTTTGAAGTAATTGAAGCAATGTTTGGCCCTACGAAATTTGAGACGAGGATCAAACACTACAACTAGAAAAAAAAAATTAATTGGTACACGATGAAAAACAATTTTGAATGTATATTTCATTGTGACACATACTTAGGATAGCAAAGAATCGCCACTCCTACACTTAAGAAGACAAAATAAATGTTTAACAAAGAGGGTGTAACAAAATTTAAATTTAAAAATAGGATTTATATTTTACAAAACAAAAACATGTTTAAATTTTATGGAAGAAAAAATGCATACCTCCCATTCAAGATAGCGTTGTTTCGAAATTGATTACAAATAGTTATCTCATTTCAGTAACAAATCAAAGTTCCTAAACTATTATAATTTCGCTCAACTGTGAAAAAAAATTAAATTGAATTTCATTAATACGTATTTAAAAAATATGAAGAAAATTAGGATGCAAGCAGCGTTTTATGCCTATTTGCATTCCCCAATTTACCTAAAGTATCTTTTTCAATATATGAGCACTAGATTGTACCATTCACCGTAAACACTTAAAATGACAATTATATTCAAATATCTTCCTAGAACGAAAAGAAAAATGAACTCATGCATATGACTTAAAAATAACATTGTTAACTATGCATCTTGTAACAGATACACTAAATATTTTATTAATTAATTTGAAATCTTGTAACGAATGTGCAAATGTTTGTGCAATGTGACGAGTAGGTTCATCTATTTTACTGAGTTTAACGTCAAATAATTTTTCCACTAGAGTCAATCATCACAATATAATTCTACTAAATGTACATGCCAATTAACATAAACAAAACACATAACATCAGAAAAAGAAACGTTATATTTGTAGTTTAGAAAAAAAAAATGACTTCAAATGCTCTTTAATCTTACTGAACGTTGTAATAAAACTATCATTTTCTCGTCAACTCTTTGAAAAATTGGCAAGACTCTATGCCAAAAATATGATGGTGTAACGCCCCGAATTCTAATAACCCGAAACGTTACGAAACATGAATATACCTTGAAATAAACAGTTTTAATATAACGAGAAATTCTGTAAAAGATTGAATAACATTTAATCAAAAGATAAATTTAAATATGCGGAATGTTTGAAAACATATCATTCATCCAAAAATTATTAGAACAGTTAAAACTAATTGAAAATTTATAATGCACTCACAATTGGGTCAAAAATGAATAACCCATTATTAGTTCTAGTATTTTTGAAAATTAAAATACTTCATGACGAGGATCCGTTGGTCCAATAGCAAATCCATCCACCGCCGTCCAACATACTAGTTATTACCTGAAAATTGTAAATAAGGGGATGAGTATAACGAATTATACTCAATGAGATACTTGGTACTCCATATTCAAGTCAAACATGAAATTACAAATAAATTATCTTACCAACATAACATGAGAATTATCACACCATGACAAATGATAATTCTACCAAGCGCTGCAAAATAACGTGAAGGCTAAATCGTGCCTTGAAAATAACGTGAAGGATAAATTGTGCCTTAAAATGTATCATGATTTCTCCCGAAGGAGCCTGAATTGAAGTAATTAAATTCATAATAACGTATTTGAAAAGATGTGGAAAAACCACTAATAGCACTGAGTATCTCACCTTTTGAAGATGAAAGTGGAGAATAAAATTGCAGAAATGTGATTACAATTCCAAAGCTTTAAAAAATCTAAATAATATAGAGGAATATTTTAAAGAGGGAGAGGTAATAGACGTGTAGTAGAATGTGGTTTTAGTGCTCTATTTATACTGTTGAAGTCGGGTAATCACGTGGGGGAAGTGGAATTTCAGCCATATTTAAATTCGTATTTCATGCAATCTTCTGAGAAATTGATTCATAATTCCCGATTGATATAGTATGACTGGAGATTAATTATTGGTTTTCTGCCAATTTCTATATTAATTACAATTACAACAAGGAAATGATAGGCATTACACTGCATGACTTTTACACGTGGACGGGGAAAACAAATCTGCCTCCCATTTGCATAATTTACTCTAATACAAACATCTTAAATTGTCAATCTCCTAATGGCCGAAAATTATAAAATGTATGCTTATTAATTAAATTAGAATTTCAGTCCAATCTTCCCAAAATTTGTTCCAATTAGGGGACACAACGATTACTAATTATATGGACACGTGAAAGTTGTAATGAAATGCATGGGTTACTCATGTACTAAAGTCTAACATCAAATAATTCAAATTCCTTTGATTTGCATTTAACTAAATTTGTAAGCAGGAATTACGTTTTAATTGATTACCTCTTAATTAAAAATGTATAATTATTAATACTTAACAAAAA
Source organism: Olea europaea var. sylvestris (assembly GCF_002742605.1). NCBI lineage: Eukaryota > Viridiplantae > Streptophyta > Magnoliopsida > Lamiales > Oleaceae > Olea > Olea europaea. The sequence continues at coordinate 542,486 of NC_036241.1, read as the reverse complement.
GACTTTGTTTAGCCAAAACTTAAAATTCTAGTTTATTTAGTTAAACTAGTGGTGGCAGTCAACTGACGAAAAATCTAATCCTTTAAAACTCTTATAACCATAACATTCTTTAAACTGCTAAAACTTGGGTTTAACTTGACCAAATTAAATTTTTCTTGAGTCCATAATTCACCATTTATTATGAGCTTCAAAATGAACCCAATATTGGTAGAGTAATTCTAACTCCTTCAATAGTTAACTATTTGGCCCATTTAATAAAGTATAAAATAATTTGATTTTTATTTTTTTCAATTTGGTCCCTCAACTAATAAGATAACGATAGAGATAATAAATTAACTTGCATAAGAACTTAACCAAACATTGCATTCCTATTAAATGGCAAATAAAAATATATGCGAATTTAAGTTAAAAATTCGGGATTCTACAACCTACCCTCCTTAAAATAATTTCGTCCTCGAAATTTACCTTAGATTAGTTGAAAAGTTCGGGATACTTGATTTTCATCTCATCTTCCTTTTCCCAAGTTGTTTCTTCCACTCTGTGGTTACGCCATAGGACCTTGATTAAGGGAATATCCCTATTTCTCAGTACATGAACCTTTCTTTCTAGTATCCTCAATGACATTTCTTCATAGGTCAAATCATGTTGTACATCTAAATTTTGATGGTTGATCACATGATTAGGATCCTGTAAGTATTTTCGCAACATTGATACGTGAAAAACATTATGCACTGCTGAAAGTTCTGGTGGCAGTGCCAGTCTATATGCCACATCTCTGATTCTTTCTAACACATCGAATGGTGAATCTTGGTCTCAATTTTCCTTTCTTTCCAAATCTACTAAGACTCATGGTCGGGCCCAATTCCCCAAATTTACTCCCATAAAATTAAATAATAATAATAATAATTAAGAGAGAGAGAATCCATGTTGGTCCCTAACCTAATGTCTCATAAGAGTTTATCCTTCATCTAAAAAGAATCAAATTGAACCGCAACGTTTCATTGTCCCCCTGTTTGGTTTAGATTAAAAGAAGATGTTTAGAAAATTTAATAGAATAAATGGTTGAAAAATTATAAATTCTATGAAACTGATAATTTAAAATATTTATTAACTTTGATTTTAATAAAAATTTAAATTGTAATCCCTGTTGAATCTCAGCTGAAGCTTTTTTGTTATTTGTCACGTTCGAATTAGGATATTTGCACCCAAATTGAGCGCCTGTTTGGGAGTGATTTTGAAAATTGATTTTTTGACCGTTAGGAGAAAAGTGGGGTCCATCTATGAGAGAAAAAGTCAAATATGACGACTGTAATAGTAAAATAATGGTCATAAAATTAATTTTTTGAGGCAAAAAATCGCTCCCAAATAAGCTGTGAAGTGAAAAATAATTAGCTTACTATTCATGGACAAGGGAAGAATTTGAATCATTTGATTGATGGTTGGTTGGTGCATAAAAGAAAATGCGTGAGTCCCGATAATGCTCTCTCGAGCCTTGTGCTTGACTGTCTGTACAAGTCTTTTCAATTAATATTTCATTCATTTAGCCTCGGTTTGTTTTTTTTTTTGGATAAATCTTGTTGAACATAGGGGGCTGGGGGGGCCGGGGGAATGATTTATAATAAATTACGATAAAAATTGGTGAAATACATGATTAAAAATTTATTAAAAATCATGAATATTATAAAATATATGATTAAAAATAAATTTGAAAAAATAGGTCCGAAAAATGACTTAATATTTGAAAATAACTATTATGAAAATGTCTTTATCAAGATTCCCAGAGAAATCAATCATGCTAGGTGCCAGAATTATTTTGACACCCCTGCTGACCTACACTCACAGTTGGGTTGGGTGGAGTGTCATTTTTTACATTTTTTATTCACATGAGGTTGCCGCAGGTCTCATGCCAATGTGAGAGTCAATCATTTAGATGGGCAAAATTCATCTGACGACATGACTTTATTCTAGAGAAATTGTACCATTAGCTATCAACATCTAAACGGTGAAAGTTTCCTAGAGAAATTGTACCATTAGCTATCAACATGATTAATTTTTAGTGATGGATAAAACCTCCAAATTTTTTGATTTGTCACTTTGCTCTATAGCACATTTGATTTTATGATTTGCTTCCGGCGTTGAGAAATTTGAAGTTATCGTGACGGGTTCTTAATTTTATCACTTTGATAAAGCTTTAACCATATCACTTTTGCTTTCTATGGTATGAACTAGGACCCTTCAATTAGCCAGCACTCTGTAATTAATATTGACTTCAATAACACCTTCTTACTCAGCGATTATTGCATAGAGCTCAAGCTCGAGTTATCAACAAAATCTTGATTCAACAAAAAAGGTTTATTCATGTCGTGTAAATGATTTATGATGTGCTTGGCACTTGGACAATGAAGTCAAGGTTGAATACATTTTTAATGAAATAAAAAATATAATTTCAATCTTTCTTTGAAAACCAATTAAGCTATTGTCACAATTTTAAATCAATTAAGCACTACTCGATCCACTCAAAACTTGACTTAACTAGTTCACATTTATGAAAGTTTATACATACATATAAGTTTGACAAACTTACAAACATGACCATAAAGTCTTTAATAAGGGCGAATAATTCCATATTATGCATTGTTGGTGCTTTATTTGCACGTTCGATATATTGAATTGGTCAAAGCTAGCATTAAGCTTAAAGGAATTTAGCAAAATGATTGTGCAATTTCAAGCTAAAGGGTCCTCCTATCTTTGAGAACAGAAAAGCAACATAAGTCTAGGATTAAGATTTTACTACATATACATCAAACTTTATATGATAACTTACATAATGTCACACGCTACTCTATCATTTGTCAGTTTAAAACATAGTCAATTTTTTCATCTAATTTTTTCCCTCCACATCATTTTATGTAATCGTTTATGTACTATTTTTTGGTACCAGTAGCATATTCCCTAGGATTAACACGTGTTTTTATTAAAAATAAAAAATAAAAAACATGACTGCTAAATATTACTCCCTTCGTTCCAATTATATAAGTTTATTTCATTTTTCACATGAATTAAGAAAATCTTCTTTAATGTCATTGAAAAATTAATTTTTAACAAGATATTTCCTAATTTATCCATATTTAATTTTCAGTATGTAGTAGTAAATTATTGTTGGAATTTATAAAGAATTTGAATGATTTAATTTAAAGAAGAAGAAATGGGATCTGTTCCATGTTTTCCAGAAGTGAGAAATGTGTGTATTTGGATGACTTCAAGTTAGTATGTTAAGTGGGAAAAATTGAATAATGGTATATTAGTAAAGTAATCAAATAAAATATCCTAAATTAGGAAATAGACTTATATATTTGGAACAAGAGATAAAGAAAACTCAACCTATATAATTGAGACGGAGGGAGTAACTCGATATTATATATAGGGCTTAGTACCTTATCAAGTTCTGAAGGTCGGTAGGAGGCAAATCTAAAAAAGATAGATCATATATTTATCCATTGTCTATGTACCATAATAAACATATTGTATAGAACATGGGTTCACATCATAAAAAGCAAGTCTATATAGCCAATTTGAGAAACTTTTGTTTCTTATACATTAAAGTAAAGTTCAAAGCCTACTCAACAACTATAACTAGAGGAAGATGGTCCAAATCCCAGTCATCACATGGTGGGACCATGACAACTTTGTGTGGGTCCCCTAGCCGTCCATGTGCTAAAGCATCATCATTATATACATTGAGAAAAAAGAAGAAAGAAACCTTATTTTAGTTCTTTAATATTGTATGGATTTAAGGTGGGGGTTTGTATTTTTGCAGACCAACTTAGGTTTCTCTTTTATTGGTCAGTTATGAATCATAATTTGACTTAAGAAAGCACACAGAGTCACATGGATTCAACAACTTTTCACAACCATAAAAGCATTTTGATGAAATCTTAGGGCTCTATGTTTTTGCCATTGGCATAAGTATTTTTTTATAGCAAAGAATTCTTGCTCTAGTCCAAGGATAAAATTAATTTCCCCCTTACTTTTTTCTTAATTTACCATGAACAAGATGATTTTCTTATTTTGACCCAATGAATTTTATGAGATATACTCGAGTGAATAGAATTTTATTGTCATTACTTATAATTAACATGGTAAGAATGAGACTGCTCAGAAAAAAAATCACAACTACCAAGTGTATTCGAGCGTGTATAGTGAAGTATTTGTTGTTTTGGATAGTAAGTGCTTATTTGGTAACTTCCATTTCTTACAAAGATGACCAAGCTTCAATTTTCATTTGACCCACAATTTTTATCTACTTTTCATGAGATCCACTAACTTTTATGAGAAAATTTCATAACTAGGAGATTAAGAATCAACCATTTCAAAATTAAAAACAAAAGTTTCAAATCTTTAAAATCAGATATCTATTAAAATTTATTTATGATTTAATTAATTAATTATATATTTTATTAATTAAATATATTAAAATCACAGATCTATACAATTTAGTCTCATATTAACGATTAGTTAATCGCATATTATTTTTCAGTCACAAATTATTTTACGGTCGCAATTAAAAAAATTTATAGGTCACAATTTATTCATCAATCACAAATCAAAAACTTATAAGTCACAATTTATTTATCGATCACAAATCACAAATATTATAAGTTATAACTTATTATACAGTCACAAATTATCAAATTATCAATCAAAAATTAATAATTTTTTATATCACACTATTTATTGGTCACAGTTTCTCTTTTTTTATTAATTACATATTGTTTATTGGTCACAAATTAACGAATTTAATTATCACAATCAACTAAATAATTTGTAACCACCCCCAACTCTTGATAGCAACATCACCATCTCAAGCAAATCAACACTGCCACCTACAACAAATTATCATTTTCAACTTCAAAACCACCAACGCCAACAACAAGAGCCACCACCCCCGCCACCAATAACACTACAGCCACTACCAGATCCAACATAACCTTCGTCACTGCTAGACCAACAATGCAACCGCCACCCAAACACCACCACCACACCCCTACTCACCAACTAAAAACACAACTAAAAAATTCACACAGATCGCGGAGCTGTAAATCCCAGCCAACGCACACAGCAAGTCTCAACAACGACATACGGTGGGGCTGAATCAGGAAAGGAATAAGAGGCAAGAGCAACGAGTTGAACAAGTGGTGATCTCACTTGCGACGGCGTGACGCTCACTTGGGTCTCACATAAGAAACAACACCACCCATAGCCACTCCGACGAGAAAGCATGCAGTGTCACCATTGTCGCATACTAGCTAAGTGACACTTGTAGCTATTGCTCTGTGCACGACACTTGTCGTCGTCTCTCCGACTGCGCTCTAGCGCTCGTCTACATCGCTCAACCACTGTATAGAAGAAAGAGGGGATTGGGAGAGAAAAATGGGCGACCGTAACTTTAAAGAGAGAGAATGAAGATATTGAAAAATAATTAGAGTTTGATAGGGTAGTAATCAGGGTTTGATAAGGTAGATGGTTTTGGGGTGGATATGTATAATAATTTTTATAATATTATTATTAATATTTAGAATTTATTTATATATGATTTTTGAATGAACAAACTTTGAATTTGATTTTTAAAGTTGGATATTAAAACATATGGATGGATTCCACGATTTAACTTTTGGTGGGGGTGGGGGTGGGGATTATCATACTAATGATTTTGAGAGATGCTGCACAAACAAGATGAATGACGAGTTTTGACACACGTATACTTGGTTGTTTATGATTGGCAAGTAAAAAAAATTTAAACAAAAAACTGCTAATCAAAAATTGCCCAACTCACTACTTGGCAATTGAGCTTGCCTGTCCAGCTTTTTCCAATGATTTTACACATTTAGGTACAGGAAGACAATTGTACAATCGATTTCATGAATTCTCCTCTCCAAAGTCTGCCTCTACAATTCTCGAATCTCCCATGAAATCGATTGATTGCCCATTTTCTGGTATTGTTTTACAGGGCTCTTCAAAGGTACAATTCCAAACAATGCTTAATTTGATGAATACTGGTTAATGGTTATTTAGTACAAAGTTATTTTTTTAATGCTGAACTTTTCAATACTGGTTAATACTCTCAGTTATTTGACTATTTGTGTAATTTATTGGCTGTATATTGCAGATTATCAATCAGGAATTGGATGAATTGTGTTTCAAGTACAATGATTTGATGAGTGAATTTTCGGGCAGAGCTTAAAATTCAATGTTACAAGTAAAATTCCTTGAACTAAGTTATTTTCACGATGAGTTTAGGGTTGCTTACCAAAAAGATTATTATTTTTTAATTAAAAGTAATAAAGTAGCCAAGCTTGTTTGAGGTCTAGCCAAACATGCTCAAAAGTAAAAAATTTGGAAAAGGATTCTGAATGTTTTGAATTGTTATTGATTGGGAGGTGGATCTCACTCCACAAAGTGAAGTGAAGGCAGTGTCATCAAGGAGAAAGCAAGCAGTAAAAATGGGAATTAGACGGCTGGAAAAATTGATGAGTACTATTTCTAATCTCAAGAGAACTGGTCAACTAATGATCACTGAGATTCCCAATTTGGAGACAATATTCTGGTTACTGGACATAGTCCCTTAAGGCATCTACACGTTAATGAGCTGTGTTTTTTTTTTTGCAAGTATTCATCGAGCCATTTTTCTCCAACAAGCAATTGCAATCTTTGAACTAAAACTGTTAAACCAGGAATGAAGAGATTGAAGGGTTGATGATAGAAGATGTTGAAGAAAATTGATTGACATGAAATTCTCAGAAAAGAGCAGTGTCAAGATTATCAACTTCTTCTGTCAGGAAGTTGAAAATTGATTGACATGAAATTCTCAGAAAGGAGCAAAGTGTCAAGATTATCAACTTCTTTTGTGGAAGTTGTAGAAACCATTGAGGTAGCAGCAGATGAAGAATGACTCATCATGGGAGATAAGATAAGGATTGATATGTTAGTAGGAAAATGTGAAATAAATACATATGTATGATCTTATTATTTCATGACAGTTCGATGGCAAAAATGCATTTGATTCCTCTATCTCTATGCTTTTTGTGTATTAGAAAATGAAATTATAGAGCCTCAAAATTCTTATACCAGGCCTTGTTAACTGTCACACGACCCCCAGGATTCTGTTTATTCTCTCTCTACTTGGTATATATGGAAGATCGACTACCCCAAAAACTACAAACCTAAAAGCCAACAAATTATGGTACTAAAGAAGATCCTAATGGCATGGGTTAAGAAACATGCTACAGGTACGGGGAAAAATGTACGGGGTCAATAGAGGGGGACGGGTGTTTTCTGCCTTGGCCAATTACAGGGGGATACCTGTCCCATCGTATCGTGTGAAATTTCCCCTGTACATGGGACAATTTTCTTTTATATTGTGCATCAAACATGCACTAAATGACATACCTGAAATAATAAATCCAATAAGCAAACTAACCACCAATTACCAAATAATTTCCTAATATCGAAGTGTACAAACAGATTATTAGATGGTACTGAGGAATAAAAGAAAGCTAAAATCTAGTTTTTTTAGTCCTATAGAATATAGAATACTGTATACGAAACATGCATTTCTTGTATACCAACAGAAACATTTCTTGTATACCAACAGTAACAGGGGGAAACGAAGCCAGCAAAAAATGGCAGTCGTTGCACAGGTAAATTTAGAAGGCAAAATGTCTATTACATCTGCGGAAAGGGGAAAAAAATTATGATCACTTAGCTAAAAACAGGCAATATAGTTTACCACTGCACCAGGTGTACTAAATTCTCAGGCGTCATAAGAATGGCCAAAGTAAAAAATCTTACATACATTATTACAAAGAAAATTGTGATCATGGAACAAAAAGAATTTGGGGGGTGGGGGGGTGTTGAGAAAACTGATTGCAAAATTAAAACACATATAAAACATAGATTTAATTCCGACTGAAACCTCATCGTTGTTTGATAAGCCTACCTCTTTGTTTGTGAGATGAAAGTCACCCAATGATTTCATGTGTGTTGCTAGTGAAAGCCACAAACAAACCACGGAAAGAAGGCTGATCATCTGATCTGTGATGGCGAAGAGAGTAAACCAGATGCATCAGCTCCAACTTCTGCAAGGTCACAAACGGTACAAAGCTCTCCCTGCTGCGATGGGATAAAATGTGTACTGCAGTAAGGGCAAGTCACGTCTCTCTGCCCCCGGTATATTGGGGTGTACGAGGACCCACACACCACAAAAGGATTTCTGAAGTCATAATTCAGCGGTGTAGCATCTCTCATATTCCTCTCAGCAGCCTGCAGTACTTGACGGGCTCTTTTGGCTTGGGTTTCAGCAGTTGGATTTGTCTCCAGAAGCTCCCTGGCAAAATGGGCTGCAGTACTCAGGTTTTGTGCTTTATAGCAAACAATCATGGCATTCAACAGTGCAAGTCTCCGGTGAGGAACTTGGAGCTTGCAGTGGGTAAAATAAGCTGCCAATTCCTGCTGACGAACTACATCATCAGTCAATTCCTTCCTCTTAAGCTCCATCTGCAAACCCAGAACATACTCCTTCACAATGATAATCAACTCTTTAACTTCATCCACCTCTCTTCGTGACTCAACAACAATAAGTGGAATTGTTTGAAGAATAGCCACAAAATACCGAATGGCTTCAGAAAATTTTCCAGCAGTTGTAGCCTTGTAACCAGCCGAAAGCTTTTCTTCCAACTGAGAGAAATTGAACACAAGTGCAGGTGGACCCCGCACATTTGGACTTGCTGACTCACTCCAACCCCTCTCGATTGCTACAGAAATCACTGGGGCCAGGGACACTGCACGTAAATAAGTGTGACTGCCCATGTGAAGATCCATGAACAGTGATCTCAATGGAGAGAAGTTCTTTATCCCTAATTGACGATTCAATAAACGCATTGCTGTGTCAAAGTTTCCAGCAGCTGCGTGTTCAGCTGCAAGAGATGATTTTTGGGCCCAAATCTGGCTTACAGGCATGCCAGGGTTTGGAGCAATAAATGCAGAAGAGCGTGCATTTGGAGCTGTCTTTGGCGTGTCAATATCCGGAGGAAGATCCAGATCCTCAAGATCCCATCCTCCCTCAGTTTCTTCATGCACGTCCTCTTCCTCCACCACCATACTAATGTCTCCATTTTGCATGTTATTCACTTCACCAATATCCAAAGCCTCACCCCAATCAGCATCTGCAGCCTCTTCATAATCCTCCTCTTCATCTCTGCCTGCATCATCAAGACCACCCTCAAATATTCCTTTACTGACCATTAATAAAGGCCAATCTCCAGCACATAAAACAGGACTTGGAGGCATCAACAGAGAAGCTTTCTTCCCCTCAGGCAAAGATGGAAGATTATCCCCCAGCTCCACAGCTAATCGATTAGCAATATCATGGAGCCCATGGGCTGAGGCAGTTATATATGCAAGGGGCAGATGTCCTGCATTCTCCAGAATCTTGACACGCTCGTGCACATCACCAAGGTACAATGCATCATGGAACTGGCCCATAACATCATTCTTGACCTCAGCAATTTTCATCATTTTGGACAATTTGTCCACGTTACCAGTAATTAGATAATGGAAGGATAGCCTCTCAAAGTTCTTCGTTCTCTGGTATGCATATTCAACAATCCCAGTATTTCCCTGACGAAGGGCCTCCACACCTAGCCGATACCAGTGATCTTTCTCATCAATCTTCTTAGCCGATTCAAGAGCTTTCTCGATGTTCCCGCTTTCAAGTGCTAAGTTGAAGCGAGTCCTTTCATCCTTCACAAAATAAAGAGCAACTTGTGGAAAGCCCTTTTGCTGCAGATATGCAATCATGGCCTGTCCACAGAGTTCCGAATTTCTAATCATGCTCATAACCTGGTCGTATCTCTTCCTCAACAGAGATAGCTTGAAAACATATTCGGTCGAATCAATAATGACAGGATGGTTTTTCCCATCTCTATCCAAGCAAAAGATAGTATTTCCAAATATTTTTGTAATGTACACTGGGACTTCCAAGGTTTTGATAATTCCACTGTCCCCATTAGGGAGGCAGTACTTGATGTGAGTCAGCGTGGTATAGATGAAGACACCATTATCATCCCATGCTCCACTCTTGACACGAATGGTCTCGTGAAGAGTGCAGCGGTGCACAAGCTTCTTATCAGCAATGATGATAGAATGTTTGCTCAATAAAGCAACACTCTCCATGTCCTGAGACCAAACAACATACCTAATAAAAGAAGTCAGGAGATCTCCAAGAAGGATCCTTTGTTGGAGGTCAAAGATAACAACCCTGTCCTCCGCCCTGCACAACAAATTTCCAGTCCCAGCGTAGAATATTGCATCAGTAGCAATTGGCAAAACACTCTTCTTGACGATTTCATTTTTCAAGTTCTTGACTAACACTTGGTTACTGCTTTTCTCCAGCACTGCAAATCTATTTCGGGCCACAAACACCGCTGATCCCCCAATACCTCTTTTTGCCTCTTGGACTGTATCAACTCTGCTATAGCTATCTTTAGGTATAATGTAGAGCTCATATGACCCCCCATCCATATCCGAGCAGACTAAAACAGCATTCTCAGTAGGACTATAAGAAAGAGTTCGTGGTCCTTGATTCAAACCGTTAGAACCCGGTCGACGAATCGGTATCAATTGTGTGTCTTTCTGAGTCGAATACTCGTAAACACGCAGAAATCGATCTTTCACGTAAAAGAGAGAATCAGCACTCACAGAAAAAGCAGGACGCTCTCTCTCTAACTTGAAGACAATCATACCACTGTCGTGACCAGCAGCCAAAAGGCTCATCTCAGGATGAGCTGAAAGGATCCAGAACCTGTCATGTTCTCTGCGGAAAGTTTGCAGACCAGTCCTTTTGGTAGCATCCCATACCCGAATGCTCTTATCTTCTGAATTTGAAACGATGATGTCCTGTCTTGCATGGAACAGTACACATGATACATTATTCATGTGCCCTCTCAACGTGTCTACCTCCCAAGCCTTTGTATCTGATAAAATAAGTATTAGTTCACAACAAATCCAAGGCAGAACAAAAGAGATTTTCTGGAAAAAGATGTAACAAACAGTGCAGGTCACCAAAATTCACATATGATTCATTTTTAAGAAGCATTTGTCAAAAGGAAGTTGAAATCCCCAACTATAGGCATTTGAAAACAAGTTTATCCAATAAAGCATCTTGTCTAAAATGGAGATCATTCAGATATATTTTCAATGTATGAATAGCCTAAGGTTCAAAAATTGAAGCTAGAAAGAATTTTGAAGTTGTCATCTCCCGTGAATCACTGAAACTGAAAATGAATAACAGACCTTCCTATTAGAAATCCTTCTAGTTAATGAGTTGGTTGGTTAACCTCCCTTCCATTATAACTAGTTCATTTTCCTGTTATTTTTAGATAGTGACATCACCTAATTCTACAAAGATACTTTCTGACAATCAGCCTTCCAAACTGTAAGGGAATAAATTATGGGTGCATTGATATTATCATAAATTTTGATCCCTTGCCACACTACTAAATATAATAAACATAAATAAACAGACAGAGTAGAAAAATGCTACAAATGTCAAAACCATTTAACAGAATATGCTGAGAAGGTAAGTCGATGTTTTTAGATAACTACACAGAAGATTCACTAAGAATGACAATCTCAAAACAAAGATCTTGCAACGTTACCTTTCTGCATGATTAAATTTTTTGTTAAATGTAAAGATATTAACACCACATACATGGCCTTCTTTTTCTACAAGGCAATATGTATATTCTAAAAGAGAAATCGATATTCTTAAAGCAAAAAGTTCTCAGTGGAAATCATAAATCAAAGATTAAGCTGCATATACCGTTCATGCGCCAAATTTTAACTTGGCGATCATCAGCTCCAGAAACGATCAAAGGGAGAGTGGGATGGAATGAAGCCCAGTTAACCCCACGATCATGGCCTTCCAAGACATACTTCACAACAGCATCTACTCCACCAAAAAAATCAGAGTTCATCTGACTCAATCGCAGGATGTCATCAGCTGGAGAAACAGTTTTCTTCCTTAATGCACCAATATCCCAAACTCGAACAGTTTGATCCAAAGATGCTGAAACAACCAAGTCTTCTTTGGGATGAAATGAGGCACACATCACATAATGGTTGTGTCCCGTTAAGACAGAAATACAAGTCCGTGATTGCCAATTCCATACCCGGATAGTTTGATCATCACTTGCACTAACGATCCAGGGATACTCATGGTGAAATTGAACGGTTCGGATATAATCAAGATGTCCAAGAAGTGTAAACAAACACCTGTGCAGCTTGTAATTCCAAACCTTGATCTTATAATCATCTCCTGCAAAGATAGTCATTGGTCGGAACCAGAAAGGATGTATACACCCGAGTTAATTACACAATCATTCATTATTTAAAACAAGACAAGATTACATAGACTATTCAGACTAAAAAAATTGATAACTGATATGTCATTCTTTAGGAACTTCATAAGAAAAGAAAGTTTTTCCTTAACAATCACTTCAACTCACAATAAATTAACAAGAAACAAAGGAATAAAAATCGAACGTTGCCTAATATTTATAAGATACTGGGAGATTAGAATCCATTGCCTAATGTTAGAATCAAGCCTCAAAGATGCAACATTCTATTAGCTAATAGAAAACAGAAAATATTACTGCACTACAAATCAAACAATTAGCAGTATAAACTTCCAAAAGATCACCAAAGCAATGAAACAAGCATAGATTATGCTATGCCACCAAAATCACATATGTAAACCAAAGTTTAATAAAGGGTAAAACTCCATTTCTCAAAATAAAAATTAGCAGTATAAACTTCCAAAAGATCACCAAAGCAATGAAACAAGCATATATTATGCTATGCCACCAAAATCACATATGTAAACCAAAGTCTCACTAATGCAAGAAACAATATGCAAATTCAAAGATCATAATTCCATTATAGAATAACAAATAGGTGATAGCTCAAACCAGGGAAATGACCTACTAAGCTAAGCACGTGACATTCCACATCATTTAATTTAATTGGTGAATAAGTTCGGCCCCAAAAATTATATGATCCACTAGTATGAGTCATGTCACCGGTGCTTAGCAGATCATTTCTTGCTAAAACCAATTCCCAGTTATGCCAAAGAAATCAGATCATAAGACCAGAAACTGCAAACAGCAACTACTAAACAAAGCGAATTAATTCCACCAATAATTCAAGAAAATTCAATGCCCGGAGATCCAGAGGCTAAAAGCTAAAACTCAGAAATCTATTAAAAAAATTACGGAGATCACGGGATGAAATATTGAACCTCCGGAGACAAAGAGTGGCTGAGATTTGTGAAAATGGACGCCTCGAACAGGACCATCATGCTCGTCAAAGCGATCAATTAGAGTGCCCATTCGGTAATCCCAAAGCTGGATCACACCGCTGTGAAGACTCGCCAAGATCCATGGCCGCTTACTGTGGAAACTCAATCCCTTCACTCTATTACTCTTTGTCTCAAACTTCGTCAACATTTTACAATTCCCTAAACCACACACGCGAAAAAGAAAAAAAAAATACACTGAGATCTGAATTTAATCAAACAATTTTAAACCCTAATTCGATCTGATTCAGTATCGATCTAATAAAAATTGTGCATATCTGATCGACCTGGGCGTGGATCGGGAGAGAAATTGAAACGGAAGATATATAGTGCTGTGTTTTTGCCTTTTATTTGTATTTTTATTTATTTTTTGTGTGTAAGTGGATCGAGAATTTGGATCCGGATACAAGGTAATTACGGGTTTGGAACTTCAATTTAGGAAAAATTGCAGTTGATGTCCCAAATCTTTCAAAAGAGTGCAAATCGATCCAAAGTCTTCTATATTTTACATTTTCATCCTAAAGTTTAAACAAAATAAGCAAAACAAGTGAAGATGGCAATCTATCAGCTCAGATCAGTCACCCCCGAGCTTGGTTGGCCGACTAGACAAGCCACCTTACTAGCTTGCCCATGAGTTGGGTGACCCGGGTCAACTCGCAAGCCGTGATTTATTTTTATTTTTTTTTGGGTCACAACCTGATTTTATTTATTTTCTCAATTTGAAAATGAGTTAAAAGCTAGATAAGTAAAATCATCTATCAGATTATTTGACCTACCAATGAATTTAATAAGATCCTGGTTTTATAGTAATCCATTCAAAAAAATAAAAATAAAAAATGGAACTTTTCAATGTAATGCAATGTTTGAAAATGAACTCTTCTACACGTACAGACAAAGTTTTCACAGAAAAGGTACAGAAAACTCACAGTTCTGGAACCCACACATTTTTAGCATTTTTTTATACATTATGGGGCCCACACACATGTGTGTATTCTGGAAAACTTCTGTGACAATTTTTGTACATCCTGTTTTTCTGGTTTGAACATAGGTATTGAACTCCCATCTTAATTGACCTATCAATTAATGGTACTTAAGATAAAACCTAGACAATTTTGCTCATTGCTTTACTCTTATAATAGATTATTACACATGAAAAATTGCAATATCCAATAGCAAAGAACTAAGAAGCGAAAAGAATAATTAAAACTACGAAAGTAACAATTGTAAAATTATATTACTAGAAGTGTCATTCAAAATTATAGAAGAATGTAAAAAAAAAAAAAAAAAAAAGTAAAATGGAACGAAGAAAGCTTTGTAAAAAATCTTTATTTATAGATAATACCCGAGATGAGAAAAGAAATACTTTTTAAATTTGAATTGAAAAATTTGATGGCATGCCATATGAGTCGACTCACGAGGCAAGCTCGCCTAGTGAGCCAGATCGCTAGTCGACGAGCGACTCATATGGAAAATTACAAGCTCGGCTCATGTCCATGCTCACTTACAAGGTGAGTCGAGTTGACGACTAGCCTGTGTCCATTTCCATCCCTAGGACCAAGGACATTTTGATGGAAAATGTCCAAAAATCCATAGTTCACTGAATATGCAGCCATTGATCTTTATTTGACCATTTTTAAGAATGGCTAAAGTATATGTATCTCCAAATTTTACCACTTATAACAATTAAAATACATAAAGCCCTTGTTTGATTTCCATTTTGAGGGAATTGAATAGTAGATTGATGGATAATGTATGGTTAAAAATTAAAGAAAAGTTTTAGATTTGCGTGTAATGTTATTATATTGAAAAATGTATAGTTGAAAATGAGTTTTGAAAAAATGAATTTAAACGTCATCTTTCCCCAAAAACACACTTTCGATTAGATTTTGGCCCATATATGCAATCACATCAAAGTAAGGAAAGCAAAGACACTTAGCCTAGAAGTCAAAAGAAAGCCATGCACAAGATTTTGCTTCGACGGAATAGTTATTGAAATCTTCTAAAAGGAGTGGATGATTTACTCTACTCCCCCACATCACTGAAGGTGGCAACCTGTACAATGAGCCATTTTTGTTCGTCGAAGAGGTCTATCAATCCTGTCTTTCAAATTTTGAATACGATCTCGAACCAATTGCATTAATTCTTTAAAAGCCTTCGAATCAAGAGCACATCAATGCTTCCAGAATTGACGAAACCTTGCACAACACCCCTTCCCATAGCCACAATTACTATCACAGTCATTGTCATCATCACCTCTTGCTCACGCACCCCCACTCCTTTCCTACAAGCCCTATTACCACGACAACCAATGAGAGATTTCTCCCCTGTGGATCCAGCGGATTGGTTGGTAGGTTAGGGTACGAATTCTTCTCTCACTTTCTTTTTAGTTTTTAGTTTATTTATTTTTTAATTTATCTTTATCTTCTTTCAATAAGAGCCTGCTTAATTCCTATTAATTTATTTTTATGGTTGTTATAGGATCATTTTCAACCGCGTATTCATACGATAAAATATTCTACACATTCTGTCAAACATTTTTCCTACTTTTTAACAACATATTTTTCTAAAAATACTATTCAAAACTTATTTTCTTTCAAATTAAAGAGAATCAAACAGGCATCAAATATGAAGCCTTCTTAAAAATGTTGAATTGAAGTTCAAGGGTTACATATTTGGATAGCTAATGGATCCCACCTAAAGTAGGAATGTCAAAAGTGGAAATTACAAGGTTCCCTACATTAAAAATCCAAAATTCTAAAATGAGGTTGGTAGTTTCATTGTTCCAAAATCAGATGTTTTGCTAAATATAGACACTTCAAAACTAATTATTCCCATTTTCATTCCCCCCACCCTGATTCTCTCTCTCACGTCTCTCTTTCAACTGCCCGACGACAGACGATGGAGGAGTTGCACCATTGTAGCGTCGCCGACCATGCTGCTATGAATGTCCCCTTTGCAATGTCAACGTATTGATGGTGAGGGTGAGTAGATCGCGATGGAGGTGGATCTGTGGATTTGTAGTGTGCGTGCGGTGGTGGTTCGACGAACTAGTGTGTGTGCAGTGGCGGTTAGATCTGTGGTTGGTGTGGTGGTTGTGGAATGGCGGGTGTGGTGGTTACGTGCAACGGTGCAAATTGGTGTGCGTGTGGTGTGTGTGCCACGGTGGTTCGACGAACTGGCGTGCGTGTGGATCTGTGGTGGTTGTGGAATGGTTTGGGGTGGGTTTTGTTGGCTGTGGTGACGGTAGAGGAGGCGGTGTTGGCTATTGGGTGGATGTCGTGGTTGTGGAATGATTTGGGGGTGGTGCTGGCTGCGTTGGCGGTACTGAAATTTGTGATCGTGATTGTGACTCCCAATTGGATAGGTAATCTAAAAAATTGTGACCGAACAATTAATCGTGACCAATAAATTCACTAATATTTGGATATGTGATCTGAAAATTGTGATCGTGACTCACAATTGATGAAGTTGTGATCAAAAAATTAATCATGACCAATATATCCAATAATTTGCAATAAAAATAATTTATGACCTAAAAATTTTTGGATTATGTGACCGATGAATAATCCATAACCTATAAAATTTTTGGATTCGTGACCGAAAATATTTCTATGACCTATAAAATTTTCAATTTGTGATCGAAAAATAAGTTGTGGCCAAAAAAATTGATAAGTTGCAACTAAAATTTAATCCGTGACTAATTAATGA
>NC_036241.1:514854-525267 GCF_002742605.1 Olea europaea var. sylvestris | reverse complement strand
TTGATCCAGTAGCAGCATGACGTGGATCGACCTTAACAAAAGGTGACTGCAGAGTTTTCGATGGCTTTTGTGCTCTCTTCACAAGTAGTCCAGATGATGGTGGTGCAAGTGTATCTTCCTGAATAAAAAATATAAAAACAATGTTTCTTAAATTAGTGTATGACAATAAATCTGAATTTATAATAGTAAAACACTAAATTTTTCATTAAACTGACATCTTTACAATGAAGTTCAGTAGACTCCAACACACGTGCAATAGCCTCATCAACCTGATCCTGCACTTCTTTACTGGCAAAAAATGTATCATCAGAGCTTTTAGGTGTCTGTGAGGAGCAAACTCCTAGATCAAATGAAGGAGATTCAAGAACATAGTCATCATGAACATGTGAAAACTCAGGTGCCATGTGACCCTTGTCCACTTTTTCAGCCACATCATCACCTTTTGCTTGGGTTCTATGTGAACATTGTCACTTTTTTCAACAATATCATCACCTTTTGGCTCAGGTTCCATGTGACCCTTACCCTTTTTGTCAACATCATCAGCATCTTTTGGCACTTGTTCCTTCAAAACATCTTTACCACTCAACTTCTTATGAAGTTCATCCATCACCGAAGATAAAATGTCAGAAACAGATTCAACAAAATTTTTAAGAGACAACCTGATGTCACTCAAGCTATCTTTCAACACATTGTGACTCTGAATGATCTCATTGAGCTTCAAAGAATTGTTTGATTGACGCATATTTACATTCATCTTAGAGAGTTCTGACTTCATCGACATAAGCTCCTCTTTTAACCCCTTGTTCTCCGCTTGGAGCTTGGTTATTTCCTTATCAATCAACTGCTTCAGTCGACCACATTCCTGATAAATTTTGTAGTTAGTGAAATTGTATATAAAATGTGTTCTGAAGTGAAAAGACAATGATATTACTTACCTCAACACATGAGCAATCTGGATGGTAGGCAGCACTTTGCTGATCGCGAGAGCTAGAGCCAGCAGCCCCCATTTGTTTATATAGCGAAGGGTCTACAAAATCTGAATCTTCAACGTCTACCTTCGACAGCAGGGGAGTTGCCTCACTTGTGCCCAATTGATTTCTAGAGATCCTAACATTCCGAGTTGGTTGTCTAGGCTTTGAGTACTGCACATCTACCGATCATACACAACATATATAAGAATGAAGAAAGTCACAAGAAACAAGTCACATGTTTCACATCACAAGCTTAAGAGACATGTGACTTTACAAAACACGATATTCATACTTCAGGTCACAATCGTATGAAGAAAATCACATATCACACGTTTCCGATCACATTCACAAGTCACAAGTCGCATAAGAGCAAAGTAAGTCACAAGGCACAAGCCACAACATACATAAGGACAAAGAGAGTCACAGGTCACAAGTTACATGTTTCAGGTCACAGTCATAAAACATATGTCACTTTACAAATAGGATATTCATACTTCAGGTCACAAATCATATTTCGTATCATAATAAATGTGAAGTTCATATTTAAAACCTATCATATATGGCATTGTGAGCTCAACTTCAGATGGATCAATGTCATTTATCACAACCTGTTTCACATAAGATGAAAAAATACTGAGCATATGCCATTTCAAAATTTATATAATCAACCAAATGATTACATAACAATTTAAATGTATTTAAAACCTTACATTCTCATTTCCAAATACTTTGTCCTCCAACATTGACACTGAAGGATGTTTGTGCGCAGTCCAATTAATAATGCGTGGATATTTCTTATAAATTCTTGTGGCCACATTTCTCTCAAGTGCAGGTATGTACTCATATAACCACACCTGGAAAGCCACTAAAAAACCTATCAATCTATAGTGACTAGTTTGTTTTGATAGTCCCTTTTTTAGCGACAATAAGGTGGTCTCAAACAAATATCTACCCCAAGGAAATGTTTCAAGAGTGGCAAAATCGTCTACAAGTGCAAATATGTATTGATCCACCACCTTCGGGTAGGATGTAGCAAATAAGTATGAGGTGATGAGATAGATAATTCCAATCTTAATAACGTCAAGGTCTGGTGCATCATCAAGTGAAATAAAAACCCTCTTGATATCTTCACTTGTAACAACTTTTAAGTCCTTAAAATATGCGTCCTTCACTGAAGACGGTTTTTCATCTAACATTGGTCGACCATCGACCCCATCATACCTCAATCCCGTAACCAAACAAAATTCAGCAATTGAAAAACGAATATATCTCCCATTTACATTAAACCACATCTCTTGCTTGTTCGGTTGCTTGACCTCCCTAGTAAAACTTGGTGAATCAATTGTGGCTGCACAACTATCTCCCTACAATGCATGTAGTAGGATAAACATGTGTTTTCTAGAATTGCCCTCTGCGCAGCCTTAAATTTCATCACAAAGTGCGTAATCACACTCTGTATTTGCGTTGTGGTGATTTTTCCAGAAAACCAATTCCTTGGTTTTATTCAGTATTTCCAGTCCTGCACAATCGTAAAATAAAAAATGTTACTCTGACCTTCAACACACAAACATTTCGCTGTGACCAACTCATTGAGTTGGTCTCACATTTCTAAAATCATAACACAAAGAAGTAAAAAGTCACAACACCTATTTCATTCGCAAACAATCCAGCACTCTTTAAAAAATACATTCGATTAAAATAAATAGTAATTGATCACACAGTACAAGTTACAAACTATTCAAACAGGTCACAAAATGATATTTCCTACACAAAATACCCACATCAGGTCACAAACTACTCAAATAATATGTCACAAGTTTCAGAAATTAGGTCACAAAATCGGAGTTCACCTTTTTCATGAGTTTCCCGCCAGATCATAAAATAGTTGGTCACAAATTTTCCAAAATCATAGCACAAACAAGTAGAAAGTTACAATCACGCAATACATAAAATAAGTCACAAAACCTTCAAATTACAAAATACCTAAAACAGATCACAAAATTATATTTCCTGCGCAGAATACCCAAATCAGGTCACAAACTATTCAAATAATAGGTCACAAAATCGGAGTTCACCTTCTTCATGGGTTTCCCGCCAGAGGATGACATTTTAACTCTCTTTGCTGAAGAAGAATATCTTTCAACATATTTCCTCTTTCCTTTATCCTTCTCCATCATTTTCGCACCAACACTACGAGTTTTTGTCATTCCAAACACAACTATTGTTGAAACTAAAATTTAATAAACTATTGTGCGGTTTGTAGTAGTGGAGAAATGGAGTGGGAGGTTACTTTACTGTATTAGAGAGAGAGAAGAGAAGAGAGAGAGAGAGCAACGTCGTATTCCTGGTAGAGATAGAGAGAAGAAGAGAGAGAAGAACGTGGTTTCTTTCTGCACTGCACTGTACTGTAGAGAGAGAGAGGGGGTTTATGGTAAAATGCGAAGGACGTGGTTTGGATAATCAGTGATTACGTGCAGAAGTATTATGAAAACTGTGTAATTCAGATATAAAGGGTCCAGATTTCATCACGTAAATGAACAATTAGTTTATAATTATTATTAATTTTAAAATAAATAATTAACACCTGATTTTAGAAAATTAAACCTAATCACCCTAGTTTTGAAATGTAAAGTTTATAAGTATGGTTTTGCGTTATTTTTCCATATATATATATATATATATATATATATATATATTTATCGCTTTGTGGATGCTTTAAATTGTTATTTGAAATATTGTCATTCTAGATATCATGACATATGGATTTATTTGTGATATCACTCGTGATACTATAAATAGAATGCATATCATGGAACACCGATTTTCCTTTGATTAATTGAATTTAAATTAATTTTTTTTGGAAGGAAATTCTTAATAATCAAACTGTAAATTAATTTGATTGATGTGAACGGTTGATAAATATTTTAATTTTCCTTGATTAACTTAATTTAGATTAAATTTTTCTTGCATTGAAAAATTATAATAATTAGACTGTATATTAATTTAGTTAATATGAACAAAATATAATTATTTAAATTTTCCGTGATCAATTTAATTTAGATTAAATTTTTCTGGATGGAAAATTCGTAATAATTATAATTTATATTAATTTAATTAATGTGAACAATTGGTAATTATTTATTATTAAAACCTATTACTTTAAAATACTGAGTGGGAATGAGTGTTTATTTAAATAAAAACTCATGGTCTCCTTTGATCAATTCATAAGCAAAGTAGCGCGCTTGTCTCGTGCCGGTAATGCAACGGACTCCCTATAGGAGGGTTGCGTAGTTCAAGTTGCTTGATTGGATTCATTTATGGTAAGATCGTCTAGATAAGATTATGATTTGTGATTATCCTATAGATGATGAAATTAGTTTCAAGTATCTAGAGATCTAGACAAAGGTTATATACTCAAATCGAGATCATCTATGAACCTCCTATAGAGGCTCTCGTTTATGATCTTGGTGACCAAATAAAATGATGCTAAGCTTAATGTAAACATTTGTTGTTAGATATATTTTGTCTAGTGGTAGCGTCTTAGCTTGATCGGTGGACACATTGGCATTTCATATACAGAGGCATGTTGGATCACAAGAATCAAGTCATCATTGCATTATTGTGGTTAAGTGGATCTACATGTACATTCATGCATCTTATGCTAAACTATTATTTGCTGCTCAATTTTAATATGCAATGTATTATTATTTTTATGTGAAATATCACTTGGCCAATTCTTCCGTTATTCTGAAGCAAAGCCAACTAATTGGGAAAAATAATATGGATTGGAAACGTAACAGCTCAATGCGGAATAACTTAATTTTATGCTTAACGGATGTCCTGTTGGACCTACTAAAGCCATGTGACAAGTCCAAAAAGGCTCGGTATGTTGAGTGAGAGACAGTAGACAAGAGGTCTAGTTGTTTTCATTTTGACTTCGATGTCAAATGTGTTACAATAAAGACTTGAAAATCAAAGTATCTGCCATTACATACTAGAGACCCTTTAGGGCATGTTTGGTCATCAAAGTAGGACTATTCTTTTGAGTCCATATGTATCTTTTAGAAAATCCATATAAAATCCAGAGTGCTTGTGAAGTTTCATAGTTTAACTATGATTGCATACTTCAAACATTGCTAAGAGTCTAGAAACCATCTATCAAGGATATTTAGTCTTTGACATGGTATTGAATTCTTTACTTGATAATTTCTCATAGTTTACTATGAATTATCCTTGGACAAAATGAAGATACCATTGACTAAGTAAATGATAGAAGTATATGAGGAAAGTGATCTTAATAGTACAATGGGGATGCTGATACATCATTTGGTGGCTCCTCTAGTTCCAAGCCAAAATGCATATTTGGAAAGAAGATGAATAAAGCTACCAATAAGCATGAGAGCAACAAAATATTAAAAGTAGATGGAAAGCCTTAAGGCAAGTGCTCCAATTACGATTGAAAAGGACACTGGAGAAAGACTGCCCAGATGCACCAGCTAAAAGGTAAAGTGCATGTGAGGTTTTTAATTACTGAGTATTGTTTAGTGCTTAATACTACAAACTTCTGAGTTGCAATTTTTGGAACCACTAATTACATCTGCTTGTTGACGCGGGTGCTTCAGGAAAGCAGAAACTCAGGTAATGCCAATTTAAAATTATCGTTGACACAAGAGCAAGAGTTTCAGCAAGAGCATAGGAGTATTTTATCTCAATTGTGATAAGTGTTTAATTCTTAAGGACTATTATATGTCCCGTGAATGAAGCAGAAATTTGTTTGTTGTTTTCGATTTAATAGAAAAAAGTTATTCTATAAAATCAGCATTTGATACGCTTAGCATTTTAATAAATAAAGTTCCTATTTGAGTTGGACATTTGATTAATGGTCTTTATATTTTAACCTATTCCACATATGAAATAAAAGGTTACTCTTGTACACCATAAAATGTCGCACCATACTAGTAATACATACCTATGGCGTCTTGGACAAATCAACCTTAACAGAATATTAACTGACTAGAGATGGTTCTTTCAACTCGGTTAAGATCGAACTATTGATAGTTTTTGAGTTTTGTTTAGAAGGCAATATGACAAGACCAAGACATTCTTTTTCAATACAAAGGATAGAGTCGAAAGTGTATTGAAACTAGTGCATTGATATGTGTGGACTTGTGAATACACTTGAGAGGGAGAACTATGAGTATTTCTTTATAGATGATTATTCTTGATTCAAATACATTTACCTAATGTCTTGAAAGTCAAATACTTTTGAGAAATCAAAAGAGTACAAGACTAAGGTTGAAAAACATTTAGGTAAGAGTATTAACACACTTCAATCAGATCGAGGTGGTGAAAACCTCTCAAAAGAATTCAGGGACACTTAACAGAAAATATTACTGTTTCTTAATTGAATAAGCATGATATACCCAAAAGGAATGATTTTTCAGAAAGAAGAAACACAACATTGTTAGATATGGTTGGATCAATAAAGAGTTTTACAACTCTACCTATCTCATTTTGGGATATACAATGAAAACATTTTGATATATTAACTTAGTTCTTTCTAAGTCCGTTCTCAAGATTCTTCTGAAATTTTGAAAAGGATTCAAGTCCTGCTTGCATGACAACCAAGATTTGGGGGTCCAGCTTATGTGCTGAAAGAGAAGGCAGAAAAGTTGGAGTATAGATTAGAGATGTACCTGTTTGTGGGATATCCTAAAGATACCAAATGGATAATTTTTATAGTCCTTAATGGCATCACTTAATGGTATGCAAGCATTGATAAAAATATTATGTTCCAATGACGCCACAATCATAGATCAATTGTCCCTTAAACAAAATCGGAAGATTATCAATTCACCTTCAAGGTACTTGTTGAGTGGAGAGTCTAATATGGTGGTCTCCATGGTACAAATTGACTATCTGACTTCATAAAAGGAAGTTGTGGATGATGTGGATGCAGGGATCTATTTATGAATCGAAACAGACATCGAGATTTTGGATAGAGATTTGACAAAGTGATTAAGATATTTGATTTTAATCAGAACTTTGGTGAATCCTGTATCTATAAGAAGATACAAGACAAAATTGTATTTTTCCCTAGTGCTTATGTAGATGATATTCTACTCATTAAAAAAAATGTGAGCGTGTTATTCTTTGCGAAAGCATCGTTGGCCCAACAGTTTCAAATGAAGGACTTAGTAAAGCTAGTTATGTTCTAGGTTTCAGATCTTGAAAGATTGGAACAACAAGATGATAGTTTTTGCACTAAGTCTTATACGTTGGCAATATACTTGTCAAATAAACTATGCAAGATTTTGCCCATAGGCATCGAATCCACCTCTTTAAGGATCAGTCCGCGAAGACTGCTAAAAAGATTGAGCACATGAGTGGGATATCTTATGAGTTTGTAGTAGGTAGTCTCCTGTATGCTATGCTGTGCAATGGACTTGACATTTTTCATACCGTTGGTGTGGTGAGTTGAGATCTATTTAACCTTAGGATCGAAACATTGAATGGTGATAAAGCATATCTTTTAGTACCTCCGAAGAACAAGGAATTACATGCTCATCGCTAGATCTTAGTTTGATAGATTAAAATGATTCGGACCTCTAGAATGATGAAGACTGTCATAAGTCTACATCGGTATCGTTTACATTTGATGGTGGGGCCATTATTTGGAGAAATATCAAGTAATCATGCATTGCTGGTTCCACTATTGATTTCAAGTATGTGGCAATTTATGAAGCTACCAAATTGGCTATAGGATTTAGAAATCCTAATGGACATCGAGGTGGTGCTTGCATCTGCACATGTCTTTACACTGTATTAGGATAGCAGTTGGATTGTGACAAATGTTAAAGAACCATGAGTCATCAAAGCGATAAACATATTGAACGGAAATATCATCTCTTAAGAGAGATAATTGGTAGAGAAAATGTGGTTGTCAGTAAAATTGCTACTATGATAATTTTGTAGACTCGTTTATTAAGAGCCTATTGGCTAAGTTTTCGAGGGACATTTGCAAGATACAAGGTTGCAAGACATGACACATATACTCTAGGGCAAGTGGGAGATTTGTTGGGTTGTGTGCCCATATAGTATATTTTGCTATGATAAAATAATCATTTATTATAAATAAATTGTGGATTTATTTATTTATTGTATTATTTATTATTGAGCATGCAAATTAAAGTGCCTATGATCACTTGAGATAATATAAGTTAGGTACTTGCATTGAGAAGTACAGTGTGACTCAACTTATATTTTGATCATAAATAATTTGTTCACTATCTATGTATAAGGTTTGGCACTTTGTATTAGAAGGTTATAGTATTGATTAATTCACTATTCAGGTTTGTGATTTGTCCTTATCACAGAAATAGTTAAAGGTGCACTAGTACACTTAGAATGCATTGAATGGACCGCGTGTTGAATTGAATTCTACAGCATGACCGTGCGGAGGATTAAATTCCACTTGACGGCTGTATATTTCATCCAAATCCTTTGACAGGATTATGTATATTTTTTTGTGATTTTAATAGTTCTTTGATTCATCAATGTGTGAGATCAATTTGATTGGTCAAATATCTCGATAAGTTGGGAGCTTGAGAATGAGCGAAATAAAGAACATGAATTCATGTCCAAAATAGTCGCCCTAAAATATGGGTAGAGTGACTACTTAAGTATTTTCTATTGAACGGTTAAAATTTGAGCTCAGTATTTGGCGACGGCTAAACTTCGACATCCGTGATTTGTTCACAGGACCGTTGAAGAAAATGAAACTTAAGTTAGTGAGAATAATTAGATGGGCAAAACGGTCATTTATGCTCGTACCTAATTATCGGATCTCGGACGGGGATAAAATACATATACGGCAGGTCAGAGGAAAATATTACAGATTTATTGATTTCTGTGATCTTATATATTTTAAGGGTTCAGTCTTTTGCCTTTAGTGGAAAAAATAAAGACTAATAATTAAATTGGGTTGTTTAGAATTGACTAAACATGATTTAATTATTGGAGTTTGGAAAATGTATATCTGATTAGGTCCCTGTGGTAGCTCTATAAAGTATTGAAACTTAATTACAGTAATTATAATAGTTTTGGGCTTAATTGTAATTATAATAAAAGTTTTGTACTTAGTTTTAATTACTACGAAAGTTGTAAACTTAATTATAATTGTAATTGAAATTTTAGGACTGTACAAGTAATTAAATGTAAACTAATTTAATTAGAACTCCTATTTGAATGTGGAGTTATTATTGTATAAGGTTTGAAACTCTTCTATCTCTATAAATAGAGATTAGATGGATCCTAGACATCCTATAGAATGGAATTATACAACATTCATAATATATAATTCCATGGTATTCAACGAGAGAATCAATTATTTTTTTTGATTTTTCGATTGTCCAAATCAAGAATTTGTTTCTTGATTTAATTAAAAGAAGGTGCACACTTATAGGTGCAGTTTTGACTTTGGAAAATACCATAGAAGACTTGGAAGTTTGAAGCATCAAGTTCTTAAAATTAAAAAAGTTGGAAGTTCGTGATCCAAAAGGCTGAAAATTCGTGATTCAGAATTTATTCAAGAATTGATCATCGAATTTAGATATAAATTCGAATTCTTCATTTATGATATAGCATACACGTGAACATTTAGACGATCTCGTTTATTGAATTAAAGAAAATTTTAATTTCTGGTTAATTTCGCTTCTGTATTCCAACACTTTTATGATAGTGCATTTCTCAACTCTTCAGCCTAGAGAAACCAATTACTATCGAGTTAAAAGGGTAAACATAAATATGAAAAATAATGTAGATAATGCTTTTTCAGATAGCCAAGAGGTTTATTCATGATTTACATATTTTGGAATGGACCAAGTGTTACAAAATATCCAACAACAACAACAACAACAACAACAACAATAATAATAATAATAATTCAAAACAAGGTAATTTATATTCTCTCCTATTTAGCTCTCTCACACCCAATGCCTAATCAAGAAAACATAGCACATGAATATATTAGATAATTACATGCGATAAATATATTGTTTGAAAGAAATAATCAAATTAGAAGAAGTGACCAATTCCTGAAAAGTGTGAAATTTGTGTAAGAGGTCAAAGGTTCGGTTTGTAGTCCATGCGATTATTAAAATGTCTATGGTTTGGACCTTGGATTGGGCTTCCATAGAGATGGCAATAAAACCCGTCTCGCCCCGAATGGGTTGGCGGGGTAGGGCATGGCGGGGACGCCCTACACCAGAACCCGCCCCGTGAAGGGAAAAAAAAAAGATTAAAAATAATTTTATTTCTAAACAATTCACCCGTTAAAAACTAATTTTGAATTTGTATTTTATTCTCTAATAAGAATATAATTTAAACCTTTGAAAATGTGTAAAAAAAAAAAAAAAAAAAAAAAAATAAAAAGGCCCAAAAA
>NC_036241.1:479094-514832 GCF_002742605.1 Olea europaea var. sylvestris | reverse complement strand
TAAACGGCTCAAAAAGTTGCCCCGTCTGCATCCCGACCCGTGGGGCGGGGCATGGGGAAAACGGGGCGGGATGGGGTGGGGGCGCCCCGCCCCATTGCCATCACTAGACTTCCTTGATTAAAATGATATTTTTTTGTTTATTTTAATCATTTTCGAATTTATTTATTTACTGGTCAAACTAATCGGTAATAATGTAATATTACCGTTGGGCTGTTATTAACAACCAATAAAAATTTGTGGAGGCGGTTATGACTTATGTAGATATATAAATACATATATATCAAAAAACGAAACATCAGCGATTATTAAAAATAACAAATTACTGAAGCGGAAATTAAAAATAGATTTACAAACTAAGAGAAAAATCACACTAACACTTGATTCCCTTGGCAGAAAATTATGCTCTCCGACTTTCCTGAACTCTACAAACCCACCATAAAGCAGAGAAAAAGGAAAAAATAAAAGGCCAAAATAGAACTGAGAGAAATCACAAAATCCAAACGAACACCGTCATAAAGATGTGATATTAAATTGAGACATGCTGACTATACAGGTCACTAGGGTTGGACAAAACTCCCGAACCGAACCGATAGAATCGAACCCGACGGTTCTTCTCAAGTTAAATACCCGAACGGGTATTTGAATCAGGAACCGACGGGTATGGTTCGGTTCTCGGTTCTAGGCCAAGACCCGAAGAACCGAATAAGAACCGAATTTTCGTAATTTTTTTAATTAATTTATTTTAAATAAGTAAAATTATTTTATTTTTTCTAAATAAATTTGTTAACTAGTTAATTTAGTTCAAACTATAAAATATGATTTTCCAATTTCTAATATTCAGTTCAAAATCGACTTAATAAAATTGACCTCAATTTTATCCAAATCTGTTATTCTACTGTAGTGTCGTTTCTACCGGAGAAAATCGAATTAAAACTCTACAACATCTCTCTTAATTATTTTGAGCTCGCTATCTTTATCTTTCTGTGATTTTAATAATCAAATTTATGAAGAATTCATCAAAGATAGATGTGAAACACATAAGATTGAACTACGTGATTTTGTAAGAGCTAATATTAAATATATCATTAATTAAATTAACGTAACTTTGTATCTATTAAAAAATCTAATTATAATATGGAACCGAATCGGACCGAACCGAACCCGAACGGTTCCGTAATTAAATTTGGACCCGACGGTTCCACTTACTAAATACCCGAAAATTTCGGGTAGAACCGAACCGAACCGGACCATGTCCAGCCCTATAGGTCACACACATTTTGGGAGGGGGTGGGGCTTCTTTACCCCCTCGTATCTACTTTATGAGCGATAGCCGCCGGTTACTTTTTTTTTTTTTTTTAAATAATCATCCACCCTCCACGCACCCGCAAACATTAATGCTCGCCTATATAGGCCCAATAAAGTTGGCTTGTACAGCCAGCATTAATCTATTAAATTTGACAAACCTATTGAAGAACATAATCCCAACTTCTTTACCATTTAAATTTTTATTTTTTCACATATCCCAACCCAAATAATGGAAAAAACTCACGAGACTCGGAGAACTGGAACTAGAATTTGAAAAACAGGTATACTTTTTGATGTAAAGAAATAACTAGAATTGGTTTTCATGATTTAAATTATAACTTATTTTAAATATAAAAAATATAAAAATAAATAAATTAAATAAACTAATGGAAAATAAGGATAATTTATCTCCATCGACCATCCCTCTTTTCGAACGAGACAAGGAGTGGGGAGGCCCTCTACAGGTTCGTCCCAATCCATTCTCTTATTAAACTATGAATAAATTCTGTTAGAAAAAAATTAAACATTTAGAGGGTTCGACACCCAATTTTATGGAAAAATGAATTTTAGAATATTAGATTAATGGAGAATGTGTTATGTGTGGATGAAAAATAAGGAAAAGATTTTGATTTATGTGTAATATTATTTTAATCAAGAAATATTAAGTTTGATATAACCATACTGAATAAGATTTAAATATGTACTATATAAGTTAATTATGCAACTAAGATTCTATGATCAAAAGAATTATGACTTCAGTTCTCACTGTCAACAAATATGCGAATTATTATAATAATAATTATTATTATTATTTATTATTATTATTAATTTTTTGGTGTTAAAATATTTAAGCATTAGAACTTAAAGAATAACATCTGCTTTATAACCTACAAGAAATGAAGGTCAAATGCTACTTGCTTTCATTTTTAAAGGCAAACTTCCCAACGAAATTGATTTCATACATTTATTGAACTACTTCGTCTATGATTTAAGCATATATGACTATTTTGAAAATTGATTTAAGCACATTCGGAACAGGTTAATATTAAGATGCTATGGACGAAAGATATTTGACACGAGTTCTCGTTATCAGCAAAAAGGAATAAAACCTCATTTTAGTATGTTTTTCATGTCTTAAAATATTCATATTACAACAAAAATTGCCTTCGCAACGTTCAAAAAACGTTGCAAAAAGCTATTTGCAACGTTTTTTCGCATTGCGAGCAGATCAGTTTCGGGTGAATGGATACTCTGAAATAGAGTGAGAAAAATGGAATTAGTACATTTTTATGAGGTAAAAATAAGAAAAACATACTAGTTTTCCGGGCTGACAAAGCTTGGAAGCTACTATCAAACACGGCTACGACTTGAATGGAATTGCTCCGTTGATAGATCCAGATTTGCATCCGCCCATCTAAGAGATTTCTTCGTACCGGGTCGTGAGCTTACTCTGATCGATTTTTGAGTCTATCCATAAGAGAAGATCCTATGAAAAATGTAACCGATTCCCTTTTTTACATCCCCATGTCAAAAGTAAAATTAACAACATTTATTTAAAAAAATATTGTCAAAACTCAATTACATTAACTATTGCAACATTCACTTATTAAAATGTTGCAATAGACCCCTTTACCAACACTTAACTATCGAAATATTGCATTTTATGTGTTGCAAATAACCATTTTTGGTGGAATGTCAAGCATGTAAACTTAATTAGATTCGAAAAAAACTTAATAGTGGTATAAAATACACAAAATGATGCTAAATATACTTGCTTTCATTTTTAAACACGGAAATTCCAATGAAAGTGATGTTTTACGGTTGGCAAACTGTTTCATTCATGAATTTTTCAAATAATATTAAGTTGATCTTTTCTATATTTGTAATTAATTATTCTCTGTCAACAAATTCGAACATAAAATGAATTAAACTTAATTTATGGCTATTCCTTAAGCAATTAACTGTCATATCCAAATATGCCAAGCATTTTTCCAGTTTCAAGATTGATTTACCTTCATCATCAAATTTTTTTGTACGCTAATGGTCCAAATAATATGATTACTCTTTCACTTATGACTTTTTAATAGATAAATAAATTAAAACTACGCTTGTTGGTTGGTGAATTTTTGAAAAAAAATTAGTTTTTAAAAATTAATAATATTAGAAATTTGTTTTTTTTTATTAGCTAATCCTCATGTACAGAATATTTGTTGGGGAAAACGTTGAGATTTACCAAAAAATAATAATAATAATAAATAAAAAATAAATAAATAAATAAAAAAAAAAAAATATATATATATATATATATGAGCTACCCACTTTATTAGATAGATTTTTCTTTCTTCTTCTCCATTTTCACACTCTACTCCTTTTTCTATTTGAGTTTCATTGTTTCCTTTCTTTTTTCCATGTATTTATGATATTTCTGTTTCAATTATATTTGAGATATCTGTATTTTGTGCTTCAATCAATGTGCTTATATTGTATTTGTTCTCTTTGTGCTTATATTGTACGGAAATTTCGTAAGCAATATGAATTAATCTTCATCTACGAAATATCCGTTGATGAAGAAGTGGATTTTTATTTTATATATATATATATATATATATATATATATTTGGAATAATTGATTACCCACCAACTTTGAATTTTTAGTTCATGAATTTTATTTTTTTTAAAAAACTGATTAATATTTGCAATGAATATTTCGTAGGTAATATGAATTAATCTTCGCCTACGGAATATCGTTGATGAAGAGGTTTTTGAAAAATATGACTACCCTTGATGAATGGTTGCATTTTTCTAATTATTAAAATTGAGTAGTATTAATTAGCAATGAATTTTTCATAGGTAATAGCAATTAATCTCCACCTACAAGAGCTTGAAATACCTTTTTAACGAAAATGATTTACGTGAAAGATTCAATTACTAAACGATTACATTATGTACGGAATATTCGTTAGTAAAAAGAAATCAACTTCACCAATAAATGTTCCGTTGTTCATTGCCGTAGTTAAAAATAGATTACTGCCCATGTTTCCTTTGATGTGGTGGTAGGTGCAATTCTTGAGAAAACAGTCTCATGAACCATTTGTTGGATCGAGTACAACACCTTTGAGTCCATCTTTCTCTTTTCCCTCAACTGATTAACAAACCCATTTTTTACTGAGTTCCATAGATCTTGAGACTTGAATTTGATGCTCCAAAACTCATAACTCTCTCCTTTAAAAATAGGGATGGTAAATTGTGAAACGCTCACTAAATTTCCATTTGAAGCCATGATATTTCTCTCTTTCTCTTGAGTATTGTACCTAATTAGGCTCTGTTGAATCTAAACGTGTCTCTGATACCACAAATGTCGGAAATTTAGATAGCAAATTATTAAAAGGAAATTGCAAAAAAGAGGAAATAACACTTAAAAATGCAGAAAATGCAAGTTATCTACTGCCCATTTTATTCTTGAGCATATATATTATATAGGCTTACAAGCCAAAAAAAAAAAAAAACTCAACTAACGTTAGATATTCCACTACTTGCAGACTTATTTTATTAACGAAAAATAGAGAATTAAGAAGCAAGAATCTACAGGTAAAATAAATATCAAAAACTAAGTCAAATTAGAACAATTTTTGAATCAACCTTCATCAATATTCACCTTATCTCTTATAAGGAATACATTATCCATGAAGAAGAAAGAATATTTTCATAGTGTTAGATATAGCCCTGTTAACAATGTTATGGATGGGCTAATTTTTAATTAGAATGAAGAGAATAGTTTAATTAATTTCAAGATCTAAACTAACGTTGCCACAATTAAAAAACATAAGGGTTACAAAATGCTTCATTCGGAAGTACGATATTGATTACAAAGAGACCTTTGCCCAATTTGCTTATCTATCCTCAATTCTATCTCTATTTATTGTTCATCAATTTGCCATTGGCATCTATTGCAGAGGGATGTCAAAAATTTCTTCTAGTATGGTGATTTGTAGAAGTTTACGTAAAACCTCCTTCTGGTTATGAGCATCCTTTGTATAATGTTTGTTGACTTCGATGGGATTTTTATGGCCTCGAGTAGGCACCTTGAGCTTGGTTTTCCAAGTCCAGTTCTATTTCCTCTCAACCAGGTGCGGACTCAAGATTAAAATATAGTGGAGCAAGATCAGTGGTGGATCCAGGAATGTCAGTGAGCTAGGACAGCCATTACAATCAACTGTCAATGTCTGCTGTAGCGAGATTGTCTATTAATATTTATTAAATAATATTAAAAAAATTTCAATCCAGATGTAAATGTAATATAACTTAAAAATCATATACAAATTCCCCTCACAATTTTTTTTCAAAAATCTTTCTCCACTTATTCACATTTTCACAAATTTTCCTCACAAATCACAGTCCACAGATTCACAATTTCACAAATTTTGCAATTTTCATAAATTATAAATCATCACAATTTATATACTAAATCACCAATTAAATGATCGAGACATATAAAATATCATTTCAAGACTTCAAGTCCTAAATGAGAAAGGCGCGAAAATGAACTAAAAAAATAAAAAAGGAAAAAAAAAGCGAGGCTTACAGGTGTTACAGTTAGCGGCAAAGGCTCACGATCACTAAAGGTCACAACCACAGTTCATGATTGGCACTTGGCTGGGGATGGAGATGTCTCAGTAGGGTTTGCTTTGCAGTAATTGACGTCTTGCAGTTGACAATGAATGGTTATCGCCTTACTGGGGCAATACATACAGTCTAGACCAGACCACCTAAGCAGCAACCAGCAGGCCTTTGGCCCAATTGTTTTAAAATCCGAAAAAGGGCCAAAAACCAAAGGCCTGCTAGTTAAAAGAAAAAATCTGGCAAAACTTTCATCTCCTTCAGCAGTGGCGGGCAATGACCGGGTCCCAACGGTTCCAACCTATAAATTTCATCGAAGTCAGTGAGGGCAGTGACCCCGATCGGCCCTTAATGGGTTCGTCCTTGCTCTCAACAAGGTTTCAACCCTATTGACTATGATTTTCGAAATACATCACTAGGTATTATTTTACTTCTTTATGTTGATGACATGATCATGACACGATGTTACAAACATTCGCACTCAGCAGGAATTTTTGAGTCAAAATTTTGAGATGAAAGAGTTAGGTACTCTGAAATATTTCCTTTGTCTTGACGTAAGCTCATGCTTCAGATGAATACTAGATCTCTCAAGCTAAATATGCTTCGAATCTCCTCTCAAAGAGCTGGTTTTATGGATAGCAAGATTGTCACTAGTCCTCTTGAGCTTGATGTCAAGCTCATTGCTACAAATGGTGAACGTCTATTGCAAGTGACTCTTTATCATAAACTGGTTGGCAGTCTTATCTATCCTAGCATCGTTCACCTTGACATTGCTTGTCTCGTACATCTTATTAGTAAATTATGAGTGCTCCTTACTCTATTTACTATGCTTCTGTCTTTTGGAATGAATTCTTCGCTAGGTCAAAAGGACCTTCCTCATCCACGTCACTTGACTTATGAACCTATGCTGATGCGGATTGGGACGGTGATCGTAATGATCATCATTCTACCATGGGTAGTTGATGCATGAGATTTCGAGTCGAGTGATTCTGACTTGTCAGATAGTACGTTGATGGCATTGAGATATCATGAGTTGGCAGATCGGCACAAAGATGGCACGTGATCACAAAATTTTCCTAATTTGGGTGGTTTTGAACAAGTTTTGGTAATTTGGCCATAACTTTGGCTACAGTTGTCAAAATCGCAATTATGACTCCAATTTGAAAAGCTCTTTTAGGCATCCACGAGGTGTCCACCGAGCTATGACATCAATTTCAAGCTAAAAATCCGTTGTTTTCCTTTTCAATTTTTCATTTTTAGTTATTTTTTTCATTTGTGGTAATATTTAATTTGCCTTTTTCTAGGAGATTTTGAACCTGAACTTAGCCAATTTTTTGACAACTTACTTCTTTTGTTTCGTATTTTATTTTGTATGATTCTTGGGATTTTACTATTTTTGGTAAAATTTCAATAATTTCATATTTTCCAAGCTATTTAACCTGACTTATAGGTTAATTTTCGTCATTCTATAGTTCAATAATATTGAGTGAAATTCAAAGAAGTTTCTTTGTTTTTTAGGCGTTTTCTTTCGTACTCTTTATCATGAATCATCTATTGCAACAAGCTAGTAGGATAATCGATATCCTACCGACGTCAATTGGCATCAAGCGTCAGCATCTTCTTGGGGGTGAATTCCATCATTTTCAATGGTTGGTGGACATCGCGGGCAAGTTCCAATTGATAAAGTCCCACACCGTGATCGAATGTTCAAGATGTCACGATTGAGGATTTATAGAGACAAATTACGGAGTTAACCCAACGTTTAGCGGAACGAGATTTCAGTAATCATGAAGTGGAGGCTCATGATTGCAATACCAATTTCAAAAACCCGTATCACAATTGTGCTCGGGTCTG
This sequence comes from Olea europaea var. sylvestris, assembly GCF_002742605.1. Classification (NCBI taxonomy): domain Eukaryota; kingdom Viridiplantae; phylum Streptophyta; class Magnoliopsida; order Lamiales; family Oleaceae; genus Olea; species Olea europaea. The sequence continues at coordinate 507,056 of NC_036241.1, read as the reverse complement.
AAAGCATCATGGACGGAAGGATCGCCATGTAGATCTCGATTTCAGAATGGATCTACCCGAGTTTTCTAGGTACATTATAGGCTAAAGAATTTATTGATTGGCTGAATGAAGTGGAGTGAATTTTTTTGTATAAGGAGGTTCCAGAACGTATCAAAGTAAATTTGGTCACCATAAAACTCAAAGATAGAGCTTTTGACGGTGTTAACAATTCAGGCGTTCAAAAGAGCGGCAAGGCAATTCTAAGATCACATATTGGGATAAGATGAAGAAGAAGATAAAAAGAAACTTCCTTCCTTTTGGCTAAACTCAAACCTTATTTCATCGGCTCCATTCACCGAGGTAAGGCAGGAGATCAATTGATGATTATACGGAGGAGTTTTATCTGTTAGTAGCCCGGAATGATTTATCTGAGACGGAAAAGCAGATGGTGGCGCGGTATTTGGGGAGATTAAGGTAGCCCCTGAGGATGTTCTCAACCTTCATTCATTGTAGATCGTTTCTGAAGCATACCATCGTGTACTTGCCGTGGAAAAGTAGCAAAATAGGCGAAAGTAGTTAGCCAATTTGCCCTTACGAAGCTCGTCCTGCCTAGCAACCACCACGGGACAATTCTAGCTCAAGTGTTAAGTGTTTTAGATATGGTGAACAGGGACATAGGGCGACTGATTGCAGGAAGTAGACTGGTCAGAAGAATAAAAAACTTCTGATTGAGGAGGACATGGTAGGCGAATTCAAGGAGATTGGAGAACCTATATATGACGATGATGAAGTTGATGACGTGCTGTATGGAGATGGCCAGGAGACTCTAGTTGTTCGCAAGGGTGATTCAGAGGGCCAATCACGACTTGTACAGTTACTGATAAAGTCTACAAGCTGGTCATTGACAGTGGCCGTTGTGAGAATGTCATATCCGAAGAGGCTGTTCAAAAATTGCAACTGAAGACAGATCTTCATCCCAAGTCATACAAGTTATCATGGCTAAATAAAGGTAGTGAGGTAAGAGTAGAAAAACGATGTCTAGTGTCCTTTTTGATGGGCATGAAATATTTTGATAATTCTTGGTATAATGTTGTGTCTATGGATGCTTGTCATGTATTGTTAGGACGACCTTGGCAGCATGATTGCAATGTTATTCATGATGGGCGGAAGAACACATATTCCCTTAGCATTAAAGGGAAGAAGGTTGTGTTGGCGAGGCGTCAGGAAGAAACTACCCCTGCCTCGGTGGTCAATAATATCAACCTGCTTTCTATGTCTAGGTTCTTAGTTTAGATTGGGCGTGAAGATGTGGTCTATGCTCTACTGCCTTATGAGGATGGTGAAGTGAACAGGGATTCATACTTACCAGCAGAAGTGCAGCAGTTGCTAATGGAGGATACTTGAATATATCCAACGGGGGGTATGATAAGACTTCAGGAGTAAAAGGTGTGTTAGGGGTGAACCCTATTGCTGCTTGGGTATTCTGTTGCATACTTACCGTTATCCCTTCCTAAATAATCCTGGCAAATTCATCAGAGTTCATTGTAATTGATCTAGAGCCCAAGGCATCATGGAATATGTCCAAAGTTCCTGCATCACCATCGACGGGAAGTAAGATATGAGTTTGAGCATCAGCCATAAAACCACCCTGTGGTGGCGCATGGGGTGTAGATTTCTGTGACTCAGCAATTGAGTTAGCATGGCAACTATTTAGCGGAGTTCCTTAAAAGCTCTAAGAATAATGATCGCTGGTAGATGTGTTGGCTCCCTTGATGATTCCTCCTGAGGAACCGGAGGATCCCTAGCGGCAGCTTGCTAGGGGCAGATGAGTTTGCCGGAAGATGTCCTGAACGTGTGTTAAACATGACTTTTGATAGAGATTCCTACAGACAATACCAATAATACTACCGAAAATCACACATGTTGTTACCTGACCTTGACGATTGAGATTGACTGGGAACGAGATCTTTCAATACAAAGGTGTCAAGATGTGTTCTCGTCGCCCATTCAATACTTAAGTTAGAGAGATAATTTATACATGAGGCTATGAACTAAAAAAATAATCGAACGTACCTGATTAATAAGTCTTGGTCATGTATTTACAGACTTTGGTGGCAGAGTTATAGGAGGATTCAACCTCCTATAATTCTTATTATCCATATTATGCAAGGTGTTTGTGTTATATTCAAATTGTCCCGTCTGGGTTTGGATTGGACCATGATAAGTTGATAATGAGGATAAGGGTCACGGAGAATTGTAGTGAAAATAGGATTAACGTCTTCTAGAAAGTAGGGGAGAAATTACATTAAAGGATTTACAGCCTAACCTCAATGGTAGGGGAGATGGAGAAAGGAAAGGCTGGGCCTAATAGGTGAGGAAATACCTCTAGATAGCCTAAATAAAAGGGAGTTTTGTAAGATTAAACCAAGAAATATAAACATTTGAAAAATAGCCTTTGAACAATAATTTTTCTAAAAATACCCTTCATAGAGAAATTGTAACTAAAGCCACTACAATGTATAAAAACCTTCAATTAGGTCCTCAAAGAAATATAGATAAAAAATCTTTAATAAATTTAACCCCAAATATTATACAAAATTTTATTGATCTAAAAAATGCAACAAAAAATGAATTAAATTATTTAGAAGAAGATCTGAAAGGATTCTTTATAGAATATTTAGATCCAAAATTAAAAAATAAAAATGTTTCTATAGATAATGATACAATCAAAATAGAAAATGATATGGATAAACTAATTCTTAATATGAGAAGAAGAATTAAAGAACTAAATATAATTATTGAAGAAAAAGTATTAATAAAAAATAGTGAATTTTATAAATTCTATTGTGATATTTTAAATACTTATGAAGATTTTAATTGGCTAAAAAATCTTAACCCCTCCGCTGCACACTCCGAAGAAATGATATCAGAGCCATGTTACGAACCTAAAATTATGATGAACACAGTAGATGAAGAAAATATAATTGAAGAATTTTTGAAAAAAGTTGAAAAACATAAAAAACCTAGTTATCCCTATTTACCTAAAAACACCACAAATGAAAGTTTTGAGCATATACATAAAAGATTAGAAAATTTAGAACATAATCTACAAGTAGGAAATGCTCTTTTAGATAAAAATTTTAAAGGAAAAGATATGATTATAATTAATCCACCTCAAAATTTTAAGATATCACAAAAAGAAAATAATAAAGGGAAAAAATATGAAGAAAAACAATATATGATTACAGATGTAGAAGAAATAGAACAAAAATTCTTAGAATCTACAAGTGAAGAGTACGAAGAATATAAAAAACAGTTAGAAGAATTAACTGAAAAATGGAAAATACAAAGATGAATACTAATCCATCTTCAAGTCAGAATATAAAAGTAGAATTCAGTAGTGATGAAGAACAAGATTATCCTTATGGTACCCCAATACCTAATAAGGATAGTATTTACCAATATAGAAAAACACAAAAAAGATACACTGGAAATGTAAGAAAACAGTTCATAAAAGAAATAAACCCAATGAAATCTTATAATGAACCAATCCATACAACAGGGATATGGTTAAATCTAGATTGTGTAGATAAAAATAAAGCTATACACTGGGAATGTAAGAAAACAGTTCATAAAAGAAATAAATCCAATGAAATCTTATAATGAACCAATCCATACAATAGGGATATGGTTAGATCTAGACTGTGTAGATAAAAATAAAACTATTGAAACATGGATAAAAAGTACAGATTTAGCAATACAATTTAATAAATGGGAAATATATACAACCTTTGGATTTATCGAACATACATTCAGAGGAATTATTTCTAAATGGTAGAGAAAGTTACCAGAAATTACTAAAGGAAGAATAAAGTATGGAGCAGGTAGAACTGAGGTATTAGATAATAGAAATGCTTTAAATGAACAAAATATCAGGAGATATTAAAAAGATTTGAAAAAATCTTAAGAACAGAATTCTTAAGTGATAGGTACACTTCTAATGATGAAGAAAGAAAACAAGATGAATATAATCAAGGAATGATAACAATGGAAAATTTGAAGATATGTGATCTGTGTGAATTAGAAAGATATACTTGTAAATTTGAACAAATATACTATATATTAAATCAAGGAGATTATCAAGAAAATAAACCCATATTAAGATCTTATTTTACTAAGTTACCATTCCTATGGGGAATTAAGTTATTAAAAGAATATGAAAAATTATTACCTATAGGAGAAGAGGAAGGAGTAAAAATAGATAGTATTGGAAGTAGAATTGAATTTACAAAAAGAATGATAGACATATGGTGTAGAGAAGCTTTAGAAAATAAAAAAACATATAAAATAAAAAAGAATTCATTATGTTGTTACAAAGATAATGGCCAAATTAAACAATTTGGATGTCATAAGAAGAAATATAAACCATATAAGAAATATAAAAGAAAATTCAAAAACTACAAAAAATTCAAGAAGAGGAATTTTAAACCACATAAAAAATATTTCAAGAAAAGAAATTGGAATAAAAAATTTAAACCAAGAAATATTAAGAAATGTAGATGTTTTATTTGTAATGAAGAAGGACACGTTGCCCCTCAATGTCCTAAAAAGAAAGATAGACAAAATATAAAAACTCTTAGAATTTATAAAAAATTTCAAGATGATAGTGATATAGAACCAATTGAATATTTTTGAGATTTATGTAGTGAATGTAGTAGCATTTATGAATTAAATACATCCTCATCAGAGGAAGATTATGAGGAGATAGTATATATGAATCAGGAGATGCAACAATCAGAAATAAAAATAGAAACAACTGAAGAAGTTGAAGACTCTATAAAAGGTATAAATCAAGAGATTACTTTTGATATTAAAAAATACAAAGAAATCACTAAGAAGATATTAGACCTACAAGAAAAAAAATGTATTCCATCAAGAATTCTTAGGAATTTTACCAAGAGTAAATAAAATAATTGTAAGTATGAATTATAAAGAAATGTCTATCAATATAGAAGATACTATAGAAAAAGCAAGAATTCTTATAATTACAAAAGAATGGGTAAAACAAAAGTTATCCAAAATTCCAGAAAACGTAAGAAACAAATTAAAATGTATTGAAATAGGATGAATCCAGATAATAGTAAAAGGATTCTTTAGAGAAAGTATGAACATACCAATAGAAATATACTGTATGGACAATAGAATCTTACAAGATCCTATAGATGCTCTATTAAGAACAGTTGTAGGAAACTTAGTCTATCAGAAGATAATATTTACAGTTAAACCAAACTATGCAATATCATTAAATGATGAAAATATTGACCAAAGTTTCAATCTATATTATAGAATTGGAAACTTGAAAATGTTACGAAGAAGTAAGGCTATTAGTATAAGTATAAAATCAATTTTTGCTTTTAGTACTAGCCATCATAACAATCTAAGGAAGATAACTGATAACATTATCATACATAAAGATTTTGAGGAATTAGCACAATATATACCTCCTAGGAAATACCAAGAACATGAAATCACTATACCAGAACAAATAATGCTTGATTTCCACAAACAAGCTAGAGAAATTAATTCTGAAGGAAAACTAATAAGAAGAAATAGTGTCAGTTTAGAAGGAGATAATCTTATTGCAAGATTTCCCTCTAGACAAGACTCTAGGATAAGCAGATTTAAGAATTTAAGTATTGCTGAACCATCAAGTTCGCAATATTACATTAAGACAAGATATGTAAATTAAGAAGGATTTAAGAAGAATCTTCTTGTCCTCATAAATATTGGAGCAGATAAAAGTTATATAAATGCTAATTTTGTTAGTCATTTAATAGATTTTGAAATACCAGAACCATATATATTTAAAGATTATTTAGGAAATAATCTTGAAATAAAAAAATATGTTAAATTCCCTCTTATACTTATAGGAGAGGACTAGAAAGAATATACTAAAGAAATAATTCTATATAAAGATGAATTATATGGAGTAGATCGTTCACCTATCCTACTAGGAATGAATTTTCTTGAAAAATATAGTCCTTATAAAATCCGCCAAGGATATTTAAAGATAACAGTTGATGATAACCCAATCATCATTTCAAGAATAGATGAAAATATGAAATCGTTATTATCATGGAAAGAGTAATAAGTACTAATCCCATGAGTCCATATATTGAAATTACACTTAATATAAAAAGATATTGTAGAATTAAATTTCATGTTTATTTAGATACAGGAAGTACAATAAGCTTATACTTACCAAATGTACTACCATCTGAATACTGGATATACAATTCAAAAAAGATAGTCACTGCTACAACAGCAAGTGGAAATAAAGTAATATACAGCAAATATGTTACGTAAGTACCTTTTCTAATTTCCTTTAGAGAAGTATTTGTTGATACAATATATATGTCGACCACAAATGGATGTGATATTTTATTAGGACAAAATTTCCTATTAAAATATGCACTATTCACACAATATATTGATAAATATATGTTCACAACACTTTGTGCACATAAGATATTTACACCAAAAATAAATAAAGTTGTTACAATAGCATATACAGATATAAACCATCAAAGTTCCTCAACCCAGCGCGGTGGATATTGGAGTACAGAAAAATTTAAACCAGTTACAGTCATAAAAATAACAACAGAAAATAGGATTGAAAAACTGAAAAAAAAAATTTCTGAAACATATTCTGAAAATCCATTAGAAAATGGAATACAGACAAAGTAAAGGCAAAAATAGAATTAACCAATCCAGACACTATTGTTAAAGTCAAATCCATGAAATATAGTGTTGATGATCAAAAGGAATTTAAAGACCAGATAAAAGAATTGCTAGAAACCAAATTAATTAAGCCTAGTAAAAGCCCATATAGTAGCCCAGCCTTTATGGTTAGAAAATATAGTGAGATAAAAAGAGGAAAAATCATAATGGTGATAAATTACAAAAAATTAAATGAAGTTACTAAATTTGATGGATATTACTTGCCAAATAAGAACACCCTTATTAAACAAGTACAGAACAAAAAGATATTTTCAAAATTTGATTGTAAGTCAGGGTTTTGGCAAATCATGCTTACAGAAGAAAGTAAACCACTAACTGCATTTAGTATCCCCAATCCTTTAAGACAATACGAATGGAATGTAATACCATTTGGGTTGAAAAATGCACCACAAATATTCCAAAGAATAATGAATGAGGTAATCAAACCAATTACTCATTTCTGTATTGCATATGTAGATGATTTACTTATTCATTCAAATAATATTGATGAACATATTGAACATCTTGAGAAATTTTGTTATATTATGAAAAAACATGGTATTACACTTTCTCAAAAGAAAGTTGAGATAACTAGAACAGAAATTGAATTCTTAGGATTATTTATAAAATAAGGAGAATTGCAATTGCAATCCCATATTGGAGAAAAATTTCAAAAATTTCCTGAAGAAATTAAAGATAAAAAACAGTTACAAAGCTTCCTTGGTATATTAAATTATGCTGAAGGATTCATTGAGAATTGTGCCAAATTAAAAAATTATTTTCTTCCAAAATTAAGAAAAAAATATTATGTGGTTTTGGGAAGAACAAGATTGTGAAAATATAAGGAAAGTAAAAAAAAAAGAATTAAAGGTATTGCCCAAACTTGTAATACCACAACAAGAAGATTTCTTTATCCTTGAAACTGATACTTCAAATTATTATTGGGGAACAGTGTTAAAGGTGAAAAAGAATCATAAAGAATATAAATGTGAAAAAAATTGTTCTTGTCCTGAGATACTTGCAGGTTATACATCAGGAACATTCAAAGAAGTTGTAACAAGATATGAAACAAACAGGAAAGAACTCATTGCTATAAAAAGAGGAGTTCAAAAATATGAAGATTATTTATTACCAAAGAAGTTCTTGATGAGGATTGATAATACTCAAGTTAAAGCCTTTTTGAAAAATAATATTGATCCATCTATTACCAATAGATATATTATTAGGATACAAATTTGATTTTCATATTTCAAATTTGATATTGAATACATAAAAGGTAAAACTAACTTTCTTCCTGATTATCTTAGCAGGGATGAAGCTAGAACAATTAAGGACGAAAGTCCAAATACTTGAGATAAAAGTTTCCTATTTGGAAACACAAATTCAAAATATCCAAGATAGCCTTCGAGGCAAAAATATAGCCCTTGAGGTAGAAGCTACTTGTACCAAATCTAGTATCCCTTTGCAGGGACTTTTGAATACTAGTGCTCTCCCCGAGGATAAAGGAAAAGAAAAGAAGGTAATAGGAACCCCTTCACAAGGAAAACTTAAACCTATTACTGGTAATAAAAATATTCAAGATATCAAAAGAGAAGGTAGCTCTTCACAGAGCCAAACTCAATCTAAACTTTCTACTGAAAGGATAGATCCAAAAGATATGAGTCAAGCATCTCTTAACAGTGAAGAATTCCCTGCAGAATTCTTTGATTCGAAAATGGAAAAGTGATGGTGACAAAAGTAGCCCTTTATCACTACTTTAATAAAGAAATTTATTAAAGAAAAACTGTGGCTACTAAAAGACAGAAGATAGTGCAAGAAAAGTTTCCATAATCGTGACTACTCCCCACCAATTATCACAAGTGGCAGACAAACTCAAAAGATAAGGCATATAATTTCAAAATGAGAGGTCCACCTTGCAAGAAGATAATGGAAATTTTGGTGGAGATAAGATGGCCTAGCTACCCAACAAAGAAAGGTGGAAAACACCTGTTAAGATAAGATTCCCAGAGGCTTCTATAAAAGGAGGCAAGGAGGAAGAAGGAAGATATCTCGAAACAATTTATCTCTTAAACACTTGGAGGAAACACATCTGAGAAATATATCTTTTGTAATCTGTTTACACCACTTGTATTCAGAAAAATATTAGATAGCTTGAAGATAGTAAAGTGTGTAATAAGGTAATCACTTATGGAGTTCTAAACTTCATAAGGTGAGTACCAAAGGTATGTAGATATAGTTTGTAAGCATGTACAATTTCAGTTTATAAATATCAAAGTAAAGTTTGTTATGTTCAACAAAGCTTTCATAAAAAGATTTCGTTAAGTTTCCCATGATTCCTCGGCAGTACAGATAGAGATTTTAAAAGATTTTCAAAACATTGATTTTGAATGGATGTTAACCATGCCAAAGTACCCGTCTTTGATGAACGGTTTAGGAGAAAAAAGCAGTTTTCTAACAAAATTGTAGCACCTTGTGTGTGAGTTATTTTTTAAAATTTCGTTCCAAGTAGGAACTTGATTCTGAAAAGAATTTGGATAGAGGTGAAAACAGAGACTGTGAATACTGTGAGATAGCGTCTGTGGAAACACGACTAGTTCTCTAGAGCGAGAAATGCAACCTTAATTAAAAAGCCTTTTGCGGAAGCAGTTGTGGACCCAAATGATTTCAAAAAATATTTTAAATCTTTACTTGATTCAGAAGATTGATTAAGTACATGCAAAATATCTATAAGATCATACTGGAGGGAAAGCCTGTTTACTTCAATTTGATTACTGTAAGTTATTTACTTGTTTTTACATGCTTATGCTTTAATTATTCTGATGAACAATTCACAAGCATCCACTTCCACTACTAATGATGATAATAATCTCATATTATTTTTAGATGAAAAAGATATTTCGTTTTTATTTAAATTAGTTGAAAAGTCTGAAGATATATTTCATGTTGACAAAGAAAAAATTGAAGAAATATATAGAGATATAGATTATAATTGTAAAAATAATATAGGATTTGATTCTATAGGAACTAGTAGAGAGATAAGAAAAGCAGAGGATATTATAGCCAAACATAGAGAAATACAAGAAAAAATTTCAGAATGATTAGTTCGAGAATATAACACCAAGAAAGGTTAGCTTAGGATCTTTGAAAAACTACTAAAATATAAAGAATATTTAAAGGTATTTGAAAAATTGAAAAATATAGATATAGGTCCTGATTAATAAATCCTCAAAGATATAAGATACATCTTGCAAATAATTATAGTAAGGGTAAAATAGTATTTCTTATAAAAAAAAGGTCATTGTGAAAAATTGGATCAATTATCCAGCCATTCTAAAAATTGCCCCCTAATAGGTCGAGGTCGGGTCTAGGAGATTTCCATGACTATCAATAATTATCATTATATAAAAAATAAGGTACAAATCCTCTTATCAATGCTTTAATCACTTGTGGTTTTAGGTGTTACTTTTACGAAGTTGTTCACGTAGACCTTGTTCATTTTTTCAAGGCACTTAATTTTGTGTTGGTCACTTAAATTATAAATAATATAATTTATTTATATGTTTTGAATATTCATAAATTCGTACTTCTAAACATTTATGTATTGATCATATAATCAAATCCATTAATTTCTCAACATCAACTTAAAAATAATAAAAAAATTAAAAAATCTCATGCAATGAAAGCAAACCAAATTATGATACCGTGTTGCCTATAAATATATTCTCCAAGCAGGAAAGTGACTGGTAGTACGCTATAAATATTCCGAAATAAGCTATACTGACCGAAAAAATAGGAACAAGTGTCTCGGATCACAGAACTCAACACTTTAGCCGGGTATAGTCGACTTTGAAGGCAGGAATTATGCAGAAATTTAGCAGTCAATTCTTCTTACCACGTAGATCCTGGAAATATGATTTGCGATTGCTTTCAAATTTAGACCTCAATATCCTATCACCATTTTTCCTTTCCGAAGCTTTCATGGTCTTAGCTGCTGGTTTCTTCCTGTAGATCTTGTAGCAGAAGAAACACACAAGCAGGAACAACAGTAAAATGATGATAATAACAATGATAGGCGAATGTAAACGATCGATGTTAATGTCACTGTGCTCTATATTCATGTCTGAAATATTTTTGAATTCCCAACCAAAATTAAAAATTTTGCTGGAAATAGTTCATCACTTTGTAGGGATTGTCAGTATTGTCCAACTTTTCTTGGAATACCACGACCTTCAATTTCATCTGCATCTGCATGCCTTTCATCATGCTTTCTGCTTCAAGTTTCTTCTAACTTCTGCACATAATTTATCATGTTCTCCATCTCTCTCTCTCTCGATCTCTCAATACAAAGGAGATTCTTCAGCAGAAGAGAATGAGAAGCAGCAGTCAAGTAAACTGATGCAATAAAGTTTTTTCTATGGTGGTCCATTATCCTTTCCAACGAACATATAATGGAGTAGGCCAAGGGAAAAAGTGATCAAGTCCTTTTCTAACTATAAACTCTCTCTTTCCATCTTCTAAACAAATCCTCTTTTCTTGACTACACTACACTCCACTGCTCTATCTTAGTTTAAAATTATCTACTTCTCAAGCCACCACCAAATAAATGGAAAGCCAATCTGACGTGGGTGCGGGATCACAGCCAGAGCCGGTCCTGTGTTTGAGGGGCCCTGAGGCGAATGATGAAAATTAGGCCCCCCATCGATAAAATTCACAGGTGTATTATGCGACTCATTGCTAATTTAAAAAACTAACATTAAAATAACAACGAAATATATCATAGAAACGATTTATATTATAAACCATCAAACCAAAAATTTCAAACAATTAGAGGCAAAAACATCAATCAAATATGAATAACTTAGCTGCTTAACCATTTCTTTTTCTATTGATAACATAGCCAACCCATTTAATCTTTCTTGTGACATAGTTGATCGGAGATAGGTGTTGATCAACTTCAATTTCGAGAAACTTCTTTCCGCGGATGCAACTGTAACCGGTACGGTTAACAAAATTTTGTAAGCAATATAAGCATTTGGAAAACAAACATCCAATGTCTTCAAATAGTGTAGCACTTCAATTGCTCTTGTTGCTTCATTTGGTAAATAAATCTTCAAGACTTGTAATTCCAAACATAAATCATCTCCACTGATGTCCGAAAGCCCATCATGTTCAAGATATTTCTCAAGATTCATACAAGAGTTCAACAAACTTGATAAAGTTGCACTCCTTAATCTCTTCAAATTAAACAAAAATCCAAATATATCGTCATATTGTTTGAATTGTTCAAATCGGATTCTCAGAGAAGATAGAGCTTGATCAATTATAAAAACAAAGTACTCAACTCTAAATGATTCTTCTGCTGATTGCGTTACCTCATTACTACAGTTTTCATCAAATTGTTTTTTTCTTCGAATTATGCGTTTTTCTGTAAATACAACTTCAATTTCCATTTCATTTGCCTTTTTTGTCGCTTCATCCTTGGCAATGGCAAATCCAATTTCTCTATAATCTTCAAGAAATGAAACAAGTCCTTGCAATAGGTCGATAGCATGATCAATATCCATGGATTCGGTTTGAAGAAATTTACTCACAATATTGTTTGCATGCAACAACCTGTACCAGATTACCATGCCAAACAAGAACTCAAAATTCTGAAGTTCATGTGTTACCAACGACTCGGCTTCACTCTTTATTTTAGGATCTTCGTTAGTTTCTGTCAAATCAAGTAATGCTTCTCTTATCTGTGCAGTTTGCTCCATTATAGGCTTCACACTCTCAACATGACTTTCCCAACGTGTTTGTGACAACGGCTTCACTGTTGACCCTTTTACATTATCTTTAAAAATTTGTCATCGCTTGGTAGAAGATGAAAACAAAGTGTAGATGTGATGTATCACTCCAAAGAAGGATACAGCTTTGGAACAACAATTCACCATATCACATAACGTTAGATTTAGACTATGAGCGCCACATGGAGTATAGAAAGCTCGAGGATTCATTTCAAGTACTCTTCTTTGCACACCTTTGTACTTCCCGCTCATGTTAGATCTGTTATCATACCCTTGCCCTCTAATGTCATCAATATCCAGATCGAGTTTGATTAAAGCCTTTTGAAGCTCTGTCAGTCCAAGTCCTGTTGTGTCATCTACCTTCAAAAATTCAAGCCAATGTTCTTCAACTCTAGGTAAGTTTGCCAAATCATCTACAAATCGTACTATTAACGACATTTGCTCCTCATGACTTGCATCTGGAGTACAATCAAGTATAACTGCGAAATATTTTGCATGTTTAACTTTCTTGACAATTGCATTTCTCACCTCATTAGCTAACAACTGTATCAACTCATTTTGAATTTTTTTGCCAAGATTTGTGTATTGAATCTCTTTTGCATTAGCCCGCCGAAGGTCCTCTTTCATTATTGGATCAAATTCACTAACCATTTCCACCATTTGTAAAAACAAACCATTGTTCTCAACATTTAGCCTCTTATCATCTCCTCGAAATGGCAAGGTGTTTTTGGCGAGTCTTTTTACAATAGCGATTATCCTTGTTAATACATGCCTCCAATGTTTTCTTTCCGTATCGATCAACAATTCAACACTTTTATCAATTGTAGTTTTTGTTCGAAGCCTATTTTTCAATTCAATCCAGCTAGTCATGCAATATAAATGCTCTTCATTTCCTTCATGACTTTTAATAGATCGATGCAAATTATGCCAATCTTTGAATCTATCGTTACCAAGTTGGCCAACTCTGGTAACGTTTTTGGCTGTTTTAAACAACTTACAACAAAAGCAAAAGATACTGTCCATAGATATTGAATAGACTAGCCATCTTCTATCAATTGTTTGCCCATTTCGTATCAATCGCTTATATTGTGAAGAATCAAAACGCCTCTTTGTACAATCTTTCGGAAACGAGATGTCATCAACTCTTTTTGGACCCCTTTCAACTAAGTAATCCCATGTTCTCTGATCAATAATTTTCCAATTGTCGGGATCATCCAAATTTAGAGAAGAGCAACCCTCTTCTTCCTTGTCATCTACTTCATTAACACATGCATGTTTCATCACCTCTTATTCCTTATCATCTACTACAACGTAGGTAGGTTGACTCACTTCTTCATCCTTATCATCTACTTCATTAACACATAAAGGTTGAATCTCTACTTCATCCTCATTCAACGTATTCATATTGTTGCTTTTAAAGTATTTGCCAATATCCCCTGCTTGACTTTGAATTAATGAAATCTCATTTCGTTTCCTTTTTCTCTTTTGAGCACCAGACTCATATTTAGGAGGCATGGTGTATGAGTCTATATCTGATGCTCAATGATTAACCTAAAAAATAATTACAAAATATCTCAAATCATCACACAGTTAGAGTTTTTAATATAGTTATTATGTGCGCCTGTGCAATTGTTGATCCTCTAATAGTCAATCATATAAGCCGACCAGGCCACAATTATATAAGCCGACAAGACTTCAAATATTTTCAATTTCTTCAATAACAAGTTAAGGCAAGCTATTGCTTACTTGACAAGTAGAATTTCGACGAAAACTTTGGAGTTACACCTTCAAGAATTCCACTGTCACAAGCTCACAACTTCCGACCCTGAAACAAAAATTTCACATCTTGATGATAATTTCATTTTCTCCATAAATAGCTCTATTCTGATTTACTTTTGTCCTCGGGATTCTTTTTGGCATCAAGCCTACCCTCACATGCAGGGGATTCGAGAACCCGGTATTCTTCCTCCTAGCATTGAATGGTATTAGCCCAATAATTTTTTACTTGGTAGGTTTGTGTAATAAAAGCTATAATATGTGATGTCTGCTCAAATTCCTCACTCTCATCCAGAAACCAGTGGACTTAAAATGCTCGGTCAATGGTAAAAGGAATAGCATAGAATTTTGTCAAGACTGCCATTTGCAACGAAGAATCTAATATTTCACAATTAAACACAAAATTTTCCAATTCACAAACAAAAAATTTTACAATTCCAAGTCTGAAACTCTTAATAAGCCAGTACTTCAAGAATATCTTTGGAACGACAACATGACTAGAATATGAAAAATGTCAATTTTACTATTTGGTATGAGGACGAGGCCTATAGCTGCTGCTGTGCAGTTAGAAAATAATCTAAGACGATAATAATTCACAGCTACAAAATTCCTAAAAGTTAACCTAGTGATTGTGGAAAAAACTTTTGCTGGGAGGGATGCAATTGAAAGTTGTCAATAATCAGATACAATTCGAATTAGGTCATTTCTAATCCTATTTCTGACTTCCCAATTATTACCAAACAACAATCCCTCTATTTAATTAATTTGCATTTGCATTATGAAGGGTTTTGGAAAATGAGGTTCACTGTCATTCCTAAACAGTAACTTAACATTGCTTAGTACAATAACCAGCAATAATAAAATAGGCACTAATCTTCAAATGCATTAATTATAAAATATAAAAGTCAATGAAAAAGTACTACGTAAATTCTTGAAAGGACACCAAAAATACTATAATTACAGAATTACAAATAAAATTAAAAATCAAACAAACCACATCAAGATTTTGGGCTCGACCGCCTGGCCTCAGGACCTATAGTGTATACATTTGTATTATGAGAGCCGAGAGAGTCCGAGAGAGAGATTAGAGATACCTAGGGTTGAACTTGGAAGCGGAAGAAGGAGTTAAGGAGATGTCAAGTCGACTGTCGAGGGCCTTGAAGCATCGAGCGGGAGAGACTCGGAGATGGCACAGCTGTACATTGGCACTTTAGAGTTCAGATGGAGAGGGGAGGGCTCACTGGCGACGGGAGGCATTTGCGGTTTCGCCGGTTTACCAAATGCCGATTTGGGGAAAAATGGAATTCAATTGGCATTTGGGGGAAATTGGAATTGGATAGAGGATCGGGTTTAGTGGTTTCGGGTGGGCTACTGGGCTTGAGGTTGAGAGTTTTGGGCTAATTGGGGCCTGGGCTACCATACTTCAAAAAAAAAAATTGGGCCAACAAAACGAGGCCCCCTTGGATTTTGGGCCTGAGGCACAGGCCTCATCCGCCTAGCCTCAGGACCGGGCCTGATCACAGCGCGGGGTGGACTCTCATGGTTCCCATAGCAAAGTATGGGATTTGAATTTCACAAGTATGGGCTTTTTGTGCGTTGTTGACTTAGATTTGGACAAGGACGGACACAGGAGTGGGCCGGGGGGGGGGTCACAGACCCCCCAACTTTAGGGTCATTTTTCCCCCCATGATGTTTTTGTCTCAATTTTCGAAGTCACAATGGGATGCCAAACGAAGTCGAAACATTGCATTCTTAATCATATTTCGAAATGCTCACGGCCTAGTTTTCTACTCTTAAATGTCGTGCAAAACAGCCAACAGTAGGAAATATTACAACTTGTCAAAATAGACCATTCCAAACAGCATTTCGAGAATTTCAATAACATGCTAACTTTAAAAATTCTCTGATGATCATACACTAGCCGAATCCACAAATCGCATATATCATTCCGAAGCTCATTTCGAGAACTAAATCATAGGCATATCGAATGGTCAAAACAAATATCCAAAATATTTAAAAATGCATCAAATGTGCGTTTTAAAAAGAGGGTCTAACTTGTCTTTTATTTAACAAAAATTCAATTATTATTATTTTTGCGATACGAGTTTCTCAATATAATTTACATCATTTTATTTAAAAAATTTACAGGGATGACTTCAAAATTTTCTAAATTTTATATCCGAAAAATTAATACTTCATGCAAATTTTCAAATGTAAAATTACATGGGATATGATTTTTTTGAATGTAAATTTTCGAATGAGATTCCTCACAACTTTTTTGCAAGTTTAATTGTACCCTCAACTCAAAATGTCTGTATCCACCCTAGATTTGAACTCTCCAACTTCAATGGTTAGTTTTTGAAGTATGACTCTCACAAGACCTATATCAATGGTATTAAAGTGGCACCACGTCTCCCAGTTGCAAAAAAGAGCAGCACAAATGGTGACATTGGCATAACAATGTTCGTCCAGGACTAGTCATCGCCTATTGCAAAGGTTGTCTAACGTGGGCATGGGGATTGCAGAGTATGGAGGATTGTCATAATTCCAATTGCAATGTATGAGACTTAAATTCCACATCCAAAGTATGGGCTTTCAAAGAGTAATTTATGTGCAGTTGGACTCTCAAACTTTAAAAACTAGCTTTTGAGGTAGGGGTGGGCGCGGGTCGATTCGGTTCGGTTCTCTTTAGAACCGAACCGAACCAAACTTTTCGGGTATCTAGTAAATGGAACCGTCGGGTCCAAATATAATTATGGAACCGTTCGGGTTCGGTTCCATTCAGTTCGGTTCGGATCGATTCGGTTCCGTTCGGTTCTGTACTATAATTAAATTTTTTAACATTTATAACAACGTTATATAAATACGACTAATGATACATTCAATAGTTTTGGAATGTTAGAGATTAGTAAACTATCTTGTTCAAATGATCGCTACGATCAAAGTTTCAGTCGGGGAAAGTCACGGCTTCGATCGGAGGTCAGAGTGTCGGCCGACGATTGTATAGGGTTTGGAATATTAGATAGGCTGCGAGAGTGAGTGCGAGAGTCGAGACAACGTTATGCACTTTATTGTAGGTGTTTAGGGTTATTTAGTGGATTTGATTTGTTTGGCTAAGAAATGAAACAATAAAATGGGTAATTGGGCCAAAAATTTGGATTTAGAAATCATTAATTTGTTAATTTGTTTAGAAAAAATTAAAATTAAAATAATTTGATTTACTCAATATAAAAAAAATTAGAAAGATTCGGTTCTTATTCGGTTCTTCGGTTCTTGGTCTAGAACCGAGAACCGAACCGTACCCGTCGGTTCTCAATTCAGATACCCGTTCGGGTATTTAATTTGACAAGAACCGTCGGGTTCGGATCGGTTCGGTTCGGGTTCGGTTCGGGAGATTTGCCCAGCCCTATTTTGAGGTATCATTCTCCCAAAATTTATATTAACGGTAATAGAGTAGGCACCATCTCTCTATTGAAATTGAGCAGCTTGATGTTGATGCCAACATAGCAGTGTTTGTCCAAGACTAATCACGCGTTAGTGCAAAGCCTGACCAACGTAAGTGTTGAAATCATGAAGCGTGGTGGATTGTCATAGTTCCCATTGTATGAGACTTAAATCCAACATAGAAAATATGAACTTTTGATGTGCAATTTGAAGTCTCCAACTTCAATAATTAGATTAAGGTATGACTCTATATCACAAAATTCAAGGGCCGTAGTAATTAGTAACCATGTAGCACTATGTTTTCAAACTTTAAAGATTCTATCCCAAATTTTAATCAAACTAGCAACGTTTAAGAATGCGTGATTGAATACCTTAGTCTTCCTTTGCTAAGCCTCATCATAAACCCAAAAAAATGACACACACACACACACACACACACACACAAAAGGACCAATTTGAATACAAAATAAGCGCATACTAAATTATTAATGATCTTGAAAATTCTTAATAGAACAATTAAAAGTGTCCAAACAAACCAGAAAAATTCTTCGAAGTAACAAAAAGAGATTATTACTATTTTTTTTATTTTTTTTTTCCTGATCGGCAAGAGATTATTACTTTAGTTGATGGGAAAGTGGACCATTCTCAAAGCGAGTCTATGGGAAATATTTTTTTTAATGTTTTACAATGGGCTATTCCTCACACCTATAGCAAAGTAAATAGCCTCACTTTGTTAATGCGTCCGCCACCACAAACTGCAGCACAATCAGAACCTTTCAGGCCTCAATATGAAGCAGAGCTCAGTTGGATTTTTTTCAAAACAATGCAAACATTAATGAAAGTCAAATTGTCTAAAAGCAAGCATCAAATTTTTTATCAATAACCACGTAAATTTCTGAAAACTGATAGTAATCTTTACAGTACATCGGTCGATAATAGTCTGCTACCCCGACATGACATGAATCTTAAACATCATCATCAAATATAATTTCAATTTAGATTAATAATTTTCACCTTTTTTGGGAAGTGGGCACAAGTAATTGCGATGAAAATGATAAATTACACATGGCAAAATAAAGCACTCCATAATATTTTTTATTTATTTTTATGACCATAAATGTCCGGACTAATTTACGCACACCTCAACTAATTCCACGAAACCCTAAAGTTTACAGTCGGATACTCTCTTTAGTGGCTCTAAGGGGATTCGAATTGGTGACCATTGGAGATCAAACCCAATACCTGACCACTGAACTACCCTATTGGGTTAAAGCACTCCATAATTTATAGATGATACGCAAATTTCAGAACTTGACTGAAGTTTGCTCGATCAAGAATTGATGCCTATCGTCTCAGTTCAATATACGAACATGAACAGAGCTTGCTTGTGCCCAATGAATGGCAAGCAGGGCACTCAAATCACTGCAAAAAACAGATGACACGGATAGACAGAGTGGTTAATAGGAAAACTATAGAAGGCTTTTTTTTTCTTTCATGGTTTCAACAATCAATTTTCTCATAGGGAAAAATTACTACAATCAAATGAATTAATAACTTACCACAACGAAATGAAGACAAACTACAAAATATATAGACTTCATCTCCTCCTCTTCTTGCTTCTTCCCAATTGTCCCGATTTAAATGCATGCTCTTGTTCTTGGAGAAAAGCTTTAGCTTGTCCATATTTTTCAGCTCTTTCTTCTGACAGTTGTGCCTTGTCCCTTTCCTTAACCTCCAACAAGAAGTAATTATCTTTCCGCAATTCACGGGCGGCACCTTTAGCTTCCTGTCTCAAAAGTTTCTTTAATTTTTTCCTTTGAGCTCGCTCACGATCTGGATCATAATCTCTTCCCTTTACAAAGCTGCGTTTAATAATTAATCATGAAAAAATCGAGTCAGGAGATGAAAGTAAGTGGCAGAAAATTGATGTAATTGAGAAAAAAATGCAGTCGACAAGGTGATTACTTCTCTTCAAACTTAGGAATCTCAGTTTTAATAATCTTTGGCTTTCGCATTCGTAATGGTTGGCGCAGCAAGTGGTATTCCTGTGCTTTCTTTTCAATAAGTTGGTTAACGTCTATGATTTGGACCTGTAATGCATCTGGTATGTAATCTTGTTTCAACAATTCACCGAGTAATTTGGAAATTGGCAAAAATATCTCTGGAAAAGATTTAAATCCTTCATAACTTTTCACAAATCCTTTCAGTGTTTCAATATTAGCAAAAAGAACGCCGGCCCTGCAAATAATAGCTTAACACTTAAAATCCAACACGTTCCAGATAACAGTCTACATTATACTCTAAATAAAGTACTACAAATAAACAGCTTAAGAGTAAACCTGAATGTATCTGAGATGAAATGAGGTGAGTCATCTGGCAAGTCCATTAACATTAGGAAATCTAGTGAATTGATCTTTTCCACTTGACCTTGCAAGCAGAGAAGTGGCCTGAGTGCTTTAATTTCCATAAGACGATACAGCTGCATAACAATAAAAATATTAATTAAGTATTCTTTTTCCAAATAAGAAAAAAAGGGGTCCTTTAATCAATAACCCTCAAGAAACTGCCACGACCAGAGCTTCTGAATGTGTAAATGTAAGCGAAATACTGGAAACAAACCTTAGAATCTTCAGAAGATCCTTGTTTTTTTATCCAAAGCTGCCATTAGCAAAGTTTGTATGAACATTATTGCCTCAGGACAAAACTTTTGAGATTGTCTACTGATCTGTAGAAACATTTTTGAAAAATTGTTACACAATCTCTAAAAAGATTGGAACAAAGAGGCTAACAGATATTACTGAAAATGTAATGGTTAACTGTACATCTCATAACACCTGTTCATGCTAAAGAAACTATATCCCAAGCCAAAAAAATAAATAAATAAATAAATAAAAAAGAAAAAAAATTCAATATTCACATACAGATAAAGCTTATATCACTTAATACAAATAAATGGAGATTATGGATGAGAATCCATTAATGGTACAACACAACCCGAGACCTTACGTGTTTTCAGTGTGCCTAATACTATCAAGTTTTGGATGTCAGAACTCACCAGAGAGAAATTCGTAGTGTACATATGATCTAATGAGAATTTGATCGGTAATCAACCACAATTTCACAAGGAATTTCAAATCTCGCTTTAAAACAAGAAAACATAGTTCATGCAAAACTAAAAGCAAATGAAAAAGCAATTAACTTTGCGTCTCAAGCAGACATATGAAGCATAAAAATCAAACAATCAAAGGAGCAACTGGCTTGATCATGTCATGGACAAACTGTCAACGTTACGCCCATGCAAAATGATTTATGCACAAACTTAGTGTAACCCTCACTTCTACTTTAATAGCAGTTCCATTATTTAACTCAACCATCAGAATTCAGAACCTAAAATATTACCAGATTATGTTTTTAAGTGAAAAAAAGAAAGCCTAAAGGAAACACGAAGCTCTAGAAACAAAACTTAGGAAGACAATGCATAATCAAGTTCTTAATTATTATACTGAATATCTGATCTAAGAGCGCACATAAAAAAATAAAATATGAAATAGAAGAAACTAATTAAGGCTGGATAAACTTACAGAGAGCACCATAGAGCACAAAAAGGAACCAATTATAATATCCCGACCAGACATTACAGGACACCGTGTAAGGTATTCACACATCAACAAGATGGCAGGTGTCATGACCACATGGCGAAAATCAGAGCAAGGAAAAATCATGGACCACAGCCTCAAAAGAAATAGAATCTTCATAGAAGGCCAACTGCTTTTCCCTGTCATGAAGGAAGAGGTCAAGAACAGATCCAACGAGAAGAAACGGAAACAATAGTTCAGCAGAAAAAATTTCAGAAATAGAGAACTAAAAATTAGAAAATCAAGAGTGTTCCATTCATACTAGCCAACCTGTATTCTTAACATCCTCACAAAACTGGGTCCGAGTGTGAAGCAACCTTTGACGAGCACATATTGCTGCAAAGTATGGGATCTCTGAACTCATTTCCAGCAGTGGCTTGACAAGCAAATTCAGTAGCTTGATATTCAGTGGCTTTTTATTAGCCAAAACAGCAAAATATTGCAACAACACACCATAAAATACCTGAAAGGAAATTTAAGTTTAACAATATTGACGCATTCGTAAGACACAGGCTATTTTTTGCAATTCCAAGTTTACTGCATTGTTGCTTTCTACCATAAGAGGCACTGAATGACCAGACATACACACTATAAGACCACTTAGTTTAAATTTTCCCCTCCAACAAATAGATCATAATAAATATAGAAATAACAGATAATTATTGCCTATTCTCATTTGTAACAGAAAATAATGCCGCTCCAAATTCATGAATAGTTTAATTCTTGTAAAAAATTTGGAAATAAAATGGATATACAGAAACATAAAGTTACTCAAAACAAACAAATGCAGGAAAGTTCCCTACGTCCATTTTCTACTGGTAATCTACCGAATGACCAGACATACTACACTATAAGACCACTTAATTTAAATTTTTCCCTTCAACAAATAGATCATAATAAATATAGAAGTAACAGATAATTATTGCCTATTCTCATTTGTAACAGGAAATAATGCCACTCCAAATTCGTGAAAAGTTTTAGTCTTGTAAAAAATGTGGAAATAAAATGGATATACAGAAACATTAAGTTACTCAAAACAAACAAATGCAGCAATGTTCCCTACCTGCATTTTCTTCCGGTTCTCTACGGCAACAGAAATTGCATTAAATGTACGGATTCGCCTGATAGCTTCAACAATTTGATCACCAGAACGATTATCCAATAGTGCACTAAATTCTTCAAAGGATCGAGGAGCTTCAATTGTATAGGGAAGTTCCCCTTGCTCAAGTATATTTTTTTTGATATTTTCTTTCACTTTGCCGGCACCCAAACTATCCTTTTGCTTTCCCTTACTTCCTGATGGCTTCTTATCATTTGTCGTCTCCACACATATGCCAATATCATCATCTTTTTCATCTTCACTATCAATATCGCCATCTTCATCTTCTCCTCCATCTTCTGAATAACTGTCAATATTGTCATCATCATTTTGCTCCCAGTCCTTGAGAGATTGAATCTTGCTGTCGTCGTCGTCATCGTCATCATCAGATCCTTCGTCATCATCATTGTCCTTGTCATCTTCTGAATCTTCAGAAGCAGCATCATCATCATCATCACTCTCGAGATCATTTTCATTCTCACTTCTCAAGATCTCAGAAATCAAGCCCAATTTAGTTCTTGGCAGTGCATCATGAGAGAAGAAATCACCGAGATCATCTCCAGATATAGATCTTTGCTGCTTAGTGGAAGCCTCCTCATCAATATCTTCATCACTGGAGTCATCACCAGCGATCCTCTTTTGACGTTCTTCCTGAAATTGATTAACAGAAGGACAAGTTACTCTAAATATTTTTTTATTTTGTCCCATATATACACTCTTTTTTAGGCTTCAAAACTACAATTAGCTAGTGAATGCATTCTCTCTTCTTAAAAAGAAGTCACCACCAATAAAACTGAAAATTCAAGAATTAATAATACTTATATGCTACCTTGCTAATGGGTTAAGTTATGTAAAGAGAGCATCTTTTTGTAGTTCACAAATATATTTTTGATATGCCAGATAGACCATGTAGCAAGAACCACTGAACAACTATTAAATCTGATTAATAAAACCAAAGAGAGGATTTGAAGCTCAAACCACTAATGTTTCATATGCATAATAATACTACTACTAATAATAATAATAACAACAACAACAACAACAACTGAAGAATCTATGTGTGACCAGTCAAAGTCATGACCATCATCACTGTTAATACAACTATTCATTACTCCTCTAATAACCACGATATCTCTGAGTAGCAAAAGCAAAAGCAAAAGCCAAGAGAAAAGGAATGAGATTGCCAGGGGTGTGGGTATTTGATGTACTAAGTACCGAAAGATTGCCATCTTAAATCGGATACTGAAGATAGAAAAAAATTGGAATTTTGTCTACCATGCTTGATCTATCAGCAAACATAACTCCACAACAAAATTGTATGTATCACATATACCTCCAACCGCTCTAAGCGCTCTTTCTCCTCTTGAGCAACCTCTTCAGGTGTCTTTGTACGGTCTGAAGGTCGAGCACGCATATCCATTGCCATCTCACCGAAAAGTTTGTCATAAGTATCAGGCTTTTCCTGCAGGATCAGTTAACGGCGCATATTATGAAAGGGAAACAAAATACAAAAATAAATAAATAAAATTAAGATGTCATCAAATATTATATGGCAGCCGTAAAATACTGAAGTTACTAAAAATAAGCATAGATTACAATGGCAGGGAAACATCAAATAAAGACATGCAAATATTATAAGAAAAGATATTCAGATGCCTGACAACTCTTGCAGCCTTGCAGGCCATTGAAAGTTCGCGGAAACAAAGTTTACCTGTTGAAAGGAAAATTTATCCTGGACAGCACTGGTTCCTTCTTTCTCAGCATGATCAATTGAGATATTCTTGTTTACAAGAGCTTTCAAAGCTTTCATTTTGTTGGGTTGTGTCATTGATAACAATGCCTTAGACTGAACTATAGATGCAAAATCTTTGTCCAATTGTTCAATAAACTGTTCATTTTCTTCTTTATCCTTCGCCTTTTCAGCCTTCAGAAAATCAGGAATAAGATGGAGATATAATACGTTAAACTAGGAGATCAAGGCAAGGAATAGAATAGATGACATAAACATATCAACCACCACTACCTTGAAAAATTTGCTCTTCAAAATAATCTCATTCATGACCTCTTTCTTGCTCTTCTTCCTCTGAAATAAGAAAGACGTGAAATCATCAGAAGCAGAAATTCATTGGTCGCGCTTTGATGAAAATGCAACACTTTCTTGAGTTACAAGTTAATTATGACTTCGGATTCATGACCAATCCTAGATGACAACAAAAATGGAGGATATGACAGATATCAATAACAATTCAGCAGTTTCCATACCAGAACAAGAAAATATACTGCAAAGAATTCCGAAGTAGATGAAAATGTACACTTCATATCGTCTACCAATTGTAAAAATCTAACACAGAGAAAAGTAAATGGGAATATAACCTTTGACTCTGAGAAAAAGGTGTCATATACATACTCGTAACAGATTGAAGATGGATGAATGATGCTTAATAAGGATAAAAATATTTTTAGTTGAGGCACAATGACCTCAAGAAGCAATTTCGCAAAGACATTTTCATACAGAACTAAAATAATTGGGAACCAAATGAGGTCAAATGGGAAACTTAAACCATATTGCAGCAACTTCAAATCCCACCATAGCCCATCTTTTCTGTCTCCAGCAAATCAGAAAGGGGAAAACAATATTCTGTGATTCAATTCAAGGGTTGGGGGAACAAAATAATCTAACGGGGCATATTTTACCCATATCAGCCCCATCTTTTGACCCCATTCATCCCCTGCACCATAAAGGGGGAATACATTTTTATTCCAACCTCCAAATCTCTTATCTTAGGAAATAATTATATGACAGTTTTGACTTCAAAATGACACTGACCCCCAGACTAACTACGCAACCAAGTAATAAATATCATCAAAAAAGAATAAATATTTCCAACAATTAGTTTAAAACATTACTACATGCTTCCAATGGAAAAGGGAAGGTGATACAATCTACGAAAAATTAGGAATGAAATGTCAAGTCAATGGATGAACAGAGGTAGTGTAGGTAGGTTTGCCAAAGCTTATAATTGCTCATAAGCTGGTCAACTCTATTTTTACAGACACGTTCAATAGGATAAACAACTTTTAACTACTTTTTAACCACGCATTCCTTGGGACTCACTACATATAAGCACATAAAAGCTTGGCCAAGAAGCATTAAAATAAAAAAGAAAGAAAGAAAAAAAGATAGAGAGACAGTAAGATACAAAACTTCTTTCTTTCATTTACTGATAGTCAGAAAATCGATAACAATCATTTTCAAAATGTTGAAAGACTTGAATGAAGTGATGCCCACTTTGCTCACATACACACAGTCACATAAGAGAACGTATTATAATCAAAGACCAAAGTAGTTAAACTTGAACCAATAAACATCTACAGATTGTGCCATTAACATTTTCCCGAAATAGAAGGGAGGATATGTGAAAGATTTAAGAGTGATTATCACAATGAATGGAGGTTGGAGAAAGAAATTGGGTAATGGAACTTTGGCTCAAAATTCTTGATTGTTACTCTATCGAATATTCAACAATTTAACACAAAAAAGAAAGTTGGAGATTGCATACATATAATATAGAATAACAGAATGACTCACATTTTCCTCTGCCACGAGTCTTTCTTCTAAATCGTTCTCTTCCCCATGGGGATCAAGTTGCCCTAAAATAGTTGACTTCTCTGCACAAAAAAGTAAAATTAGTTTATACAAAAGAGAAGAATGAAAAGGAGGATCAAATAATGAAATAATATATTCTCTCCTTATCAATCATCAGTTTATAAACTCTGAGCCCTTGTTTGAGCCACATTATTTTCCTTAGAATGAATTTTTTAATAGTGTATTAATGGAAAATGTGTGTTTAAAAAATAAAGAAAAGTCCTAGATTTGCGTGTAATATTATTTTATTGAAAAATGTGTGGTTGAAATGATATCAAGTCACTGTTTAAAAATGTATTTTTTTGAAAAAATGTGGTTCAAACATGCCCTGAATGCAAAATGCTATAGTGTAAATGATTATTAATATATAACTAGAAAACATAAATTGATAATTTCACTTGATAAGAGAAATACGTAGTTCACTCGATCAACGTCTATGATTTTACATATGAGAAAGGGAACACTTCAAACACTAAGTTATTGCTAGAAATAACATCCATTCAAACGGTATATTAACATTAAAAGCTTACAATAAACAAGAATTACATAACTGATAACTTCGCTACCTATCATGCACCAACACCATACGAGACACACATGTCGACGCTTGCTTTTTCAAAAAAGTACTAACATAACACATCACTGATACATTAAATAAAAATTTTTTAAAATTCTTCATTTATATAGTATAAATTTAGTTTTATACTTTTTTTTTTTTTTGGTTAAAATCTTTTAAATATGAGTATTTATTTGCCATTTAATAATAATTTTAAATTAAAAATATATAATATTTCTGACAAAGAAAAAAATAATCATAGTAAAGTGTTCAAGGAATTTGAGCACCACAGTTTGAAGTTTGCCAGGACATGTGTCGAATATGAGCACGCCACCCTAGTTGAAGTGTCTGTACAACATAATCCACTACTTCAACATCTCTCTATAAATGACAGATAAATGTTTGTTGATTCTCATCAAACCGTGAAAAGAATAGTGGTATCTTGTTTTTTGCTCAAGGGTAATTTCCCTCAAACAAGATAGAGATGATAAATCTTCACTAAAATCATGTCCAATATACTTACCCTACAATCAAGTCCAATATTTTGTGTAGGAAAACTTTGCAGACAAATTTGGTAGGTCTAGTTGTAGTTTTGCCACTAACATGGGTAGACAATTATCAGGTCTTACTGGATTATATATAGATAATAGATGGATGGTTGTTGGAACTAAAGAAGCAATGTGAAAGATGGCTTGGCTGTATTATGTAATATTAACATTTCCCAGATTAATGTTCAAGGTGGACTAAGACATTTTGAGATAATTGTTATGGATCAGCCAGGACATTGATTAAGCAGCGTAAGAATATGAGAGATTAACAGGGTTGTGAAAAAGTAACAAACTAAAGATGTTCTAGAATGCACTAAAGAGAGAAAAAGAAAGTCTACCCATCACCAATCTGGATCCCATAGGTATCGCATGTAGGGCTAATTCCATCACCCAATCTCAAGAAAGCTTCAAAAGACAAAACTATTTGACAGGGTCAATAGATCTCTGAGGACTTCATATATTTAAAGACTCCAAGAGATATCCTAATTTTCCAGGCAGGCTTCTTAAAAAACCAGCTAAATAGATAACAGATTCTAAACCACTTAAAATAATTAAAAGTAACTCCCCCCATGTCAGCTTAAAGACATTTTTGAAAATTCTGAAAGTTATAGAACATTAGATTTACCTGTGTCCTGCAATAACATAAGAAAATAAGCAAAAATCTGATTAACTGTTTTAGCCTAATTTAATATTCAACTAAAGATAAGAAC